>NC_071576.1:1235173-1587673 GCF_024509145.1 Vidua macroura
CTTCCCTTCCCTTCCCCCTTCCCTTCCCTTCCCTTCCCTTCCCTTCCCTTCCCTTCCCTTCCCTTCCCTTCCCTTTCCCCCCTTCCCCTTCCCCCATTTTCTCCCTTTTTTTTCCCCACCTAAATCCTCTCCCAGGTGGGGCTGGGAACCAGCTGTAATTTAGGGATCAGCACCAGGCCACTTACGCTCAAGGACCGTGGTGTTTTGGGGGGAGATAAATTAATAATCACCTTTTTTTTGGGGTGATCAGACCTCCTGCTCCTTATCCCAGGAGCCAAACCCTTGGAAGAGAAAGCTCCACGGCTCTAATGTTGGAATTTCCCGGGATTTTGTCCTGCAAAGCACAAACCAGCAGCAATGAGGAGGGAAATGAGTAAGGGGATGATCCAGACAGAGAGAAATGCTGGAAAGGAGAGTGATGCTCTTTGCTCTGGGATTTTTTGGTGATCACAAATTCACACCTGTGCTCTGGGAAGGAAGCTCTGGGAAGGTAAAGCTCTGGGAAAGAAGGGAAATGTAAAAATAATTCAGGGAAGTGACCCTGAAGTGCTGGACATAGTAGGATGCTTCTGTGAAAAAAAAAAAACACAAAAAAAACACTGAGAAGTGCCAGAAACTGGTGGAAAAATACCAAAATGATTCAACAAAATCAAGAAAACATTTTTTTTTCCCTTATCATCAGGAAAAAAGAGGATGTCTGGTATAAAACCTCTGCATGAGGAGTTGGCCCTGTGTGCCTTGAGTCCTGTACAGATTGTCACTGTCATCTTCTTCCTTCCTTAAGCTGCCAGATGATTTTGGGTTCCCTTTCAAGCAGAAATTTTGGCAGTTTCCTCTGCACTGACTCCTTTTTTTCCCCTTGTTTTATAAAATATGGAAGAAGGCCGTGCTTGTGTATTATCCGTGTGCTCATAATAGGCATTAATAAATAAATCCCTGGAAGATGCTGGGATGTTTAGCAGATAAAAACCCCCTCATATTTAGGGTTTTTCTGTGTTTAGAATCTGTGCCACATCAAGGCATTGGAGCTGCAGTGGGAATCTGTTCCCTTTTTTGTGACTTTATGGATGACTGCAGTGCTTTATGGAATTCTCCCGTGCTCGGGAATAAAAGGCAGGGATGAGATTGCACACAGCAGTTCAGGAGTTGGAGACAAAAAGTTGAGTTAAGGTTCAGAAATATTTGGTTTTTTTTTAACACAGAAGGAGGTCAGTGCAGCCTTGATATTCCAGGCTGGAGAGAGAAGAGATGGAGGAGGTGGAAAACTTCCAAGAGCACGTCTTGGAAGTGCCAGAAAATAGCAAAATAGAATCGTTAAAGTGGGAAAAAAATCTCCAAGATTAATTCCAACCTTGGGCTGAACCCCACCACGTCCTGAAGTGCCCCATCCTTGTGGTTTTTGAACTTTTAGGGATGGGGACTCCACCGCTGCCATGGGAATCTGTTCCAATGTTTGACCATTCTGTCAGTGAAGGAATTTTCCCTGATATCCCATCTTGACCTCTCCAGTGGACATGGACGTTTTGGGATTCACTTCCATGGAAAGGTGTTTCCAGTCCTTATGTACAGATCATTTGCATCTTTCATGGCCTCTCGATGGTGTCCTGCAACTCTTTGGTCACTCCCTGTTTTCTCTGGAATGGTGTGCAGGGATTTAGTGGAGGCATGATTGGGAATCACACGGATAAACATGGAATGACGTGTTAATGGGATAGACATGGAATAACATGGATAAACCCTGCAGCAGAGCTTTGGGAATCAATCCCCACCCCTGTGGGTTCTCTGGGACACAGAACCCTATGAAAATCACTTGGAATTTTGGTTTGTCCTGAAATTCGCTCTTTCTTCTTTTTGTGCCTACCCTGGGTCTGCTCCCACATCGGAGCATTTGTGGAAATTGCTGATGCTGCTTTGTGCTTCCAGATATTTTTCCTTTTGGAATATTGGATTATCTGCCTGTTCTCCCACCTCGGAGCACTCAGGTTCCATTTCCTCCTTTATCCTGAGCAGGGATGAGACTGGAGAGCAAAGACAGGGCTGATGTGGACATGAACGTTCCCAATTTTTCCCTTTGCTCTTTCAACTCACCAGTGAAGGCCTTGGATAAATTTCTGGGAAGTTCCAAAGAGCCTGCACAACATTTCATGGAATCACAGAGCTGTCCAGGTTGGAAAAGCCCCCCAGGATCATCAAGGTCAACCATCACCATGGTCACCACCAACCACGTCCCCCGCTGCCACATCCACGTCGTTTTTGAGCACTTCCAGGGCTGAGGGCTCCACCCGTGCCTTGGGAAGTGTTTTCCAGGATTTTACAACTTTTCTGGAAGAAATTCCTCTCATATCCAGCAGGAACATTTTTCCTGATGGAGTTTGAGGATATTTCTGCTTGCTCCCATTTGCAGCTCTGCCTCAACATTCCAAGGGCTGAAGAATCCCACTAAAACCAGGTCCCCATGGAAGAGCAGCCTCAGGACCGAGGTGCCACCTTCCTGTCCTTTGTCCCACCAGGAGCCATCTGCTGAGTCCTTCGGGCTGGTCCCAAACTCCTCCTCTGGAGTCAATGTTGTGCTTTATCCCAACTTTCACACATAAAACTTCCCGTCCTGCTGGCAGTGGGACTCACCCAGCTCACCAAAAAGGGGCCTGAACTTGGAAAAGATTTTCTGTTCCTCTCTGTTTTCCTGGTTTTCCTCTCTTGAATCCAGGGTGTCCTCCTTCAACAATGCCCACACCTTCCCACTTGGAGCACACCACAAATTTTTAGGGGAATATCCCGTATTAACGAATCCACTCCTTGGGCTGCTTCCCTAAAGGATTCATTTAGAATCCTAAGAAATGTTGGGATTTTCCCTCTGGAATTTTCTCCTCCAGACCCCTGTGTTGAGCTGTCCTCCAAGTGTGGAAAAAAAACCATTCCAACAATTAACAATCCATTCCAGTAACTATTATTCTTGGTTTGGAAAAAATAATCCCTTTTCTACTTTTAATTTCCCTGATTTTAGCTTCCAACTGCTGCTTCTTATCCTGCCTTTCTTCCTGAGATTAAGTGTTTTCCCCTTCTCCTTGTGGAAGCGCTCCCTTGTTTATAACATTCCCTCTCATTTTTTCCTTTTGATGAACAAACCCAGCCGTTCCTTTGAATATTTCAATAAGAAATTTTCCTTAACCTTTGAGTTATCCTGGAAGTTTTCTTCTGTCTCTTCTCCAGCTTTTCTCCCATGAAAAATAAAATTAAGGGGGAAAAAAAAGCAGCACACGTCTCTCTAGGCATCTTCTAGCATGGAATTCAGAGGTTAAACATTCCAATTTAATCACACTCTGCCTGCCTTTCCCAGTGTATCCATGGATTTCTCAGCCATCTTATTACTCTGGGAGCTGATGTTTCTCACAAGGTCACAGGGCTGTGTGGAAACAAGGAGAATTCAGTAAAAATCAGATTTATTTTGTGTCCTGTAGCTCAGATTCTCTCTCAGACTTGTTCCCCGGTGTCGTTCCTTTTAAAATCAGTCACAGCAGGAATGGGAAAACTGTCCTGGGAGCATTCCAGCCTCATAAAATCATGGAATGGTCCTTAAAGATCATCTGGCCCCAGACCCAGGGATTTAAGGTCCCTTCTGACCCAAACTATTCCATGATTCTGTGTAAATTTAAATGAGATAAGGCTGTGGTCACAGGTTCCTGGTAGATATTGATGTGGTAGAGGAGGGTTTTAAAATCTCCCTGGTTTATTTGTGACTTCACCCTGAGAAGTTCTCTGCAAAGCTTTCAACAAGCCTGAAATGTATGGCATGGAATTCTCCAGGATTTTCTCCTGGTTTCATGGCAAATCTCAGGTCTGGCTGAGGAAGATTAAACCCTGGCCACAGCAAGCAGGGAGATTTCTGGCTGTGGTCACAGTTTATTTGAGTTCAGCCTATTTGGGATCTTCCTGGCCCTTGGGATCTTCCTGACCCTCGGTTCAGCCCATTTGGGATCTTCCTGACCCTCAGTTCAGCCCCTTTGGGATCTCCTCTCCCTCAGCTCAGCCCATTTGGGATCTCCTCTCCCTCAGCTCAGCCCATTTGGGATCTTCCTGACCCTCAGTTCAGCCCATTGGGATTTCCAGGCCCTCAGTTCAGCCCCTTTGGGATTTCCAGGCCCTCAGTTCAGCCCTTTGGGATCTCCTCACCCTCAGTTCAGCCCATTTGGGATCTCCTCTCCCTCAGTTCAGCCCCTTTGGGATCTCCTCTCCCTCAGTTCAGCCCCTTTGGGATCTCCTCTCCCTCAGTTCAGCCCATTTGGGATTTCCAGGCCCTCAGCTCAGCCCATTTGGGATCTCCTGGCCCTTGTGCTTGGATCTCTTAGATCCTGATCCAGATGATGCTGTGGTGCTGACAGAATTTGAGCCTGGATTTGATCCTCTTTCCCTGGAGTTTCTGCCCCGGTCGAAATAATTTCGGACAAACTCCCTTAGGAGTGATTCCCGGATGTTCAGGGGGGGCTGGAAGGCCCTGGAAGGTCCTTGTGTCCCCTCAGTGCCCAGTCCTGGCAGCAGGGAGAGGTGTGGAGTGAGCCTGGTTTGTTCTCAGCTCTGGGTGAGACCTGAACTCCTGCCCAGGACTTCCAGAGTGCCTCCAGTGCCGCATCCACAGCGCTCCCAGGGATGGGGATTCCACCAATTCCCTCTTTTCATGCCGAGAGGCTTTGAAAAAGTTGCCAAGGGCAAGGTTTTGCACCCAAACTGTGCTGCTTTAATGGTTGCTCTGGATGAGCTGCAAGGTCTTTTCCAGCTTTTCCTTTCCAGACATGAATTTTTTTTTTTTTTTTTTTTGTAACAAAACAAGTGCAAATCCAGTCTCCTGCTATTTTCCATCTATCCTGTTTTTCTTGGCATCTTTGGGATGCTTTACACTCTGCCCTGAAGATATTGAGGTTTTTATGATGTTGGTATCTTGTTTTTTTCCCCTTTTGTTTGCTCTTGGAGACTGGGCTGGGCAGAGATGTTCAGAGGGAGGCAGGGGATGTGCAGGGTGATAGCGAGACAGATAAACACCGAGAGCTGGTGAATTATGCATATTCCTGAGCGTTCACCTTGAGGAAGCAGCAGGATCTGGGGATTGCATGGCTGGCAAAGACCTTGAAGAGCAGCTCTGTGGGGCTTATTTATTTTTTTATCAGCACGGTCTTCGAGGAAGATGAATTATCCGCCAGAGGAGCCTTGAGGGATCTGGGTTTATTGTCATTGTACAAGTTTTAGGACAATAAAGTGACTCTGTTCTCCAGTGCTCCTGATGAGCTGGTCAAGGCACTCCATGAGCAGGATTATCCAGCCTGGAGATGCAAATGAGGAGATTTCACAGCGCTCCCTGGATTCTCTGACCCTCATTAAGCCCAGGGGGACAGTTGAGCTCTGGGATATTGATCACACCCAGCCAGGATCATCCCTGAAACACCAATCCCTTCCCTGAGGGTACCTGGAGTCAGGGAAGGGCTGGGCAGAGCTGATGACAAATATTCCTGAATCCCTGGGGTTGGAAAAGCCCTCCCAGCCCATGGAGTCCCAGCTGTGCCCAGTGCCCACCTCATCCCCAGCCCAGAGCTCTGAGTGCCACCTCCAGGAAATCCTTGGACACCTCCAGGGATGGGCACTCCAAACCTCCCTGGGCAGTTGCTGAGCACCCTTTCCATGGGGAAATTCCTGCTGCTGTCCCACCTGGGACAATCCCACCGGTTCCCTTTAAACATTTATAATTTTTCATGTTCATTTAGAGACTCATAATTGCAAATCTCACCTCAGAGCTGTTGTTAATCCTCAACCCTCAGCACTCCCAACGTCGGTGCTTTGTATTTGTAAGGCCCTGAGAGTTTGGATTTGGTCTCCCATCACTCCAGGTCCTGAAGTGTTTCCTCCTGCCTCCCACGGAATCTGTTCCTAATTGGAAAAGCTCCTTCAGGCATCTCATCCCCCCAGCCCTGAGCACAACACTCCATCATCGCAGCTCATTAAGAGATGCTGCCCTCATCAATTCTCGTCCTGTACCTCTTGGAAAAGGAATTCATCTTTTCCAATACCTGCCTTGGAACGAGAACCTGCAGGTTTTCCAGCAGAATCCTCACAATTAACTGGGAAGGTTCCCCTCTCAAAGAGCAGAGTGTTGTGTCAGTGTTATTTTTTGGTCAATAATGAGTAGCTGGAAAGGTCAGGCTGTCCAATACCTGCAATGCCATGGAATTTGAGGGGGGTTACAAAGATTAATAGGAAAATCCTGGAAAAAATGCAGTAGGAAAAAGTCCTTGTGGTTCCAAGCTTGTTCTGCTTTCAAGTGGGCCTTGGAGTCAAGGATGGGGATCAAACATTTTGTTTCCCTTGGTTCCTCCAGCTTTGCTTTGGAAGCTTTGCAGAATTTTAGTGGAATCAGGATCAGTTTTCCACCAGGGATCAAGAATACAAAATATAAAATGTAAAGTACAAAATACAAAATATAAAATAATAAGATTGCAGATTTTTAGTGAAACCAGGATGAGTTTGGGCCAGGGATCAAGAATATAAAATATAAAATGCAAAATATTAAGATGAAGATGCTTCTGGCTGTCTCTTAATAATGAATAGCTGGAAAGGTCAGGCTGTCCAATACCTGCAATGCCATGGGGTTACAAAGATTAATAGGAAAATCCTGGAAAAAAGCATTGGAAAAAAATCCTAGTGGTTCCAACAGCTTGTCCTGTTCTGCTTCCGAGCCTTGTAAAAAAAAAAAACATCCAGAGAAGAGTGGGAATTAGGAAAAGGAGATCCATTTCTGAATTCCCTGCTGAAAGCCCAGCAGAGAGGACGGGTGCCTTGGAGTCAAGGATGAGGATCAAACATTTTGTTTTCCTCGGTTCTTCCAGCTTTGCTTTGGAAGCTTTGCAGATTTTTAGTGGAATCAGGATCAGTTTTCCACCAGGGATCAAGAATAGAAAATATAAAATGTAAAATACAAAATATAAAATAATGAGATGAAGATGCTTCTGGCTGTCTCTTTGAGCAGTTTTACCCCCAGTTTTACTCTTCCATGTGAAATGATTCCATCATTTGGAGATCTCCACTTTCCCAAGTGGGAGTTCCAAGCACGGCAGGTTAAATATCCTCTTGGAAGGAAAAAGCTGTTCGAGGGTCATAAATGAATTTATGTCCTAGTCAGAGCTCGTATCAACACAATTGTTGTTATTTTAACATGTTGAGTTATTTCATGTATCCTGGAACAAGATATGGATGTATTGAGAGAGAGGGAGCTATTCCAGAGGCATCTGGATGCATTCCTGTGCCATGTGCTCTGGGATGACCCTGCCTGGGCACCAGATGAGCCAGGACCACCCCATTGCTCCCACATCCTTCTCCAGGCTGTTTCCCCTCAGAGGGAGCATTATCCTGGTTTTTTTCACCTCCATGGGATAAAACTCTTCATGATCCCACCTTCCAGTTCCGTTGGATGGTGACATTTCCCTCTGTGCTTCCCTCGTGGTGATTACTGACCTTGGATTTGCTCTCCTCTTCCCTCTCTACTTCTTCCATTGGGAAGGAGAAGGTTGGGAATTCAGCAAGATCAAAAGCCATGTTGATGTTTAACTGCATTTCCTGGAGGTTTATTAACCCCACTCAACAGCCAGCAGTTCAGTTTTGGGATAAGAAGGAAATTGGTCCTCAATGGAAGTTATTTATCGGGGTTGACTGAAGAATTTCTTTCTCAACAACCCTGATTTTTGCTTCCAGTTACTTGGATGGGCACATTTGATGTGGGATTCTGTGTTTCAAAGCTTTGCCCAAAGGTTTCTCATCAAAACCACAGAATTATGGAGAAATACAGGCCCTCCACCATATTCCCTGAAACCCTTTGGATCTCGCAAACAGCGACAGATTATTTTTGAAAGTTCAGGCAATCAATCCTTCTGAAGCACTTGGATTAGAGGAAACGGCCTCAAGCTGCACCAGGGGAAGTTTAGGTTGGATATTAGGGAAAACCTCTCCATGGAAAGGTTTCTCAAGCTGTGGAACAGACTTCCCATGGAAGTGGTGGAGTTAAATCCCTGGAAGTGTTCAAAAACCACAGGGATGTGGCACCTGGGGGCACGAGCTGGTGGTTGGACTCGAGTGTTGCTCTGATTTTTAAAAGTGTTAAGTGTTCTTTTATAGTTCTTTTGGATGTTTCCAGATGTTGCTATTGGGCACGAAATGAGCACACAGGAGCTTGGGAAGTTCAAAAGAGAAAAGGACCCAGTTTTATTCAAACATCTGGTATTTATACAATTCCAGAGGTGACCGTGGATTGGAGGATGGAATTGCCACCTCTCCAACCACACTGGTCCAAAGATCAATCCATCATTTCTCTCCACCCACAGAGAAATATGTAAATATTCTATTTATACATGAAATTCTGTGGGACCTCTGGCTCTCAAATATGTAAACATTATCAGAAGGCAAAAGAAGTTTTATGAGAACTTTCAAACTTTCAAAAGAACTGTAAAAGAAAACACTTTTAAAAACCAAAACAACACTTGAGGGCTTTTCAAACTTAACGATTCCATACATTTAATTTCCAGTGTGAAAATTCCAAAAGAATTGTGTATTCCTGCAGTTTTGGGTGACGCTTGTCCAGGGAATGTTTGCAGCAGGGAAAAGCACTGGCTGAGCAACAATTCCCACAAGGAGTGGGACAGAAAAGTCCCAGGGTGGAGCCTGGGAGAATAAATGTGCTCTGAATAGGCAGAAAGTTCAGGAGCTGCGGAGCACCAGGGAAAACAGCGCAGTGGATAAGAAAAGAGTGTCAATTCCCTGTTTTTACCTTTGGATAACTGTTTTACTTCCCAGAATAAATAACACGGAGCCTTTGCTGGAGGGGAGGGAGCCACGGGAGATATTTCAAATAAATCAACATTTGCTTCCTTGAGTTACAGCGAGAATTCTGTGGCCCCGAGGCTCTTGGAACAAATAGATGGGAAGGAGCACCAAGGGGCTGGAAGGAGGTTTAGAAACCTTCTCAGGCTTTTAACGTCTCTGTTCCCCGCCCCAGGAGGAAGGATTGGGATGTTCCACAAGGGGAGGTGTTTGTTCACTGATCATCCCTGGGTTTACTGCTCAGTGTGGGGAATAATCCCGGAATTGGTTGAGGGAGGCTTGTGACAATCAGAGCCTCTGCTGGAAAATCCCTTCATGGCTGTTTTTATGTCCAGATATTTCAGAATACTGAGTGAGGATGTAGGGCGAGGCCAGGTTGGATGACCTGAAGGAGGAGAGATTTAATGGGAGATTGGGAATTGGGAATTCCTGGCTGGGCTGGAATTGCCAGAGCAGCTGTGGCTGCCCCTGGATCCCTGGCAGTGCCCAAGGCCAGGTTGGACACTGGGGCTGGAGCAGCCTGGGACAGTGGGAGGTGTCCCTGCCATGGCAGGGCTGGCACTGGCTGATCCCTAAAATCCCTTCCAATGCAAAGCATTCCACGATTCTTTGATAATTCTCTAATTGGTTTCCTTTGGAATTCAATTTATTTTGTACAAACTGCATTACATGAAATTGAATTTAAATTAGAGCCCTCCTCAACTTCTCTGTACTTCAACCCAATGAATAATTTAATCAGTAAAACTAAATAAATGAAGAATTTCAAAGCTTTTAAAAAAGAAATTAAGGGAAAACAACCACATTAATCCATCCTGAGGCTTCCAAATCCAGCTGGGGACTGACTCAGGACAAACTGGGATAGTGGAAGGTGTCCCTGCCTTGGCAGGGGTGGGATGAGATGAATTTTAAGATCCCTTCCCATCCAAACCATTCCATGATTCCATGATTAACCAACAGAATAAGCAAATAAATACTGTCTGTAAATAATTTTTTTAAAGCCTGATCAAGGTTTAATGTGAATCTTTTACTTCTCATTTTCAGGATGTAGAAATTGATAGTTTTAGTTGCGGAGAGGTTGTGGAATTCCCATCCCTGGAAGTGTCCAAGGCCAGGCTGGGTGGGGCTTGGGGCAACCTGGGATAGAGGAAAGTGTCCCTTCCCTTGGGCATTGAAACAAGATGAGTTTTATGGCCCCCTCAGCCCAAACCATTCCACAATTCCCTGATTTTATGATTCAGTGCCAAGAGTCTTGGAGTCTCAACCACAAACCTTGTGTGAAAAGCAGTTAAAAAAATGAGGAATTGGAGGTGTTTGCTCAGTGCTGCGCAGAGAACCAGCCCGGATTAGAAGCGGAGCTGCTGCAGGAGGTTGGGAATTCAGCAAGATTAAAAGCCATGTTGATGTTTAACTGCATTTCCCGGAGGTTTATTAACCCCACTCAACAGCCAGCAGTTCAATTTTGGGATAAGAAGGAAATTGGTCCTCAATGGAAGTTATTTATCGGGGTTGACTGAAAAAATTCTTTCTCAACCACCCTGATTTTTACTTCCAATTACTTGGATGGGCACATTTGGTGTGGGATTCCGTGTCTCAAAGCTTTGCCCAAAGGTCTCTCAACAAAACCACAAAATTATGGAGAATTCCGGTGTGGGAATCCAACGACTTCCTTTACATTGATTTTTTAGCATAAAATACTGGAAGTGAAGTGCAATTTCTGTATTAAAGTTTTGTCCATTCCGGAGAAGCACAACTCACATAATAGGAAATTAATGAGAGAGATGGATTAGGGCATTATTTTTCCCTTGACAAATTAATGGATGTTACAATGGATTTTGAGCAGGCATCGTTAGCAAATAGAAAAAAATTGCTCCAATTAAAAATGAACCCTGAGGCTCAACCATCAAAACTCCATTGTCAAAATGGAAATATTTCCCATGGAGTGCTTTAGAAAGAGGAGGAGGAGAAGGATATTCCAGACAATTGCAAAAAATTTGGCATTGCAGGAGCAGAAGGATGAAAAATTTGTCTAATTTCAGGTGTGACATTTGGGTGGCTGTGAGAGGAGACTGGGAAGAGTGTTCCAAGGTTGATGAAACCAAACTTTGAATGGAATAAAGAGAAGGAAGTTTCTGTTTTCCCACATTGTCATCAGCTCCAAAATCTGAGCCTGACACTGCAGAATTCCAGCTTTGTTTTTTCTGGGAATGATGCTCTTCTTGGCTCCTGCTTTGTGTTCCTCCTCCAGCTGGAATAGCTGGGTCCCATCAGGAATTTTATGTTTTTTCCACCCCATTTAGGGTGAGCTGGAGGAGCCTTGGTCTGGCAGCGTTTTACTGACCCCAGTCCCAGATGGAATTTGAGGTCTGTGGATGGGATGTGTGAAGGGATTTTCTGCTCCGTGCTGGTGTCCTCTGGAAGAAGGCGGAATTATGGAATCCTTTAGGTTGGAAAAACCCTCTGAGATCAAGTCCAGCCCTTCCCCAGCACTGCCAAGGCCACCGCTGCCCCCGTGTCCCCAAGTGCCACATCCACAGGGCTTTAAATCCCTCCAGGGATGGGGACTCCACTACTGGACCACCCTTTCCATGAAGTTTTCCCAGTGTCCAGCCTGAGCCCCCCAGTGTTTTGTCCTCTGTTGGTTTCTCAGCTTGTTCCTTGAGCTGTTGCATTAATTCCCAGTGCTTTTCCTCCTTCATGGAAGAGTTTGATTCCTGAATTTACCAGGGACATGGGCTGGAGATGAAGATCCAAATCCAATTCCATACAGGAATAACTGAGCTCAGCCTCTGGCAGCTGCAGATTCTCCTCTCCAGGACCCATGATCCCAGCTGTCCCAGCCTCGCCTTGTGTCACACCTGCTTCAGTGTGGAAAACCTCTTCCCATGGAAGGATTCAGGAAGAAATCAGAGTGTCTGGTCACCCTCCTGGTGTCCTGGATTTTGGAGCTTCAGCAGTGGCAGAAATTCGGAATGAGATGGGATTTAAGGCCGCTCCCAGCCCAACCCATCCCAGGATAGAATGATTCCATCAAGGAGTGTTTTGTCCCCTCTGGAACAGGAGGAGCTGATGTTTCTCTCAGGGTTGGTTTCTCAGCTTGTTCCTTGAGCTGTTCCATTAATTCCCAGTGCTTTTCCTCCCTCATGGGGGGGTTGGATTCCTGAATTTACCAGGGATATGGGCTGGGAGATGAAGATCCAAATCCAATTCCATACAGGAATAACTCAGCTCAGCCTCCAGCACTGTCCCAGCCTTGCCTCCTGTCACAGCTGCTCCAGTGCAGGAATTCCCTGCAGAAAAACTCTTCCCATGGAAGGATTCAGGAAGGAATCAGAGTGTCTGATCACCTTCCTGGTGTCCTGGAATTTGGAGCTTCACCCAGGGGTCTGTGGGGCTTCCTGGCTCTCTGCATCTGGGAGTTATCCCTGGATGGAGGCTCCTGGAGAAGCCTGTGCTCACTTCCCACCTCTTCCAAGACATCCAGTCTGGTTTCCCATTTTAATTTTCCTGTCCTGCCTTCCTTGGGATGGCAGCGTATCCCCCTCTCTTGCCTTTTTCTCCCCATGGATGTTCCTTTCCAATGGAATCCCATTTCCTTTCCAACCAAACTCAGCCTGGGGTGTTTTTCCCGGTCCTTGAGTAATTCCTTTCATCCTTTTCCACAGCAATTTCCCAACTTCCATTTGGGAATGACAGCACAAGGTCTGTGCTCAGTGTTGGGTTCTCAGCTTCACCACTGCCAGGTCTACAGGGAGAACGATTTTTCCTCGCCTCTTTGGGCACATCCAGGGATCTCCATGGCCCAAATCCCAGATTTTCCAAGGTTTCTTCGTGGTTTTATTCCCCAGGCTTTAAGCTTTGGGTGCTCCATGCTCACATCCTGGATTTCCCATGGGGAAAGGACAAGGAAGGGGTTCCTTGTGACCTCGCCGGGCACTGGGCTCTCCCGTTGATCCTACTGGACATCCATGACAAACTGGTGGCCACTGGGAGCCTTTCCCTTTCCTGGCAATCTCAGGAATTCCACTGGAAGCTGCAGAATGAAATCCATGGGCTATTCCTGGAACAAAATTACAAAGCTGAAGTTTCTTCTAATTCATTTTTCAAAACAAACAAACAAACAAACAAAACCCCAAAAAACAAAAACAAAAGCAAAACCAAAAAACAAAACAAAACAAACAAAACAAAAACAAAAACAAAACAAAAACAAAAACAACAAAAAACCCCACAAAAACAAAAACAAAAACAAAAACAAAAACCAAGAGAAAATCCCTCTCAGCCAGGAAATTCCCTGGGATATCCCACATCTCCCAGAGGGCACGGTGCATCTCCATGCTGTAGGACTTTACTGCCCTCAGAATTCCATGGAAACACCTCGGAGTACCCCAAGGAGGCCGTTCCCAGCAGCCCTGTCAGTGCAATCCCAGATTAATCCCTGACCTTTTGGCATTTGGCAGCAGCCTGACAGGGATGCTGCCACTCGGGAACTCATTCCAGGCAGTTCAGCCAAGCAGCCAGAGTTCCACACCTCGTCTCCATAAATCCCGGTGCAGTTCATTCATCAGGAAAGGCAGGAAAAGCAGGAAAAGCAGCCTGGCTTGAAATGTGTAAAAATTCTTTTGTGCGGCACAGGAGTGCGAATATTCCAAATTCCGCCTTTTAAACCCTGCAGCTGGAATCCCATTCTCATTGAAACCAGCGCTCAAAGCTCCCACGGACAAACAGGGGATGGAATTTCAAAGGAGAAATGGAAAGGTGTTGTTTTCCCCGCGGTGCTGGTGGCTGCTCAGAGCTGCCAGGATTTCCTGAGGCGCTGCTCCCGTGGTGTGTGATGGGGCTCACCCCACGCACTCCTGGCACTCCTAAACCTGTCCTGAAGGAAAAGGAAGAACAAAAAGCTGGGAAAAAAAGCAAACAAAAAGCTGGAGAAAAGCAAACAAAACCAGAAAACAAAAATCCCTGCAAAGACCCTGTTCCTATTTATAAAGGCAGGTGTTGAGTGAGAGTGTTCCAGAAAGGAAAATAACTGGATTATGGGAATAAATCACAGGGGAATCAATTTCCTTCATGGTTAAAAAGGCCATTCTTCAGTCACAGAACTCCTTTTTATCCAGTTTTACAGACCTCATGGGTGACTCCAGCTGGTCAGGAGCTTTCTTGCCAATCACTTTATTGGTTACTAACAAATTGTTGTTCTGTATTGATTGGTCACTCAAACTCTCCGTGTGCACGTGCAGGGACAGTTGTTTGTGAGAGAGAGTTTTCACGTTTCTATGTAACAATATAAAACCAGTTTATACAGGTGTAAGCTGTTTTTCACCCAGGAATAGATTGTTATGCTAACAAACTGCTCCCACCAGGATTGCTTCCACACGGGAACGTGCAAAGAGCTGGCTTTGCCAAGGCCAGCCACTGATTCCAGGAGAGCAGGCTGGACTTTATGAAACCTTTCTCTGTGATTTTTCTACCTTGCTGCAAGATAGGATTTTCCTGGAGGCAGCACTAACTTTGCTGTTGGAGCCTCCTGGAACAGCTCCTGATTTCCCAAAGCCTTGACTCGGGAATTCAGTGCCACGTGGGGCCCTGTAGCACTGTCCCCTTGTGTCCCCTGTCCTCCTTCCCCTGCAGAGCCGGAGCTGAGCAGGATGGAGGGGCTGCAGGAAATGCTCCCCCCTGCACAAGCAGGGATGCTGAACATCCCTGGAGTGACCATGGCTTTCCCAAGGACCTTCCAGTCCCCAGACATCCATCTGGCTGTCACTCCAGATGGTGTTTTAAGAATAAAAAAAAGGGAATTGCCAAGCATAGGAGGGGTTTTGGTGTCCCTGGGCGGGGGGGCAGAGGCCACGCTTTGGCTTTTCCACTTTCCCAGTGGGCGTTCCTCTCCTTTCCCAGATCCCAGGATTCTACCTCATGGGAGCACAGCTGTGGGAAGGGCTGGGTGTGGAGCTGGGAGAGGCTTGGGAAAGATGTGGGGCTGGAGAGGTGAGGAAGGGAGGGGACAGAACCTAAAGGAGCTCCAGGAGAGCTGGAGAGGGACTGGGGACAAGGGATGGAGGGACAGGACACAGGGAATGGCTCCCAGTGCCAGAGGGCAGGGATGGGTGGGAGATTGGGAATTGGGAATTCCTGGCTGGACTGGAATTGCCAGAGCAGCTGTGGCTGCCCCTGGATCCCTGGCAGTGCCCAAGGCCAGGCTGGAGCAGCCTGGGACAGTGGGAGGTGTCCCTGCCGTGGCACAGGGTTAGAATGGGATGGATTTTAAAGTCCCTTCCAACCCAAACCAGTCTGGAATTCCACCTGTGAAAATCAGTCACTGAGATTTTCCACCAACCCAGGAGACTCCAGGACTCCTTCTCCAGAGCTCCTGTGGATGTTCTCGTGCTCAGGGAATGGAGGTGGTTTCCAGAGGATGGATGTGTGGGACAGAACATATCACAGAACAGCTGGGACAGCCTAAATGGAAATGGAAATTGGAAATTAATCCTATGGAATTGACTGGGTTAGGTCCTGGATTTAAATTTATGGGATGGTTGGGGTTGGAAGGGCCCTTAAAGATCACCCAATTCCAACCTCCACTTCCAGGAGGCTGAGTTTAAGGAAATCTCCTTCTCCTGGGATGTTCTTCAGCTTCTCCACTTTTGGCTGAGGATCCCAAAAATAGGAAGGAAATGAAGGGATGGGCAAATCCTGGTGGATTATTGGAAAAGGTGCAGAAACCATGGACGTGTGGGAGCCTGGGAATGCTGAAGTGCTGCTGAAGTTCCTTTTGTTCTGTAATGACAGAGGACTCTGCCAGGCTGGGCTCTGCTGCGAGCCGCACTCAGTAATTAAAAATCAATTAGGACGTTTGGCAATTACCTAATTAACTTCCTAAAGCTATCATGTCAGATTCATATCCAAACATGCCTCCAAAT
This sequence comes from Vidua macroura, assembly GCF_024509145.1. Classification (NCBI taxonomy): domain Eukaryota; kingdom Metazoa; phylum Chordata; class Aves; order Passeriformes; family Viduidae; genus Vidua; species Vidua macroura. The sequence goes on from NC_071576.1 coordinate 1,250,941, forward strand.
CCTGTGTGTTCCCAATAATGCAAATTATGGGATGCCTTTATTGCTCGTGGAAGTTGGAATTAAGGGAAGCGCGTGACATTTTTGTTAATTTGGACCGTTCCTAATTAACTGGGCTTGGGATCTTCCAACAAGCAAGTGGGGGCATCCAAACTTCCCTGGGAGCACCACGGTGGAATTTCTCTGTAGGTCGGACTTGCTCCCTGCAGCTCAGGAATGAGGCAGAGTGGGAAGTGATCCCAAAGTCAGCGCCAGCTCCTGGGAGAGCTCCATCAGTCTGGGAGGTTTTGGGGTGATTTGGGGTGAGTTGGTGGCACAAAGGACACAGCCCCAGCTTTGGGTTGGGAATCCACAATCCCCAGGCTTGGCTGCTGCCCCTGGATCTGTCACTTCCCACTGCTGTCCCCAGGAGCTGGGACACGTCCAGACAAGGACATGGAGGGGCTGGAGCGTGTCCAGGGAAGGGAACGGAGCTGGGAAGGGGCTGGAGAATTCCTGAGGAGCTGGGAAGGGGCTGGAGAATTCCTGAGGGAGCTGGGAAGGGGCTGAGCCTGGAGCAAAGGAGGCTCAGGGGGGACCTTGTGGCTCTGCACAGCTCCTGCCAGGAGGGGACAGCCGGGGGGGTCGGGCTCTGCTCCAGGGAACAGGGACAGGAGGAGAGGGAACGGCCTCAGGCTGGGCCAGGGCAGGATCAGGGTGGATTTTGGGAAAATTCCTTCATGGAAGAATTGTCCAGCCTGATGGAGTCCCCATCCCTGGAAGGGATTTTTGTTCCTGTTTGTGTTTTCAAATAATCCAACAGAATTCTGCTCTCCTGAGGTGCTCATGAATCCTAATTTGAATATGTTCAACCTAAAAAAACAAAAAAGAAATTAAAAATTTGTTACAGCTGCCAGAAACAGGGGTGGGAAAGGTTCAGGGAGTCACAGAATCCCAGAATGTTTTGGATTGGAAAGGATCTTAAAGCTCATCCCCTGCCATGGCAGGGACACCTCCCACTGTCCCAGGCTGCTCCAGCCCCAGTGTTCAACCTGGCCTTGGGCACTGCCAGGGATCCAGGGGCAGCCACAGCTGCTCTGGCAATTCCAGCCCAGCCAGGAATTCCCAATTCCCAATCTCCCACCCATCCCTGCCCTCTGGCACTGGGAGCCATTCCCTGTGTCCTGTCCCTCCATCCCTTGTCCCCAGTCCCTCTCCAGCTCTCCTGGAGCCCCTCCAGGCCCTGCCAGGGGCTCTGAGCTCTCTCTGGAGCCTTCTCCTCTCCAGGGGAACATTCCCAGCTCTCCCAGCCTGGCTCCAGAGCAGAGGGGCTGCAGCCATAAATGGATTCCCATTAATGGAAACACCCATATCCCATTTTATGGAATATTCTCCATGCTGCTGCTGTAAAGTAACTCCAAGAACTGTCCAAACAGGATTTTTTTTTTTTTCCACCACTAATTTCAGGACCCAAAGTCATGTGCAAAGTCTTTCAATCAAATGGAGATTTCTGCTTTATTCCGCTTTATCCACAATATCTCATCCCACAAATAATTATTCCATTCAGATCCCAGTATCTTACGGGATATTTAACATTATAATTGAGATTTAGAAGGCTCCCAGATGTTTCTCCAATATTTCCGACCTCCTGCAGCACTCCCAGCTTTGGGAGCCCACAGCAGCCACTGGAAGTGGGAGATTTTTTATCCTCCTTCACATCCTGCTCACCAAAATGCCCTTTCTGTATTTGGGGTTTGGTTGCTGCTGTAAATAATTTATAAATTCACTTTACAAGGGACACACAAACCTTTCAGGAGCAGGAGCTCCCTGATTTGCCTTCCTGTTCTGCCACCAGAGTAGAAAATGCACCAAGGGCTGGGGAAAGTTTCCATTATTTTATTTGATGTTGTTTCAAAACCAAATGGAGCTGTGGAATTGGGTCAGAAATCTGGAATTTTAAAGTTGTCTCCAAGAAATGTACAATTATTCAATTTGCAGCTGCAGGGTTTGGAGAACAGAATTTTTAAGCTATAGATTACCCCTAAAAATATTCCTCAGTTTTTTTCCCCTCCCTCCAGACACTGTGTGGTCCCTTCCCTTTGGAAATATTGCTCCTGGGGGAATATTCCCTCAGGTTTGATGGAAAATCCCGGTGTCTCCAGGAATTCCTTGACTCTTTGAGCACCTTGGTGCCATTAATGGGGCACAATCCCTAAGGAAAGTGTCCCCAGTGCTTCCCTGAGCTTCAGTTCATAGAATCGTGGGCTGGATTGGGTTGGAAGGGACCTTAAATCCCATCCCATCCCATCCCATCCCATCCCATCCCATCCCATCCCATCCCATCCCATCCCATCCCATCCCATCCCATCCCATCCCAATCTTCTCTGTCCCAGGCTGCTCCAGCCTGGCCTTGGGCACTTCCAGGGATCCAGGGGCAGCCACAGCTTCTCTGGGAATTCCATCCCAGCCCCTCCCCACCCTCCCAGCCAGGAATTCCTAATCTCCAGTATCTCGTCCATCCCTGCAGTGGGTTTATATCCCACTATCCCAATATCCCAAATCTGCAGTGTGGTAACAAATCCACGCTTTGGAATTCTCAGGCTCGCAGAGATCTGCGCAATCATTATCCCTTGCTGGGGTAGGAAAACTCTGGGAATTTTCCATTTCTCTCCAGGCTCCCAACCAAGATCTCCCAGGGATGGGGAGGAGGGAGAGGATTCCTGGAGCTGCCTTCTTCCAGGCTCGGTGGCTGTCAATACCTTGGCATTTGTTTTCTTACTGGAAACAAAGAGCTGCTCCATAAATCCCAGATCCCATCTGGAGGTTTGCATGGAACTGGAAGCCCTGTGGAAATTTCCAGTCTGGGAAGTGGAGTGAAAAGGCTCTCGAGCCCTCCAGGAAGAGGTGTCGGAGGCAATATTCAAATATTGGGTTTTGGAGAGGAAAGAGGAGATTCCCAGCTCGGATCCTGTGCCCCAGGAGAAACTGGCTGGGAAGAGGAAGGCAGAAGGTAAATTCCAAGCCTGACCATGGAATACAGAGGTCACAAGCTGGAGGAAGGTTATGGAGGAATAAAAAGTGCAAAAAATGGAAAAAAAAAACAAAACAAGAACAACCCTTAAAAACCAAGGGAATAGCACAGCCATGACCTTCAATAAGGCCAAATCCAATAAAGCCAGAACTGGGAGGGAAGATCCTCTGGGAAATGAGCCCAAATGAAAAAAGGAGTTTGGGGAAGCTGGCAGCTCTTTTAAAAAGTACAGGAAAAATCCATCCCCGTGCCGAGGAGCTGCAGGAAGGGTGGGGAGGGATCACAGCAGCTGAATCCAGGGCTCTTCGTTGGCTGGCAGCAGAAGGAATTGCACAGGGAGCAAGAAGTGGCTCAGCTGGATGTGAAACAGAGGCTGAGATGCTGAGGGACAGAGAGAAAAGAAGGAAGGGAAAAGTAGGGAGGGAACAGCGGGAAGGGTCAAGGAGAAGACCCTCAGGTGCAAGAGGGACCCAGGAAAGTTCTGAGTCACCACGGGGTGAGTGCAGAGGGGACTCCTGTCGCCCTGTTCTTTTGAGAGTTTTAAAGTTCTTCTAAAAGTTCCTGTGCCTTCTGATGTTTACGTATTTCAACTGAGTTTTCTCACACTGTTCATATAAACAATGATTGTTTTCCATTCTTCTTTGTGTGAGGAGAGAATTGTTGGACTGTTGGTTTGACCAGTGTGGCTGGAGAGGTGGCAGTTTCAGCCTCCAATCCACTGCCACTTTTGCTGTTGTATATATGGTGGAGCCAGAAAATAAAGTTGGCTTTTTTTGGGTTCTTTCTCTTTCCTTTTACATCTCGCCTGCTTCTGTGAGTTATTCCGTGTTGCAGTGTGACAGACTCCCAGCTGGTCCTTCAGGGATGGCTCCAGTGCTTCCCTCCCCGCTGGGAACAGCAACAGAAAGAGGGGGAAGGGTTTAATGGGTTAAAACCTTTGGGTGGTTGGGCGGAATCACGGAATCCTTGAGGCTGGAAAAGCCCTCTGAGGTCATTGCCCAGGCCATGCTGCCCCACGTCCCCAAGTGCCACATCCACAGGGCTTTGAAATCCCCAGGGGTGGGGACTCCACCCCTGCCTGTTCCTGGCATTCCGGGGAGGTGTGGAGCTGGGAGAGGCAGGGGGGAGCAAAACAGGGGCTGAGCCCTACGCTGAACGTTGCTCTTCTTGTCCTTGGTGTCTCAGAGCAGGTCACAGCCACGGGTGGATGGTTTGAAGAAGAGACTTCAGCTGGTTGGATCTCCTGGTTTCCAGCTCCAGGAGTAGCTCAGAGCAGGAATTCACGTGCAGCCCATTTCCATGGAATTATGGAATGTCCTGAGCTGGGAGGAATCCACAGGATCATCCCAACTCCTGGCCCTGCCCAGACTCTCAACAATCCCACCCTGGGCATCCCTGGCAGCGCTGTCCAAAGGCTCCTGGAGCTCTGGCAGCCTCGGGGCCGTGCCCATTCCCTGTGGGCAGTGCCAGCAGCCTCTGGGGAAGAGCCTTTCCTTGATATTTATTCCCTCCCATTCCAGTTTTATTTTCCAGTTTCTTCCCTTCCCTTCCCTTCCCTTCCCTTCCCTTCCCTTCCCTTCCCTTCCCTTCCCTTCCCTTCCCTTCCCTTCCCTTCCCTTCCCTTCCCTTCCCTTCCCTTCCCTTCCCTTCCCTTCCCTTCCCTTCCCTTCCCTTCCCTTCCCTTCCCTTCCCTTCCCTTCCCTTCCCTTCCCTTCCCTTCCCTTCCCTTCCCTTCCCTTCCCTTCCCTTCCCTTCCCTTCCCTTCCCACACAGGTCCAGCACCTTCCAGCTGTGGCCCAACACCCCTGGGTGATTTTCTCCTCAGAAAATCCTCCTCTTGCTGCCCCAAGAGTTGCCCCAGGAAGATGCTGAGCAGCTCTGAGGCTCACCCCAGTGAACCACGCAGTTCCTCACTTTTCTTTGGGAAAAGCAGCCCCGTGTGAACGTTCCTGATTTTATTTCCCGCTGCTGTCGCAGGGAGCTGCGCCGTTACAAATAGGAAATTAAATCAGGGGGCGATGTAAACCTGCCGAGGAGAACAGGCAGCTGTTATGGTTCTTTATTGCTTTTTTCATCTGCTGTTGCATTTTGCCATCGTCTGGTGCTCAGTGAAGGGTGTGATTTATTCATAGCAGGCTCTGGCACAGCCGAGGGGGTTGTACAATAAACCCCTGACAAGGCCCGTGCCAAAAGCCATTAGGAGGAGAGAACAATAATGGAGACACAAAGTATTTACAGAGCGAGCTGGCTTTAATTTAAAATCCTTTACTGAGGCTGGATGATAATTACATCACGTTGCTGACAGGCCCTGCTTTGCACCACGGCATGAAAAAATTGGCAAGAATTGAAACCTCCCCTAGAAGCTGCAAGAAATTCCCGGGATTTTAGGGTCATTCAGGCACTTGGACACTGCTGCCAAGGGACAGGTTTTTCCTAAATTAGTGCCAGGCTGGCAGAGGGGTTGGAAGGACAGGGATGTGTTTGATGGGGTTGTTGGGATGGATCCTGGCCCAGGGTTTTGCTTTCTCCCCTTCCTTCTCCTTCTCTCTCCCTCCCCATCCAGACGTGTTTATTTATAGGTTTTAAGTATCTGTGGTTTAGATAGAAAATGGTTTTGCCTCCTCGTGAAGCTCCTTGCAGGGCCCAAAGGCGCTCCAGGAGAGCTGGAGAGGGACTGGGGACAAGGGATGGAGGGACAGGAGCCAGGGAATGGCTCCCAGTGCCAGAGGGCAGGGATGGATGGGAGATTGGGAATTGGGAATTCCTGGCTGGGCTGGAATTGCCAGAGCAGCTGGGGCTGCCCCTGGATCCCTGGCAGTGCCCAAGGCCAGGTTGGACACTGGGGCTGGAGCAGCCTGGGACAGTGGGAGCTGTCCCTGCCAATGGGATGGGATTTAAGCCCCTTCCAACCCAACCCATTCTGGGATTCTGTGGGGAGGAGGAGCAGTTGTGTCATCCCAAAAGGCTGGCAGTTGGCCATTTCATTTTCCCCTCTCTTTCCCAAAGCTGTGACTCCTCAGTGTATCCTTGGAAAAAACCCCACCACTCACCAAGGCAGGAAAAGCAGATTTTTCTTCCGGCCAAACCCTGGCACGGCCCCCTGCAGGGGGGGCAGCGCTTCAAGGGTTAATGCCCGCCGATCTCCCAACATCCATTTGCTGTCGTTTTCCAGCCCATTTCTGGAGGGAATGGGAGGGAAATTCCAGGAATCCCGGAGGTGCGTGCAGTTGCAGGGCTCTGACGAGGGAGAGCAGCAGATCCATGCTCAGGTCCCGGGAGCCTCCGGACAGGGGCACCGGGAGCAGCCCCACTCCAGCACTCCCATCCCTACAACCCCACCTTTATTTCCCTGGAATCCCAGAGCTCTAAGGAATTGTTAAGGACCCCGGAAAACGCATCTGGGAGAGCAGCAGCAGCAGGAGATGTTTGTAAATCCAGCAGGGAAAAAAAAAAAAAAAAAAAAAAAAAAAGCCTTTAATTAGCAGCCAGCCTAATGAACGGAATCCTCCTGGAAACAAAATCCATCTCCAGGCTTCCCAGAGGGAATTCTGTGTTTATTTGCCCTCCTTGAAAGGTTTGAGGATGGTTTTGTGGGAAATTATAACTCTCATCTCCAAAGGGAAGCTCCTGGCCTTTACACAGGATTTGTGGTGTATCCAGCAGATTTTGTCTCACTGCCTGCTCACATCTCCAAGCTGGGAGCCTGGGAATGCTCAGAGGCAGGAATTTATCCTGGAGGAACCTTTGGTCTGAGCCAATATTGTCATTTTTATGTTTTATTAGGAATTTTAATATTAAAATATTAATATTGGGTTAATATTTCCTATGGGTTTTCATCGGCTTCTCACAATTTAATCCCTTTTATAGAACATTTCCTAGGATTTTCCAGCAGCTGACCTGGAGATGGAAATAGCTGGACAATGCTCTGCCCAAATGCTCCTGGAGATGTGGAAACCTTGGGAATTCCCCAGGGAGCCTGGTCAGTGCCCACCACCCTCTGGGCAAAGAACTTTTCCCTGAAATCCAACCTAAAAGCCTTGAAAATTCCCCACAGCTGAGCTGGAATCGCACAAAGAGAGGGATGAAGCTTTCAAGGAAAAGGAGCATTGAGTAAATTCCATGAAAATCCCGAATTTTCAAACTCTGGATGCTGAAATTTCCCTTTATGTCCTTCCTGGTGTAATGCTGGAAATGTTTGGGATTTAATTCCTTCCTTGCTGTAATAAAAGGTGGAGGAGGAAGAAAAGCAGCTCTGAAAAAGTGGGAAGAATTGTGGCGGGAGGAAGGGAAGGAAGAATAAAATTCCTGCCTATTTTGGAAGGGCTGATAGGAGAAATCAGCACCTGGAAAGGAGGTGGTGGCAAATAAAAGTCACTCCTGAGATGTCCTGAGCAAATCCCTCCAGGACGGGAACTTCTCCAAGGAACATCTTAACAAAGAATTTTTATGGGAACTATTTTAAGGATCAAGATAAAAATGCACCGAGCTCTTCCAAGCTGAAACCCTGAGAGTGTTAAAATAACCCTCAGCCAATTTTGTGGAAATCTCAATTATTTTTCCTTTGTAGCTTAAAAAATCAGCCCAGGGGCTGCTCCAAGGCCTGGAAAAGTCAACGGGAGATTTTCCAGGACTCTCCAGAGAGCTGGATCAGTGTTTGGGACTCAGCTGCAAAGCCCTTGAGCTTTGTTATTTTTGAGATGTGCCAAAATAAGATTTAAATATTAGAAAATTGTATCTGGGAGTCACAGCTCAGGGCTCACTTTGATAAGATTTTGATAAGATTTTTTGGCTGATTTTGATGAAATATCCAATCTAATCTAAACATATTTCAGTAACTCCAGGTTGGGTTTCAGTCCAGTTTTTCCATTGCACTGTTGATCCTGGGATGTGATTTAGGACAAGAAGTTCCTCTCTGGGAGCAGGAGTTGCATCCCCAGCAGTTGTCCCGTGTTATTGGGTGGCTGCCATTCCCAGATTTTGGGAATGAATTGTTGGATTTTTCCATCCAGAAGAGAGGGATAGAGCTGAGTTCTGCCTTTGGCTGCACTGAGGGATTACAGGATATTTTCAGGAGGAATTGTTTCCAGGAAAAAATGGAATTGGCTGCCCAGGGAGGTTTGGAGTGCCCATCCCTGGAGGTGCCCAAGGAATTCCTGGAGGTGCTTTCAGAGCTCTGGGCTGGGACAAGGTGGGGATGGGGCACAGCTGGGACTAGATGGGCTGGGAGGGCTTTTCCAGCCTCAGGGATCCCGGGATTCTGGGATTTTTACCTTTAATGAAGACATTTTTTAAATTTATTCAGTGATTGTGTTAGGGGGTTTTTATTGTGGGGTTTTTATTGTGTTTTATTGTGTTTTTTTATTGTGTTTAGGGGGGTTTTTATACAATTTAGGCCTTCAGGGTGGTGGGAAACATTTGAACCCTAAGGATGTGCAGGAGGAAGGACCCGGCTTTTAGGGATCAGTTGGATCAGCACAAATTTCACAGGGAATAAAGACACAGGGTTGCTTTTGCCAGCTTTTGTACCAGGAGGTCCAAAAACTCTTTGCTCCTGAGGATTTTATAGAATCCCAGAATCCTGGAATGGTTTGGGTTGGAAAGGACCTCAAATCCCATTCCACCCCTGGATGGGCTTCCACTGTCCCAGGCTGCTCCAGCCCCAGTGTCCAACCTGGCCTTGGGCACTGCCAGGGATCCAGGGGCAGCCCCAGCTGCTCTGGGAATTCCATCTCAGCCAGGAATTCCTAATTCCCAATATTCCATCCATCCTTCCGTCAGTTTCAGGCCATTCCCTCTTGTGCTGCCCTAGTGAAAATGTGGGATTTATGCCCTGCTCACGGATGGCTTCTCCTGATCAGCACTAAAACCATTCCCAGGCCTGTTTTTTTCTTTTTTTTCTTTGCTTTCTCCATTTTTAAGTCAATGACTCCATTAAAGAAATCTGCAGGAACAAGGGGAAAAGCAAACAGGAAAAACCTACAATGTGAATTAAGGATATCTTTGAAAAATAAGGCGAGCTATTTCAAAGGCTGAATATTTAAGTGCAGATACAATAAACACCAACTATTAATGGAGGGGGAAAATATCCATTAAAATGACATTTTTTCCTGACATTTTTCCTATACCTGTTTGAAGAAAACTCTCTCCTGATGTCATTCCAAGTGGGAACAGCACTTCCATAGTTTGATTTCCACCTCAAAGGAATCTCTACATCAAAGGTCAAAATCATCAATAGTTAAGCAAAGTAATTAATTAGCTCTTAGGATCACTGCTAGAGCACAGTTTTAACATAATTTTTCTTTCATTCCCTCGTGTCCAGCAGCTCGAGCAACTTTTTTTACAAGTTCTGTGTTCCAGAAATTTAATTGCACTTTTATTGTTGTGTTTGGAGTTAATTATACAGCAAAGCAGGTTTATCTCTTCGATATTAAATCAAGCAAGTGCTCTTGGAACAATCAATTGATATTTAATTACAACAGAGAAGCTGCCCTATTAAATCTAAATTAAATGCTCATTGAAGACTATTAAAGTGTTACCAGACCATCAAACAGCAAATGCAATCCAATGCAGCCCAAAGCCTTCTGTGCTTGGTTTTCTTTGGAATCCTGAGCAGGAAAACTGACCTCAGATGACATTTCCTGAAATTTTCGGTGAATTAAGAAGGAAAATTTCCTTCTCCAAGTTTGTTTTGCTTAATGAAAGGGAGCAACAATATTGAGGCTGTTTTATGTCTTCCAGGGTCGTTGCAAGAGTTTAGAGGGGAAGGATTTGGGAGAAGCTCGAAGTGGAGCATGGAAAAGGCAGGAGACGCCTCATGAGGGATAGTCATGGAATCCTGGAATGGTTTGGGTTCAAAGAGACCTCAAATCCCACCCAGGGCCACCCCTGCCACGGCAGGGACACCTCCCACTGTCCCAGGCTGCTCCAACCTGGCCTTGGGCACTGCCAGGGATCCAGGGGCAGCCACAGCTGCTCTGGCAATTCCAGCCCAGCCAGGAATTCCCAATTCCCAATCTCCCATCCATCCCTGCCCTCTGGCACTGGGAGCCATTCCCTGGCTCCTGTCCCTCCATGCCTTGTCCCCAGTCCCTCTCCAGCTCTCCTGGAGCCCCTTCAGGCCCTGCAAGCAGCTCTGAGCTCTCCCTGGAGCTTCTCCTCTCCAGGGGAGCATTCCCAGCTCTCCCAGCCTGGCTCCAGAGTAAATCTTCCTGTTCTCCACTGGACTTGCTCCATCAGCTCCACATCCTCCTAACTTGGGATCCCAGAGCAGGAGGCTCAGTCCTGTTATTCCTCCCTTCTTTCTGGATCTGCAATGTCCCAGAGCATCCAACTCACCAGAGCAATGTTAAATTGTTAAAAAATCCTCTTCCAACCTCCCAGCTCCCGTGGCTGAGCCCATTCTCCATCTCCACCCCTGTGAGGGGATCCTGCTTTATTTCCAACCTTTCTCCTGGTTAAGGGAATGGGATTCCTGCTCCCACTCTGGGAGAATTCCTGCTGAGCACTGACAGAGCCATGACAGCAAAGCCGAAGGTGATCTGAGGAAATTGAGGGTGCAGGGTTGATTTTGATTAACGGGGCACCACGTTTAAACCTGGAAGAGGATTTTTTGGGGGGGAAAATCCTAAAGCAAACAGTGCTTAAGTTCAATTGCCCAGAGGTTTTCGTGCAGGGTGACGTGGAAGGCATTTAAGTGACAAATGTTTCATCTGGAAAGAGAAACTCCATTAGTCAGTGTGAGCCATTACTTGGGATGAGTTACGGGTCATCCATCAGTCAATTCCATAATGGATCATCCATATTCACGCCTGGCCCTCCTTACAGCAGGGACGTTAATTTTGCTTTCCTTGACTTGTTTTCCGTCTTCATTTGCCTCAGCTCCCGATCTGAAGTGAGTGGAGATTCCTGTTTGCTCATTTTTATAGGATCAGTTCAGAGTGGATGGAGCTGCAAACCCTCGGGAACATCCAGAGGGCTCTGGGAAGGCTTTTCCTCTCAGCAAAGCTGGGATTGGGGTCGGGCAGTTGCCAAGGGTACTGGTAGAGCCCATCCCAGAGATAAGAGATGGGAACTTCCAGTTTGAGGTGTATTTCCACTCAAAATGCATCTGATTCCAGCAGAATCTTCTGTCCCGCTGCGGGTCTAACACGGATGGGCTGTAGGAATAGGAAAAGGAAATGAAGCGTTTCCAAATTTCCCCCTTTCATTTCCTGCCTCGAGGCCAGGGATGGCACTGGATCCCTTGGGAACAGATCCATGTCCTGGCACAGATTTGGCACTGGATCCCTTGGGAACAGATCCATGTCCTGGCTCAGATTTGGCACTGGATCCCTTGGGAACAGATCCATGTCCTGGCACAGATTTGGCACTGGATCCCTTGGGAACAGATCCATGTCCTGGCACAGGGATGGCACTGGATCCCTTGGGAACAGATCCATGTCCTGGCACAGATTTGGCACTGGATCCCTTGGGAACAGATCCATGTCCTGGCACAGATTTGGCACTGGATCCCTTGGGAACAGATCCATGTCCTGGCACAGATTTGGCGCTGGAAGGAGCAGCAGAACAAACGTTCTCCTTGTGCTGGCTGGGAATGTCGTGCTCCAAACCCGGATTTCTCCTTCCTCCGTGCCCAGTTTAGTGCTTGGTGCTGCTCCGCTCTCACCTTCTTTTCATCTCCTCATTTTTGGCTTCCAGAAATAACAGGAGAGAGTGGAGGCAAAACCTGTGCCAGGAATGAAAGAAAAGAACCTGATCCAGACATCAGCCTGGGGAGTTTTTCTGGAAGATTCATCTTTCAGGGAGCACATTCCACCTCCAGCCATGGCTTTGGGATGGCTCTCCATGGAACAGGTCCTGTAATTCCCTTCCTGATTTGTTTTTTGTAAACACTTCCTCCATCCCTACAAACATGAGGTTTCCCAGAGAAGCTGTGGCTGCCTCTGCATCCCTGGAAATGTCCAAGGCCAGGTTTGGAGCAGCCTGGGGTAGGGGAAGGTGTCCCTGCTGGAAATGGACGATCCTTAAAATCCCTTCCAACCCAAATCATCCTGGAGTTCTGGGATCGGGGCTTTGCCACGCCAGGGGTGTGTGAGCAGCCATAATGTGACAAAACCAAAAAATGAAAATAGGAATTTTCTGGGACTTGAGGTGGCTCATAAAGTTTGGAGAGGGGCAGCAACTGTAAACAAAACCAATAATTTACTGCCAATTTCTTTTATCCTCGTTTATTTCCTTTCCAAGTGTGGATTATTCCAAGTTACAACTTCTTTACTGAGCCCAGTGTGAATAAATTTTACACCCCAGCAACAACGAATTCAAAGCCTGTGGCCTTCCCCAGGGAGCCCAGCCTGGGGATTTGCTGAATTGTTGGGATTATTGGGAAAATCAGATTGGGATTTGGCTGGAAATGCAGCAAAAATTCCTGGAGCTCGCTGAGTGATTGTTGCAAAAATAATCCAGGTGGGGCCTTCTGCTGAAGTGTTTGTTTGCTCCTAATTGTCCTGCCCTTCTTCAGCTGGGTTTGATGAGATTTCTCTGCATAATTAAAAGGCCCTCAAGGAAAAGGAAAATAAAATAGTCAGCAAATTAATCTGTAGGACAAGGAAATGCTGATCATTCCTAGCACCTTAATTCGTTTAAAATTCACTTTTCTTTAAGGTTTTCCCTTCATCACTGTGAGCTAATTAGAAACCACTTCAGTCTGGTATTAATGCACAAAGACTTTTTAGCCCCATCCTGAATTTCTTAATATTTTAAGGAAATTTCCTCAAAATAAACTTTAAAAAGAATTGAAAAAAATTAATTTTTTTTATTTCCTTCAATTTTAAGGCAGGGAGTGGTTTCTTTAGGAAGCATGGAACGACGTGGAGGCTGAATCCTCTCTGCTGTATCCTCACACTTTGGGAAAACAACTGGATGGGAGCTGAGGGACTCTGGCCAATGCTGCTGCTGCTGGCTGGACATCCCACTGGTTTTCCTGGGATTGGGAATGAGCCTCGCAGGAAATATTTTGTTTCTTTGTTATTAAAGCCAAAGTGCTGCTTATTTGGAGGGGAAATGGGATTCGAAATCACCACCTCACACCTTCAGGATTGTAGGATCAGGGCTAGATTGGATCTTGGGAAGGAATTCCTGGCTGGGAGGGTGGGGATGGAGCTGGGCTGGAATTCCCAGAGCAGCTGTGGCTGCCCCTGGATCCCTGGCAGTGCCCAAGGCCAGGTTGGACACTGGGGCTGGAGCAGCCTGGGACAGTGGGAGGTGTCCCTGCCATGGCTGGGGTGGCACTGGGTGGAATTTAGGATCCCTTCCAACCCAAACCAGTCTGGAATTCTGTGATCCCCACTCCCGAGGCTCCCCAGGCCACCAGGCAGGGGTGACGTGGGACAGGGACGTCCCTGTGGCTCCTGTGCAGGGGTAAAGGGTGGAACTTGTGAAGATCCAGAGAACGAGGGATGGTGGGAGCAAATGTCCCCAGGGAAAGTCTGGAGATCAGAGGGGGGCATTGGCTGGAGGCTCTTCCCAGCACAGAATCCCCTTGGAAGCTGCTTTGCCTTGTCCTGCATCCCACTGGAGCTGAGGACATCCCTTCACATGTGTTTATCATCACATTCAGGGAATGCAGGTCACGGCAAAGCATCCAAAATCAGCCTCCAGGCAAATTCCCAATGATTTGGAGTTCCCAGTTTGCTGGGAATTCGACTGGATGCTGATTATTCATTGTTTAATAGCAGCTCAGAGCCTGTGGATGCATGAAGGGATGGTTTCATCACCACTCGCGAGGATATTGTTCCTTCCAATAAAAAGAGGATTTTAGGGGGTCTTGATTTTCCTTTTTCCCTTGCCTTCCCTTGCTCCTTAACCAGGAGCCTGCACAGTTCAACAATCCTGAGACTCTGAGAACTCTTGAATTTATTGAGAATTTCAAGATGTACTCTCAATCAAGCAAATTAGCACTGAACATTGATTTGAAGGCTTCAAGCCCAGTATCAAATTTTCCTGGGTTGGTGCTTCTGCCCTTGACTAACAAAGGAATTTTGGTTGTGCTGTTCTGCCCAGGTGGCTGCAAATTAAACTCATTTATTACCCAGTGTTAATCAGCAGATAATTTGGCAGCAAAAGTGATTCCTGGGGGCAGAAATTCCATGTTGATATGGAGGGGAAAAAAACCCAAATAGATAAAATAGTCATGGACAGGCTGGGTTGGGCCCTTTCATTGTGTTTTGCTCTGACATGGAGAGGTTTTGGGGTGAAAAGTGTTTTATTTTCTCTCTGGAACGCCTTGCAGCCACTAAAGGTGCAAGAAATCCCTGACACGCTGTTAATGAGTGACCAGGGAATAAAAAAATCTGCTTTATGGGAAGATCCAAGGAAGAAATGCCCCCTAGCAGGACTTGGAATTTGCTGAGGAGCTCGTAGAGCTCAGCACTGGGCTGAGCTCATCCCTGTGAATGAAGGCCAAGTGCTGAGCCCCATTCAAATCAGAAATGGAATTCTGGAATTCTTTCACCCTCGAAGGCTGCTTATTCAAATCAGAAATGCTGCTAAAATCCGAGCCAGGTTTCGTCTCTGGAAATACACATTCCATGAGCTCAGAGTCCTCTAAACAAGCCCAGGATGTTTTCCAAGGCGTTAACGACGCTGCTGCGTTCGTTAAGAGAATCAAAGGGGATAAATGTTAAAAAGGCAGCGACCAGCGCTGAGGTCTGAGCGCCCACAAAGCCCAGAACAAGATTTGCATCTCCTCCGAGTTCTTCCCCACCACAACCTTGACATTTGAGATGGGTCAATAGATGCAAAATCGCATCGATTCGTTCATTTTTTAAAAGCAAACTGTGCAAAGCAACCGAGCCGCGTCTTGGAGGGAGAGGCGTCGTTAGAAAGGTTAATTGTTGTTTCAAGGCTCTGCCTGCAATCGATAGGACTGGGAGCTCCAAGGATTTTGTGGAGAAGCAGCTGATGGCTGCAGCTCTCCCAGCTGGGGTTTTGTTCCTCAGGAAAACAAAGCAGGGGCTGTCCAGGGATTTGGGAAAGCTGGATCAAGCTCCTTGACAGGCGTGGAAAACAAAGGTAATGTTAATCTTGCAAAAGCCAGAGGAGGTTCAAGGAGTCACTGTTTACACGTGTAACACCCAGAGCTGCTGGAAAAGCTGCTGGTGGAGGTGACAGGGACAATCCCTCGGGAAACAAGGGGCAGATTCATGGATTTCAGCTGCTCCTCCTGAGGGATGGGAATTTTGGCACAGCAGGGGAGGTCACTGCACCTCCCTCCTCACTGAGGGCTCTGGAAGGGAACAGAAGGAGCAGAGCTCACTCAGAGCAGAATCAGGGAATTGTTTACTTTGGAAAAGCCCTCTGGAGCATCAAATCCAACCATTCCCCAGCGCTGCAAGACACCACTGCCCCATGTCCCCACGTGCCACATCCTCGGGGATTTTAAATTCCCCCAGGGATGGAGGCTCCACCCCTGCCTTGGGCAGCTGTGCCAGGGCTGGACAACCCTTTCCATTGAGGAACTCTCCCTAAAATCCGAATTAACTTCTCCTGGCCCAGCCTGAGGCCGTTCCCTCTCCTCCTGTCCCTGTTCCCTGGAGCAGAGCCCGACCCCCCCGGTTGTCCCCTCCTGGCAGGAGCTGTGCAGAGCCACAAGGTCCCCCCTGAGCCTCCTTTGCTCCAGGCTCAGCCCCTTCCCAGCTCCCTCAGGAATTCTCCAGCCCCTTCCCAGCTCCCTCAGGAATTCTCCAGCCCCTTCCCAGCTCCATTCCCTGCCCTGGACACACTCCAGCCCCTCCATGTTCTCCTTGTCTTGGGAGGCAAAGAACCTTGATGTACCTGAGCCTTTTCCTCACCTTTGCCACCTCCAACAGGGGCTGGAGATTCTCCTCATGCCTCCCTTTGTTGCTGAAATATTTACAGGAATATTTTTGAAGTCCTTCCTGGCAGTATCCACATTAAATTCCAGCTGGGCTTTGCCCTTCTGATTTCCCCCTGCTTCACCTCCTGACATCCTTGTCCTCCTGCCTTACCTGTCCTTTCTTCCAGAGGTTATAACCCCATATTCTGATTATTTTATGCTGTTTACACAGCCCATGGCCTCAGTGTTCATGAGAATTCCATCCTGGCTCTGGGTGGAAAACAGGACACAGTTTCCTGGAGCTCAAAGGAGTGCTGGCTGCAGGGTGGAAGTCCCTCGTAAATGAGTAAACTCTGAGGGGAGAAAAGCAAATTTTTTTTTCTCTCCTTTTCACATGAAGAAGTGGAGATTCAAAGAGATCCCAGGAAAAGCGTTCCCTGATTTTGGGTGCTTTTTCTGGGATGCCCTGGCTCTGGTTTAGTTCCCATGCTCAGGGCTCTGCTCCTGCTGGTCCCTTCCCCTCCCTCAGTGCCAGCTCCAGGACAAAAATGTGACAATGGCTTTGAGAATTCCCAGATTTCAGTGCTAAAATCCGACAGGAGTTTTGTTCAGAACACAAGTGTGGCTCTCTGTAAAGATGAAAATTAATTAATTATAAAATTAACGCCAGCAAAGCAGGAAGAGGAGATTCTGAGAGACTCCCAGTCCCGAGCAGCCTGATGGAGCTGTTCCTTTGTCGCCCTCCCACCGTGGGGCCACCATTTGAATGATCCCCAAACTTTTCATGCCAGGAATTCCTCTCTGAGCATCCCTTTAACCAGGAATCCAATCTCCCACCTTCCCACACTGATCTCATGGAGCTGAAATGACACAAAAGCTCCATTTGCCTGAGCTAATCTAAATAATCAGAATTATTTAACACCATTTTTCTCTCTGGACTCAGCACATCCAATAACTTTTTATCCCCAGGTATCTCCCAAGGACAGCTGATGAAAGCTCCTGAACAATTCCAATCATTGCTAATGCCCATTGAAACCTCAAATAGGGGATTTAATTAGATACTGCTGATTAGAGCCAGCGCTGGTGTCCCTGCCTTTATCCCTTTTCCCTTGGGATTTAGCAGTAATTTGTATTTTAACAGCCCAATATCATCCTCTTTTACAGCTCTATAAGCTCTGCTCGGATTTCAGCCATCCCCCTTGGACGGCAAGACAAATCCCACGGGATGGTCACCGTTCAGACATTCCATGGATTTCACTCCTTGGCCAGGATCTCCAGCTGCCCCAGGAATGCTCTGGGTGGAGATGGAGCCTTCCCAGTAATCCCAGTCGTTCTCTGCAGGAGTGAATGGGCTAATCGTGGAACCATGGAATCATGGAATGATGGAGTCATGGAACCATGGAATCATGGAATCATGGAATCATGGAACCATGGAATCATGGAACCATGGAATCCTGGAATTATGGAATCATGGAATCATGGAATCATGGAATTATGGAATCATGGAACCATGGAATCATGGAGTCCTGGAATCATGGAACCTGGAATAGTGGAATCCTGGAACCATGAAACCACGGAATCCTGGAACCATGAAACCACGGAATCCTGGAACCATGGAATCCTGGAATCCTGGAACCATGGAATCCTGGAATCCTGGAACCCTGGAATCATGGAACCATGGAATAATGGAATCATGGAACTATGGAACCATGGAATCATGGAACCATGGAGTGCTGGAATGGTTTGGGTTGGAAGGGATTTTAAGGATCATTCAATCCCACCCCCTGCCAGGGCAGGGACACCTCCCACTGTCCCAGGCTGCTCCAGCCCCAGTGTCCAACCTGGCCTTGGGCACTGCCAGGGATCCAGGGGCAGCCACAGCTGCTCTGGCAATTCCAGCCCAGCCAGGAATTCCCAATTCCCAATCTCCCATCCAGCCCTGCCCCCTGGCAGTGGGAAGCCATTCCCCCTCGATCCTTTGGGTTTTCCTCACTTCTCTCCTTTGAGTTGTCCATATTTTTTTTCCTCTGGACAATTCCCATGCCCTGGATACCTCAGGGTGCTGTCACTGCCAGAACAGACCTGCCCCATTCCTGGCTCTTTTCCCTCTAGCTCCTTTTCCCTTTAGCTCCCATATTTTCCTTCCCTCTTCCTGGTCCCCTGGTTCATGCACCTCCAATGTGGAATATTTTATTTTCTCTCCATTTTCCCCCCTCCCCTCTCTCTGTTGGCTTCCAGCCCACTCTGCATTCCCCTCCTGCCTTCCAGGCAGGAACAGAAAGCTGGGATTTGCTGTGGGAATATTTTAGGGGCTTCTCTGGAGCTAAAACACTTAAAATGGGACCAGGCATCTTCCTACTGCCTCAGAGTGGAATTGGGACAAACATATCCGTGAATAACCCAGTCCCCCAAGACTTGGTTGCTAACTTTGGGAATTCCCAGCTCTGGGATGGCCTGGAAACCCCATTTTTTTGGGTGTCACCGTGCATAGAAGGTGAATTGTTCCCTTCAGTGCACACCTGAGCTGAGCAGCAGCTCTGCAGGAGTTTGGGAGCGGGCGGGGTGGGAACTGCAGGATTTTAGGAGCTGCCTGAGGCAATGTCAGGGGAGGCGACTGCAGCTGAAAGTGGAGCAGAAAACGCGATGGGACTTGGCCACTGCACACGTCCAGGATCATCTTTTCTCCTGGCATCTGCAGCCTGCACCTTGTCCATGTTTCCTTCCAGTTCATTAAAGGAACACCTGAGCTCTGTCCTTGTCCAAATCCGTGTTATCCATCCAAAATCCACGGCTGCAACAGAGGTGGGGATTTCCCTCCCTAATTCCAGTTTAATAAGCAACTTCCATTGAGTTCCTACTGCAATTCGATGGATTTAGACAATCTTAATTATGTTGAAGATGGAAAAATCACTAATTTGTGGTTTGACCACAGCACCTAATCAGTTTGTAGCAATTAATTCCCAGCATTTCCACTATAATTACACATTTTAAAAAAACCCAGTTAATTTTATGTATGAATATATATCATCCCAGACCTGTCATTCCTGGTAAAACAAAGGAATATATTTATATATTCCCCAGCCTTGCTGAGGTGCCTCCGAGTGAGGAATATGCTGAGTTTATAACTGTCTGCAGTGAAATTCCTTTGGGAAACGGCTCAAAGAGAAGTGTGGAATCATCAGCTGCCTCCGAGGCTTGTAAATGTGTCACCTTGTTTTCTAAGGCTTGTCTTACTGATGCAGGAACAAAGCAGCAGCTGGGAAAATGGAATATTTCACTCCCACGAGGATATTTCTTTGAAAAATTGGGATTTCACCAGTGATGCCTTGTTATCCAAGAGTTAGTACTGGTCAGGGTGGGATCGTTGTTGAAGTATTGGTTGAAAAAGTAATTTTTTTTTTTTTTCCTACAAATATTCTAAATGGAAAAGTAGGCACAAGAGGATTTTTTTGGCCAAAAAGCCTGGAAGAAATTGGATTTTTTCCACAAATAGGCTGTCTCCAAAGTGATTCCCTCCTGGCTAATTCATGGTGTGTGAGGAGGAAGGAGCTGTGAACTGAAAGTAGGGTTGGATTGGGAATTCCTGGCTGGGAAGGTGGGGAGGGGCTGGGATGGAATTCCCAGAGTAGATTTGGCTGCTCCTGGATCCCTGGCAGTGCCCAAGGCCAGGTTGGACACTGGGGCTGGAGCAGCCTGGGACAGTGGGAGGTGTCCCTGCCATGGCAGGGGTGGATGGGATGGGATTTAGGATCCCTTTAATCCAAACTGTTCTGGGATTCTCTGCTGATCTGTGCTGTCGCCATGGCAGAGCTGCTCCTTTGGATTTATGGCACCTTCAGGTCTCCAGAAAAGACCAAGAAAGAGACTCAAAATCAAGGAACCCTCAGATCATGGAAAGACTTTCTGGAGGATCGCCCAGGTTTCCTTTGCTTCAATTTCTTTCCATTATTTTCTTTTTTCTACCACAAATTTTTCAGGTCATCTCTGCCTTCATTTGGGTGTGGACGAGCCCAGCACAATGCAAATGTGACCGAGGCCTAGACACACTAAAATGGCCCAAATTATGAATAACCTTTTGTCCTGGTTTAGGGCAAACCCAGAACACCTTTATAAAAACTACATTTCCCCTCAGAGATAGCAAATCTGTCACATCTGTCCTTGATTTTCTGCGTGCACTTCAGGAATACTTTAAATCTTTCCCGAATTCCCTCTAACCCGGTGGTTTCTGTGGGTGCAGCACCACAGCAATGCAAGGTGAACGTTGCATTTTTGGGCTGAATTCCAGCAGGTTTGTCATGGCTTGATCCAAGTGGAAAACGCATCCAGAGCCGTGCTTGGGGGATGTTTTATTCATGAGGCCTCTGCTGCTCTGAGGCACAGCAAAGGTCCCTCCCCACCACTGATAAACACATTCCACCTCCTCTGCAAGCTTTGTTGGGAGCTCTGCTCTTTCCTTGTCTTCCCTAAAGGTCTCTCATCCAGCCCCTCTCCCGGGAAACGCCGCACTCCCAGCTTTCAGCTGAGGCAGCAGCAAATTCCAGCTTTTCTTGCAGCATTTGCAGGACTTCAGGTTCATTGCTCCAGGTTCATTGCTTGGGGGTCTGCAGAGTTTTTGCACGTTCCTCACCACGTGCTTTGCTTCCAGCCTGGAAAAATGAGTGATTCCTGAGCTCTGGGGCTGGATCCGTGTGCTGAGCTGAGCTGGGAGTGCTGCCAGGAGTTTGCTGGGATCTGGGTTGGAATAAGTGGAATAAGCCCCACCATGAGGGCATTCAGAGGCAGCTGGAAAAGTCCAGCTCCCAGAGCCCTCCAAGAGGCAGGAGCTCCAGGAGTGCTTTGGAGAGAGAGGGGAATGGGTTTGAAGAATCATGGAATATCTGGAGTGGGAGTGATGCCTTGAGAAGGCTGCCCTGGAGCAGAGGCTGGGCAGAGTCACAGAATAAAGCAGGGATTTATTCAAAGGATCTCCTCCATGGATCCACCTTGGGCAGCACCAGAGCCCAGCCAGGGCTGCAGCCAAGAGGAACCAAAATGGTCCCAAAATGCACGAGCGCTCCCGGGGGCTCTCACTGGGATCAGCTCTGCTCCATTTGCACCTTGCAGTTCATTGTCCCATTCCAGCTTTAGCCCAGGCACTCCCATCCTGCTTGTTTTTCTCTCTCCAGCCCACGCTGTTTGTGCTCCTGGCCTGAGCTTTGGATCATTTGTCCTTGGTGCCCAGCTGGAGCAGGAATTGTTTTGTCTCCCTGCTCTGTGCAGAGAGCTCACCATCCCATAATATGGACCCCAGACCCACACACTAAAGCAGCACAGAATGGGAAAATAGAAAAGCTAATCCTGAGGCACCAGGAAGGGACCACAAGGGACATCCAGCCCAGCTCCTGGCCCTGCAGACACCCAACAATCCCACCTGGCTCCGGGAGCTCTGGCAGGTTTGTGGATTAAGGCCTCCCCCTTGTCTCCTCTCATTGATTTGGGTCCTTCTGGATTTCCCTGGATCATCCTGCTCTCTCCTTCCTCATTCCCTCTCCTGCCTGGTTTAGGGGTCCACCCTGACTTGGAGGAGCATCTCCTTTTGGAACCATCTGATGGGTCAGCACTTGGTTTTCTCCTGTTTACAGAATCCCAGAATTATTTCTTTCGGAAAAGCCCTCCCAGCCCATGGAGTCCCAGCTGTGCCCAATCCATCCCCACCTCATCCCCAGCCCAGAGCTCTGAGTGCCACCTCCAGGAATTCCTGGGACACCTCCAGGGATGGGCACTCCAAACCTCCCTGGGCAGTTCCAAGGCCTGAGCCCCCTTTCCATGGGGAAATTCCTGCTGCTGCCCACCCTGAGCCTGCCCTGGTCCAGCCCGAGTTCATCCCCCAATTCTCTGGACTCACTGAAATCCCTTTGCCAGACAGAGCAGGACTGGGATGTTTTGTGGGATAAACCATATCCTGCCTCATCCTTCCCAGAGAAATGGGATCTACACAAAGGGAATGGCAGGAAAAGCAGTAATAACAGGATTATTAAAATTCCAAGGTGCAAGCTGCATCTTTTTTTTTCCTGAAAAAAAAAAACCCAAAACATTATGAGACCACAGAATTAACAGAGAACACCCTTATTAAATGCAGGAATAGATGGAGGACCACAGCATTGAGATGACAGATGAAAACACATTCCGAGCTCATCACGGAGCTGTGTGGGGAGGATGGAATTAATCAGAGGCTTGGACTGGGCAACGCTGCAGCAGGAAACAAGGCAAAGGGAATCCTGGCTGCTCCCTGGACTGCCCGGAGCCAAAACGGTGCCCAGCGAGCCTGGAACAGGAGTCAGCAGCAGGAGTGACCTTCACTAGCCCGGTGCTGACCGGGCATTCCCAGGGCTGCTGTCCAGCATCTCACGGAGAGAAATGTCAGGGAAAAACCTGTCCTTGGAATAAACAGCGATTCCCAGCCTGTGGGAGCGGGCTGGGTCCAGAGCAGAGTCCTGGCAGCCTCTGAATGACAGAATTTGTACTTTATTGCTGACTCCCTGGCACGTTATTGACTCCATTTAACCCCCAGCTCTCAAAGGGGAAAATGGGTGGAATAATTCTCTTTTTTTTCCCCCAGATTCTGTGCTACCCATTGGGATTGGCAGGATTTCAGTGCAGCAATAAATGGTTTTCCTTTTTTCCTCGTACTGGGCACATGGAGGAATTCCTTGTCTCAGGTAACAAACAATTGTCAGGTTTGTTTTTCCCTTGCCTGACCACTGATGTGGAGTCATTTTAGAGTGACAGACTTGGCCCTGTCTCGCTGCCAGCACCACAGAGCTCCCTGGGATGCAGAAGTTCTTTTGGGAATCTCTCTGGGATAAATGCCCTGGAATTAGAGCGTGGATCAACCTGTTCATTGAGGTGGCAATGCAGTTATTGCTGATGGGGAAGGACATTTATTCCAGAATTTATTCCAGCCAAGCTGTACAATCCGAGGACAAGGGAAGGGGAGAATTGCTGAGGGTGATTCCCAAAAAATGGTATCAGGGCTGTCAGTCAGGATGAGGGAATGGAAGTGGAAACATCCTGGAAGGGAGCTGGCAAAGGGAACGCTGGAATCTCCCAGGATATTGGGGGTTGTGTCCAGATCACCACCTGGATCAATTGGAATTATTCCACAGGTTTGTGTTGTGCATTTGATTCCTCACTTTCCGTGGGCATTTGGAGCACAAAACCCTTTTTATGGAATTCTTTCACCCTCGAAGGCTGCAAAGGCTTCTCTGTCTTCCCTATTCCCAGTGAGGAGGTCCCTGGTGGTGGCAGATCTTGGACAAATCATGGAATCATGGAATGGTTTGGGGTGGAAAAGCCAAACCATTTCCATGGGCAGGGACACCTTCCTCTCTCCCAGGTTGCTCCAAGCCCCATTTAGAGACAAGCAGCGTTCCTAAACCCCTCCCCAAGCATAAACCCAAAACGCTGCTGAGTTTTAAAACTTCTTTATGCAAAAATAGGAATCAGCAATTAAAAATCGTAGCTTTGCTCATTTAATTTCTTCCACAGAAACCAGGATTTTAGGAACAACAGAAAAATGAAGGGTGAAGAAAGCAGAGTTCCACGGATGACCAGCACCCCTGGATTTTCAGGAATTCCTCATTCGATGGGGTTTTCTGGCACTGCCTCCTCCCCAAGCTGCACATCAAAGGCAGAATGATGGGAGTACAAAGATGTGGGTGAATCATGGAATTATCAAGGCTGGAAAAGCCCTCCATGATCGAGTCCAGCCCTTCCCCAGCACTGCCCCATGTCCCCAAGTGCCACATCCACAGGGATTTAAATCCCTCCGGGGATGGGGACTCCAGCCCTGTCCTGGGCAGCTGTGCCAGGGCTGGAGAGCCCTTTCCAGGAAGGAATTCTTCATAATATCCAAATTAAACCTCCCCTGGCCCAGCCTGAGGCCGTTCCCCCTCCTCCTGTCCCTGTTTCCTGGGAGCAGAGCCCGACCCCCACCTCCTGTCAGGAAATTGGAGCATTCCTTATTCCCATTTTTCCAGCCTCCCTGTTTCTCAAACAGATCCCGGTTTATGCTCTCCGAGACCTTCTAGAACCAATAGCGCTGTTCCGCGAGCCCTTTTCGCCTGGTACAAGCACCAGGCTGCCTTTCATCATGGAAAATGTCTCATCTCTCTCTGCTGAGTGCCATTTTTATCTCCCTAAATGTTTTATTTTGCAGCCCGGGCTGTTGCATCCGATGGCAGAACAGCTGCTCAATTATTTCCCGCTGTCAGAGCGATGTGAAGGGATTCAGGAACTGGACATAAAACAAAACCTGGACAATGCAGGACTTGGCTCGTTTGTGTAGAGCACGCTAAGAATGAGCCCCAGCTGCACTGAGCTGTTAATTTAAGTTATTTTAATGAGGAGATGGAAGAAAGGACTTGAGGTGCAGCATAAATGTGGGAAAAAACCTCCTCCGGGTGATGCCAATGTTTGGTGGCCTCAGAGCTTCCACCTGGAGCCTCACCCTGTGCTGGTCACGGCCTCAGCTGGCTCTGATTTGGCAATTTGGTTTGGCTTTTAGCTCATTCCCTTCCAAATCCCACACAAATTCCTCTGAAAAGGCCAAGCAGGACAGGCTGGGAAATGGGGTTGGCTGTGGTGGGATCAGGACCAGCTTCTTGCCACCTCTGCAACATCAGGTTTGCTCTGTTGGTGCTTCTCTACTTTTTTTCCATATTTTTCCCAGTGTTTTCTTATCAGTCAGGAGCTAAAAAGCCTGTTAGGAATGGAAATGAAAACAGAATTTTCTTATCTTCCATCATTTCCTTCATGAAATTTGTCAGGAGCTTGCAAAAAACTCCTGAGCAAGGGAAGTCCTGGATTAAAAAAATTCTGATGTGCTGCTTGTGTTTTTCAGCTGCTCTGAACACAAAGATCTTCCCAAAAGGGCTTAAAAACATGAAGCTACCTAAAAATCCTCTTTAAAATAGAAATAAGCAAACATTAAATCAATTTTCATTTCCATTTTTGCAGTTTCCATCCACAGAAGTTTAACTGGGGATCAGTGGGGTTTAATTGCTCACCTTGGAGCTTCAGTTTCAGGTGGGCAGAAGGATCTGTAAAAACCCAAATTCTCCAAGGTGGAGCCCGTTCCTGATTCCTCTGGAGAGGTTTGTGGGTGGTAAGAGGTGAAAAAGGAGGAACTTGGTTGCGGTTTGGTGCTGGGGTGTCCATAATCCAGGAATTTTTGGGACAAATATCCATCTTTGTGCAGGATGTGTCCCAGATCCTTCTGTAGGAAAGTCCAAAGCGTTGGCTGGACTTGGAGCATGGGTTTAAATATCGGGGGAGAAAGAAAGTTCTTCACTCAGAGGGGCTGGGCTGGAATTGCCAGAGCAGATTTGGCTGCCCCTGGATCCCTGGAATGCCCAAGGCCAGGTTGGACAGGGCTTGGAGCAGCCTGGGACAGTGGGACGTGTCCCTGCCCATGGCAGGGCTGGGATGGGATTTAAAGTCCTTCCCACCCCAAGCCATTCCAGAATTCTGTGAGATCTAATCCAGGATCAGATCAGCAGCTCCTGATCATCTCTTTTAAACTGGAATTTCAATATTTTTCAGTTAACGGGAAAATTTCAGAAATGAAATGATTCAGGAAGGATTCAACCTTTTCTGTGCTGCTCCTTTTTGGGGATGGTTCTGTGCAGGGCCAGGAGTTGGGCTCCAGGATCCCGGAGGGTCCCTTCCAACTCAGCTGATTCTGGGATTTTGAATGGAAATTTGGGATTTTTTGGAATGTGAGAAAGGCCATGCAGGGACACGGGTGGGATCTGGGGCTTCCTCTCATGGCGTGGCCCCACCCCAGGAGCTGCTCAGGCTGAATTCTGGGACTTTGTGCGATCTCATAGCCGAAAACTGCGAGAAATTCTGGATTCCAAGTCCAGACCAGAATCCCAAAGATTTTCTTGGGGAGAAGCTGCAGCCAAAGGTGAGGCTTTGATTGCTCTGAATTCACCCCGAGCCTGCAGCTGCCCCCAGAGGTGCCCTGAATTTTAAGGCTGGGCCCAAAAAAGCTCCCACAGCTTCAGCAGATGAGGATTTATTGCTCCTGGCTCAGGTTCCCACCAAGAAATGCAGGATGGATGGGAATCTCTGCACCTCACAGCCCCACAGGAACATTTTTTGCCCCAGAATTTCCAGGACACCTCTCATTTCTCTCCACAAAGAATAATATTTCCACCCTGGAACATTAAATAATAAAATTCATTTAGCTCAGGCGCCCATTAAATTGCCAGTATTTCTTCTGCCTGAATTAGTGATTATTAGGATTTTTGTGGGGATCCAGCAGCTTTTCCATTCCCTGCTTCCCAGAATTCCCTGTCCATGCAGTTCCATTCCAATCCAGTTCTTGTGCCCCATTTGTCACCATGGGAACAGCTTTGAGATCCCACACCTGGGCTGTGGCATTAATGAATAAATAAGGTGGAAAGAGCACTGATGACAAAAAAAAAAAAAAAAAAAAAAAAGCATTCAACAGCTCTGCAATCAGCAGAGATAACAACAGAAAAATGCATGACAGGTAATAAATGAGAAAATTCTCGTCTGGAAAGCTCGGCTCAGGTTCCTGTGCATGAATCCAAGAGGAATTTTCGTGAGGAGAAAAATAGCTGCTGATCAGATCTCCATTTAAAGGCTGAATTCTCATAACATTTACCCAATATCAGCTTCCAAAATCTCCCAAAGGAAAACATAAACCTGGACGTGACCATGAGCAGAAATATTTTCCTTTCCCTGCTGCACTTTTCAATACTTAATTTTGCTATTATTATCATTTGATGAAGTGAAAAGAAGCCAAGGAGGAGCCTCAGGCTAAAATAGTTTCTTATCTCCAAGAAGTTTTACTAGGATCAGATTTCTCCTGGTTGGGAATGTGTCCCTGATTGTGGCAGGGGTTGGAATTGGGTGGGCTTAAGGCCCTTTCCAATCTATTCTGGGATTTTAGGATTCCCTGCTGTCCCTCCAGCCTAGACCTGTTCCTTCTGCCTGTTCTTCCAGAGTCCAGCATCCAGCGTGGGGTTCACAGCAGGGAATCAGCCACTTTTCCCAGCTCTTTTTACATAAAGACTTTAAATCAAAATTTGAATCCAGAAGTTAGGCAGGATAAACCATAAACTAAAATATTTGGCTGTCAGGGCAAGCTCCAAGTGATGTCCCTTTGGAAAGGCCAGGGATTTCAGGAAAACACTGGGGTCAGCAATCCTGAAACTCAAAGATGCCAAAGCAGGGAACAGGTGAGCAAAAGCAGCTTCCAAAATTCTGGAATAAGCACTGAGAGCATGATGGAATTCTGTCTTTGTTGCCCTGATTTTTAAAAGTGTTAAGTTTTCTTTTCTAGTTCTGTTGAAAGTTTTAAAGTTCTCATAAAACTTCTTCAACCTTCTGATGATGTTTACATATTTCTACAGGAGTTTTCTCACACTGTTCATGTAAACAATGATTGTTTTGCATTCTTTGTGGGAGGAGGGAATTGATGGACTGTTGGTTTGACCAGTGTGGTTAGAGAAGTAGCAATTCCATCCCCCAATCCATGGTCACCTCTGGAATTCTACAAATACCAGAAGTTCAAATAAAACTTTCTCTTTTTTTCTCTTTTGAACTTCCCAAGTTTCTGTGTATTAATTTTGTGTCCAATAGCGACACAACTTCCCCGTGTTTCATTAACAGTTGGCGTTAACGAGAATCAGGCGTCCAGCAGCTCCAGAAAGTCTTTCCATGATCTGAGGGTTCCTTGATTTTGAGTCTCTTCCTTGGTCTTTTCTGGAGACCTGAAGGTGCCATAAATCCAAAGGAGCAGCTCTGCCATGGCGACAGCACAGATCAGCAGAGAATCCCAGAATAATTTGGATTAAAGGGTTCCTAAATCCCATCCCATCCCACCCCTGCCATGGCAGGGACACCTCCCACTGTCCCAGGCTGCTCCAGCCCCAGTGTCCAACCTGGCCTTGGGCACTGCCAGGGATCCAGGGCCAGCCACAGCTGCTCTGGGAATTCCAGCCAGGAATTCCCAATTCCCAATCTCCCATCCATCCCTGCCCTCTGGCACTGGGAGCCATTCCCTGGCTCCTGTCCCTCCATCCCTTGTCCCCAGTCCCTCTCCAGCTCTCCGGAGCCCCTTCAGGCCCTGCCAGGGGCTCTGAGCTCTCCCTGGAGCTGCTCCTCTCCAACCTTTGGAACATCTCTATCAGTACTGCAGGGAAGCAGTGACCTCTCATGGATTTTTACTTTTCCGTGTTTTTTGGATGAAGAAAGGAACAGGAATGACCTTCAGCTCTTGTAGGGAAAAGCACTTCCCTCAAATATTTAAACACCAAGCAAATGCTGAATTATCAGTGCTGGACAGAGGGAATTCTGCATTCCACAGGCAATTATATCAATCAAATATGCAAATATCCATATTTTATACTTCCCTTTAAAGAATCCAGCCCTGGATCCTCCTGGGAATC
Source organism: Vidua macroura (assembly GCF_024509145.1). Lineage (NCBI taxonomy): Eukaryota > Metazoa > Chordata > Aves > Passeriformes > Viduidae > Vidua > Vidua macroura. Next base: position 1,279,265 of record NC_071576.1, read on the forward strand.
CTATCACTGAGAGAAGAAATGGGACTTTAGTTCCTCTTACTTTACACTTGATTTCTTTTCAAAACCTCTGATTTTTTCCTCCTGAGGGTTCATTGTTCTTGGATTTCTTGTGGATTTTTTTTCCCAGCTTCCACAGAGACTCTGCTCTCTGCCAAAGCCTCATTCTGACATGTGCCCTTGGATAAAGGAATTGGGGATTTTAACTGGAAAGGCAAATAAAAAATTCATTATTTCGCTTCCTAACTCCTTCCTCACTCTTCAATTGATTCATTTCCTCCTCCTTATCAAGAAGTCCCCCAGAAATCCAAGAATTTTTATTTGCTAGGAATTTTTAATAACTTTAATTTGACATAAAAATCTGTCAGTGATGCAAGTGAAGGCTTGGCACTTTCAGGGATTTGGGGTGAGAGGAGCATTCCCATCTCTCAGATATCCTGGCATGGATCTTGGAAAAGTCCCACTCCCTAAATTGCCTGGAAAGGACCAGCTGAGACCTTTTGTCCATGAACTTTGAGGGCAAAATCTGGCTCTTGCCAATTTTTTTTTTCAGATTAAGAAATTAAGAAACAGGAAAACCACCTTGATTTCTTCCCTATTTGAATTTCATGGCATATTTTTTCCAAGGAGTCGTCTTTCCTTACATTTTTTAATTATCTTTTTGGCATTAATTTTTGCAGGTCCAGTACATCAGAAATCAAAACTTTCCACTCTTCACAACAGCAAACTCATCTAAATTAAATTTATGTGAAAAAAGGAAGAAATTATTCAGATTGAAATAATGGACTTTAAGTAGAAGCCTTGATGCCAAAGATATTTTAGGTTGCAAAATGATTTCTTTCCATTATTTACAGCTGAGCCATGAGTTTGAGTTGCATAAATTTCCCCCAAATATGAGTTTATAGAACATCCATCACAGCAGAAAAGATAAAATCAACTCATTTGACCATTATTAAAATGTGAATTACAAGCAACCCCCTCTCTCTTTTTATTGCAGTTCTTTTGTATTTCTTAAGCCACACGGAATTTAATAAATCTCTGCGGGACTTAATAAAGAGCAGGAGATTTATGCAGGTGCTGAGATATTCATTGAGTCCTCACCGCCCCGTGGGATTGATTTCCATGGATTCCTCACCGCTTTCTGGAGTTATGGATTTCTCCCGTTGCTTCCCAGAGCACGTCCAGGGAATGTTCTGGCTGTGCTGGTGTGGTGTCCAGCAGGTAAATCATGGAATCCTGGAATTGGTTGGACCTTAAAGCCCATCCAGTCCCACCCCAACCTCCCACTGTCCCAGGCTGCTCCAGCCCCAGTGTCCAACCTGGCCTTGGGCACTGCCAGGGATCCAGGGGCAGCCACAGCTGCTCTGGCAATTCCAGCCCAGCCAGGAATTCCCAATTCCCAATCTCCCACCCATCCCTGCCCTCTGGCACTGGGAGCCATTCCCTGTGCCCAGTCCCTCCGTCCACTGGAAATTCTCTCTCCATTTTTTCCTGCAGCTCCTTCAGGACACAGTGAGGTCACCCCAAAGCTCCTCCTCTCCAGGGGAACATTCCCAGCCTTTTCTCCCAGCAGAGCTGCTCCATCCCTGGGATCATCCCGGTGCCTCTGGGCTCACTCCAGCAGCTCCAGCTCCTCCCTGTGCTGGGACCCCGGGGCTGGCCCCAAACCCCGGTGCTCAGCTGAGACATTTGGGTTCCAGCAGTTGAAGGGTTTGTGTTCCTGTCCCTGCTCTCCACTGGGAGACAGCTCCTGGAATGTCTTTACTTGCCCTTTTTTTTTTTTTTTTCTAGGAAGAGCCCCATTATTCCCAAGAATAACCAGGAATTTCCTAAATTGAAATTGCCTGCATTTCAGTGAGGTACAAGAGCTGCTTTTATGCAACAAAGGTGATTTGTGATGATTCACACCCAGTCTGTCATCCCTTAATTCCTCAACAATTCCCATGTACATTTTATTTTATTTTATTTTATTTTATTTTATTTTATTTTATTTTATATATTATATTACATTACATTATATTACATTACATTACATTACATTACATTACATTATATTATATTACATTATATTATATTATATTATATTATATTATATTATATTATATTATATTATATTTTAAAAGTTATCTCTTTCCCTTCTCCATCTCTTAATTAAATATTTTAATATCTTCTTTTCTTACCTCTTTCCCTTCCCCATCTTGTAATTAAATCCTGCATTTCCAGAAAAAATCCAAGCCGTAATCACCTCAGCCTGCGCCTCAATTATGACAGAACTTTTCCCTGTTATTTTCATGCCCAGCTTTAAAGGTGAGAGGAAGAATGGGATTGCGAAGAAAGATCCTCGAGGTCATTTGTCACCAGCCCTAATTAGTTTGTTCTCCCTTTTAACACCTGAAAAACCACTGAAAATAATTTTGAAATCAGCTTTGTTAAGTAAAATATGAGTTGTAGCAGAGTAAAAGCCACCAAAGCACAAAGAACATTTCCCTTTTCATCCCTGCAGCCCTCTTCTTCTGAAAATACTTGGAAAAAAAATGCATAGGTAACTACAAAAAAAAAATAGGAATATTAAAATTAGGCTGACCCTGGGACCGGGCTGGACATTTGATCCACTCCTAAAATTCGGCTCCCTCCTGATTCCCAGCTTGTGGCCGCTACAGAGGATCAGCTTTTTGAGGTTACGTTTCTTTTTTCCGAGCATTTCATTCCAGCTGAACGAAGAATTGTTTCTCCAGCACTGAAATTACCTCTGGGAATTTCACCCTTCTCCAAATATCACAGATGAGCTTATTGAGATAGTTATTTTCAGGTCGTTGAGAACTGAAATGGAAGATTTTTATTTTTATTTTTCGGCCCAGTCATGGGCTCTGCGCGATTCCCGAATTCCCACCAAATTCCCAGGCAGGTTTTTTCCCTGTTTTCCCTGCAGCTGAGCCCATTTTCTCTGCCAGATCCCAGCCCTGCTGGGGCCACCTGGGGAGGGAATCCTGCCTGCCTGGAATGCTGATCCCATCCTCATGGGGGTTGATTTATGGACCAAAAAATAGAAATTTCTGGAGTCAGCTCCACCAAAGCCCCTCGCTCTCAACCTGAGTGAGCAGAATGTGGGGGTTGATTTATGTACAAAAAAATGTCAATTTTGGAAGTCAGCTCCACCAAACCCTTTGCTTGGCACTTGAGATGAGTGAGCAGAATGTGGGGCTTCATTTATGTACAAAAAAAATTCAAATTTCTAAAGTCAGCTCCACCAAACCTCTGTGCGCCTGAGATGAGCGAGCAGAACGTGGAGGTTGATTTATGTGCAAAAAAAATTAAAATTTCTGATGTCAGTTCCACCAAACCTCTGTGCACCTGAGATGAGCGAGCAGAACGTGGAGGTTGATTTATGTGCAAAAAATTTCAAATTTCTGATGTCAGTTCCACCAAAACCCCTCGCTCTGAACCTGAGATGAGTGAGCAGAACATGGGGGTTGATTTTTGTACAAAAAAAATGTCAATTTTGGAAGTCAGCTCCACCAAACCTTTTGTTTGGCACTTGAAATGAGTGAGCAGAATGTGGGGGTTGATTTATGTGCAAAAAATTTCAAATTTCTGGAGTCAGCTCCACCAAAGCCCCTCACTCTCAACCTGAGTGAGCAGAATGTGGGGGTTGATTTATGTGCAAAAAAATGTCAATTTTGGAAGTCAGCTCCACCAAACCCTTTGCTTGGAACTTGAGATGAGTGAGCGGAATGTGGGGCTTCATTTATGTACAAAAAAAATTCAAATTTCTAAAGTCAGCTCCACCAAACCTCTGTGCACCTGAGATGAACGAGCAGAATGTGGAGGTTGATTCATGTGCAAAAAAATTCAAATTTCTGATGTCAGTTCCACCAAAACCCCTCGCTCTGAACCTGAGATGAGTGAGCAGAACATGGGGGTTGATTTTTGTACAAAAAAATGTCAATTTTGGAAGTCAGCTCCACCAAAATTTTGCTTGGAACTTGAGATGAGTGAGCAGAATGTGGGGCTTCATTTATGTACAAAAAAATCAAATTGTATTATATATAATATTATATACAATATTGTATATTATATTTTATATATAGTATGTTATATTATATATTTATATCTAGATTATTTTATTTGTTTATTTTGTTTTTCTAACTTACTACTTTTACTTACTTTTACTGTACTGTGGCTACTTTTATTTAATGGGTTTTTGTCACATGTCTACACATATGCTTTTATTATAATTTCTAAACTGTTTGTTTACTCTATAAAACTACACCTCTACATTATAAACTTTTCACTATCTTATTAATACAGTTCCTTACTTATTTAAGGTGTATTTTTACTTACAACTGTAGAAACATAAGTTTACGATTTTTCTACTTAATGTTTGTGTACTTTAACTTAATTTTGTACTTTTTTTGAGTGCTTTAACTTAATTTTTTGTGTACTTTAACTTAATTTTTTTGTGTAATTTAACTTTAATTTTAAACTTAATGTTTTTGTACTTTACTTTTGCATCAATCCAAGCTCCTTCCAAGGCTGCAGACCCAACCCTCCTGGCTCTGTCGAAGTTTCTGTCTTTCCATTTCCCACAGGGTTTGATTTATGCACCAAAAAAAAAAAAAAAAAAAATCCAAATTTCTGACGTCAGCTCCACCAAAAACCCTCGCTCTGAGCCTGAGATGAGCGAGCAGAACATGGGGCCAACGCCTGGCTTGGCTGAGGTTCCTTGGGAAAGCTCCGGGCATAAATAACTGAAATTAAGGAAATTTGGGGAGTTTGAGAGCGGAAAAGCTCTGGGTTGTCGCCTCTGGACCAGCCAAAGCCCTGTGGCTCCTTGTACTGACTCCAAGCCTGGAGACTCCCTAAATTACCGGCGGGTTTTATCCAAGCTCTGCCTAAATTCCACTCCAGCACTCATCCCCATGCTCCAGCTCCCGGCTGAAGGGACTTTTCCAGGGATCTGCCTGGGGTTGGGTGAGGGAGACAGATGGACACCAACCAGGGCCGGAGCCAGGAGCTGGCTTGGGATTCCTCGGGAATTCCTTGGGAATTCGTGCCTTGTTGAGGCTTTTCTCAGGATCTCCTCACCTCCACAGTGGAGCTCCCCAGCTCCTGACCCCTGGAGCTGGCAGGGATAATTCCCAGGATTGGCTCCTGTGTGCTGCATCCCTGGGAACGATGGACTTCCAAATGAAGAAGGAAAGCAATCCCAAAAATCTGCTGAGGGAGGGGAGAGGGATCTGCTCCGCACGTGCTTTGGCTGTGGGATAACCAGCACATCCCCAGAGCTCCTCTTCCAAGGAAAAGCAGCCAAAAAAAAGACGTGCAGGAAGGGAGAAGCCTCCGAAGGTGCTTTCCCAGCTTGGTGCTCAGTGATCAGAGAATCACCAAGGTTGGAAAAGTCCTCCAGGATCATCAAATCCAACCTTGGACCAATCCCACTTCTAATCCACATTGGGAAGTGCCACATCCACTCTTTTTTTTTTTGGGTTGTTCAGAGGGAACTGCCTTAATTCCTGCATTATTTCCCTCATTCTGTTTTCTCTGATTTAATTTTAGACTCGGTCTGAGGTTGAACGAGAAAGTTTAGTCCACTGTACCCAGAATTAAACTGGGGTTGAACTGGGGTGTATTTGTGGTTTAATTCCAATGAAACCTCTTCCCATTTTCCCAAGGTCTGTGTGTCCCAGCACAAGAGCACTGGAATAATTCCTCACTTTTCCCCAGCAGTGGGAATTACTCTAAAATAATAATCTTCAGCTTGTTCCCATGCTCCTGCTGTTTCCAAGATGGAAACACCCAGGGAAGCGATTTCCAGCAGCAGAACACTTTTTAATTAAAATAAAAATATTGGGTTTGGAAGCCTGGGGCATCAGCTGAGTTTTGAAACTCAGAGAAGGAAATCTTGGGTTTGGGTTTAGTGACATCTCCAGTGTGGCACAATGTGGTGAAAATATTCCAGAGATCCACCAGGAACTGGGAATTCTGCACTTGATTGGAATGAGCTCATTCAAGGCAGAGCATGAATCAGGTTTTTCAAATACATATTTCCACATTTTAGATTTTTTTAATATTTATATCAAAAGTGCCCAACTTTCAAAGGACTGTTTTCTTTATTTTTGGGATTTTTTCCCCCCCAGACTTCCCGAGATTTTTCCTGCAGCTACAAAAGTCTCAGTTTGGTCTTCTCCCAACATTTTGTAGCTTCCCAGGTGTTGTCCCACCTCTGGAAGTGCCCAAGGCCAGGTTGGACACTGGGGCTGCTCCCAAGCCCCTGGGACTGTGGAAGGTGTCCCTGCCTTGGCAGGGGTGGAATGGGATGAACTTCAAGGTTTTTCCAACCCAATCCATTCTGGGATTCCATGATATGCAGTTAAACAGGAAAATAAACAAGTGAAGGACTTCAGTTTATTGAAATGTGATTTTCTGTCTATTGAAACAGATTTTTGGTGGATTCTCTTTGACAACTTTGGCTGTGCTTTATTCCAGACCAGGCAGTTTGTAAATTCCAGGATTTTCTTGGGAAGCACAGCTCCTGCCCTGTGCTGCTTAGGCTGAGTCCAGCTGCTCTTCCAGGACCTGCCTCCTTTCTAAATCAATACCATAAATACAAATTAAAAAAAAAAAATAAATAAACCATATATTTTTAACTGAAATGTTCCCAGCTTTAGCTTTGTGGAAAAATTCCATGCTCGGGCAGGAAGGTTGGGGGTTGTGCCACTCCCAGGGATCTGAGGGAATAAAATTAATCCATGAGCTGAGGGAGAGCCCTGGCAGCTCCCAAGGATCAATAACATTTATTTCCAAGTGTTAGAGAGCATCATTTGCATTTGGGGAGGTAGCAAACAAACAATTGAATTTTAATTAGCATTTTTGGGCTCTTCAGGGAGAAAATCCACGGATACTTCCAGGGGATTTCAGGCAGCATTGGAGGCAAAATTCCGACTCGTTTTTGATGTTCTGCCATTCCTGAAACCACCTCCAGAGATTTCCATAAACTTCCCACTGCCAGGACTTATTCCAGCAGCCCAAGAGTGGCTCTATTGTACTCGAAAATGTTTTGTCATTTTACATTCCTAGGAAACTGCTGAGAAGGAAAATGGAATAAATAAAAAGCCCAATTTTCTGGGATGAAACCACAGCTTCAGCTGGGAAAACGATTTTTCTTTTTTTTTTTCCCTGCACATAATAACGTTTGGATAAACAGAGCAGCATTTTCTCTGGAATAAATAATTGTGCTAAATGTCCATGTAAATGTTTGAGGTGGGAAAATACACAATGGGAGACAATAAATACTGGGAGTCAGAGCGCTCACGGAATGTGGGATTGCTGTTCGTTCCCTGGAAATGGCTGTTCAGGTGAGAAAGGGAGGGAAAAATAATCCACAAATATTTTAACCAGACCTTTATAAACCCTCAGCCAGGTGTTTGTGCCCATGGAAAACTGGAATGGCTCCATTTAACGGGAGGTTGGAAATGTTTACACAGGGTTGAGACATCCAGATTCCTTAACCGTGGCTTTCCCTCCTTCAATCCCGTTTTATCTTTTATATCCTGGCTTTGGCTGCCTTGCCCTTGGAAATTGTCCCTTCCCACGTTTCCTGTAGGATCCTTCAGCTCCTGGAAAGCCACACTGAGCTCACCCCAAAGCTTCTCCTCTCCAGGTGAGCAATCCCAGCTCTCCCAGCAGAGCTGCTCCATCCCTCTGCCCTGCCCTGGGGAGATCCCACCTGGAATTCTGCATCCATCCAGCCTCTGATATCCTTAAGTGTTCCTGGTTTTTAGCCTTCTTGCCCTTGGAAATTCTCTCTCCCCATCTTTCCTGTGGGATCCTTCAGACACCGTCACCCCAAAGCTTCTCCTCTCCAGGTGAACATTCCCAGCTCTCCCAGCAGAGCTGCTCCATCCCTTGGATCATCCTGGGCCTCCTCTGGGCTCTCCCCAGCAGCTCCAGCTCCTCCCTGTGCTGGGCCCCGGGGCTGGAGCCAGGATTCCAGGTGGGATCTCACCAGAGTAAGGCAGAGGGGAAGAATCCCTGAAGTTCTTCAATTCCTCCACTGAAATCCCACCCAGCTCCAGGCTCCCCATTCCCACATCCCATTCTCCAGCTCCCTCACGCTGCTCCAAAGAAATCCCACAGTGCCCCGAGGCAGCGTCCACCCCGGAAAAGAACTGGAATTGTGCAACCAGGCTGGATAATGCTGCTGGGGAGAAATTCCCATCAGTGAGAGGGAAAAGGAAAGGAAGATGTGTGATCCCAGCTCATTTTTAGGTCCTGGAAGGCGCCGAGATGTCATGGAGAGCGGGAATGATGTTCCTGCTCCTGGTGCTTGTCTGGAAATTCTGGATTTATTTCACATTTGTTGTTTCAAGGCAAATATTCCATGGCAGGCTGAGACTTCTCCTTTGGAAAGCTCCTCCCCACCCTCCCAGGCAGGAATTCCCAATTCCCAATCTCCCATCCATCCCTGCCCTCTGGCACTGGGAGCCATTCCCTGGCTCCTGTCCCTCCATCCCTTGTCCCCAGTCCCTCTCCAGCTCTCCTGGAGCCCCTTCAGGCCCTGGAAGCAAACTGGAACTTTGGGAATTCCACCCCTTTTATCCCTAACTTAAAATAGAAGTCGCTCTACTTTTCCCAGGACAGAATACACCAGGATATTTTTAATCTTATTTCCACTTCCTGAATTTTTTCCATCTGTTTTTCCTCACTAGACCCCCATAGTGAGCAGTGATGACATCACAGTGATGTCATTATCTCCATTGACATTAAACAATCCCTAATGGATCCTGCAGGAGACCTGGCCTGATATCCCTGGACCTGGAAAGGGCCATTCCCAGGAACTGTTGTTAGGATTGACCTCGCTATTTCATGGTTCTGTTTTCTTTGTGCCATTGGGCAAAATCCCACTAGAAACCACTTTTCCAATTTTGAAATAAACCCCTGAAAAGCCAAATTTTGCTAATATTGTTTCCATAGTTTTCCCTGGAATATATTCCTCCAATTTTCTTACCCAAATACCTTGGGATTTAGGATCCACACTCTTGGAAAATCAAAACCTGAGATGTTTTTCCCTCTTCCCCATCATTTGCAATGTCAGAGAAAGGAATTCAGTCTTGCTCCCTACAATTCCTGACAGGACGTTGGAGCCAGGTGGGAATTCTGTTCTCCCAGGAAAAAGCACCAGCCTTTAACCTCCCAATCATCCCTTAAATTCTTTTCCTTGGATCTTTCAATTTCCTTTTCTGAGAGGCTTCGGACTCAGAGCTTGTCCTGGGCTGTGACAAAATCATCCCTTGGATGTTTTTATGCTGAGGGAGGGATTTGAATTCCACAGGAAGGCAGAAATATTGGGAATTGTGTCATTCTGAGGGAAGACTTGGTCCGTTATTTATGGGACAATTTATGGGACGCTGTGGAGTGGAGAAATTTGTGCTGCTTCAGGCAGCACCAGGAAATAGCAGGAATTATCCATCATTTTCTATTTATTTGTTCCAAGTCTAATCTGGAGTGATAAGGAAAAGCCAGGAATTCTGATCACACCATCCTGGCCTTAGGAATCCTAAAAAACTCGAGGAATTTCACAAATATGTGGAGGAAAAATCACATTTTGTCTTCTTGTTTCTCCTTTTTTAACTCCCTCTGCTGAAGTCATCACGGAGCTGAATTAACGGACGCTTTTATCCCTTTCTTTTCGATTTAAAAATTAAATCTCCAGTAAGTAAAAAAAAAAAAAAAAAAAAAAAAAAAAAATCTATTTTTTAATAAAAACCCCATTCAGTCCTGGTTTATTGATGAACTCTGCAATTCCTGCTGATCCATGGGCCTGTCTCCAGCCCCAGCCTCCTCAGCAGAAATAAAAGCAGGAATCTGTCATTAAAATGTTTTGCTGAGTCCCGCTGAAAGTTGGCAGGAAAAATCTTTCCCTTGCAGGGATTTTCCTTCGGGAATTCGCAGCAGGCAAGGGAAATGCTGAAATACCTCAAGCACACAATCCAAGAAAACCTTTGGAATGAGAACCTTTGGCTGCCTGATCCATTTGTTGGCGGTCGCGCCGTGGATTCGCTGGGTGAAGGGTGGGAAGCTCTGGACTCTCCCCGTGCTGCTCTGGCAGGAGGGGAGGGAGGGATGGATTTCCTCTTTCCATCCTCTAAAATTCCCTCCCTGGCTCTGCTGGGCTCTGGGAGATGTGCCCATTCCAGTGCTGATGGAAAGGGAGCCAGGATCCATGGCCTTCCTGCAATTCCAGGGGTTCCTGGGCTCTCCTCCACTTGGGAAGATCCAAACTGGAGCAGTCTGGGGGTCCCTGCTTGGGGTCTCACCTTTTAATGAAGAGAAATTTGGGGGGAGCACCGAACAGGGAATATTCCCAAATCCAGGACTCATGGATACCATCCTGGGAGCAGCACCTGTGTCCATGAAAGAATTCCCAATTTTCCATCCTCTGAAACCCCTCTGAGCTGTGCAGACAGTGGGGAATCTGTCACCAACCCCTGAGGAAAAACCTGGAATGTCAAACCCTGGCTGGGACACTGGATCAGCATCACTGCCTGGGGTGGGGTTGTGGTGGAAATTTCCCAGGATTTTAAGTTGGGTTTTTCCAGGAATGCAGGGAGAGCTCTCAAGGAGTTCAGATTCCCAAGCTGTGACCGTCCCTTAGAGCCAACAAAATTGTCCTTCTTCCACACTGCAGGGTCATTGCATACTCTTAATAATAATTTATCTAATTATAAATAATTAAAATATAACAAATATCGATAGCACTGACATTAATGTTACTAATAATTATACAGAACTCTAATAACTAAAGTAATAGTTAGAATAATATTATAATAAGTAGATCTAGAATTCTAATAATTCTAATAACTGCCCTGTGGCAAGCTCTTCCCAATACACCTTTTCCATACTTTTTTTTTCCAATGGAATAATTCAATTTTGAAATCATGGAATCATTAAAGTTGGAAAAGACCAGGCAGGGACACCTCCCACTGTCCCAGGCTGCTCCAACCTGGCCTTGGGCACTGCCAGGGATCCAGGGGCAGCCCCAGCTGCTCTGGCAATTCCAGCCCAGCCAGGAATTCCCAATTCCCAATCTCCCATCCATCCCTGCCCTCTGGAATTGGGAGCCATTCCCTGGGTCCTGCATTTTTCCATGTGATCTACCTCCCACAAAGGCTCCATATTTCATTTTCCAAAAAAATTCTTCTCCTTGCCATTTATGCTGCTGCCTCATTCTTGCTCCATTTGGTTTCCTTTCAATCATTCCCAGGCTCCCTTCACATTCCAAGGGGATCCCTGCATCACTTTTAGGGCTTCTGTGGGATTTTACTGTCCTCGAGCACTTCCCAAACTCAGTAAATATTCCCTGCACGAAGAAATGAGGAAGACTTTCTTTAGGAAAGGATTCCCGGCTGGGAGGGTGGGGAAGAGCTGGGATGGAATTGCCAGAGCAGCTGGGGCTGCCCCTGGATCCCTGGCAGTGCCCAAGGCCAGGCTGGAGCAGCCTGGGACAGTGGGAGGTGTCCCTGCCATGTCTTTTTCCAACCTTAACAATTCCATGATTTTAAAATTGGATAATCCCTTCCAACCCAAACCATTCCATAATTCCATGACATTGTCAGGGATGCCAAAGATTGCTCCAAGCTTTTGAAGAGAAGTTTTGATTCCCCACACCCCTCGGTGCTCGTTTTGCCAAATATTCTCCAATTCCAGGAGCCAATCCCAGAGGGAATAAAACCCTTCTGTGTCCCTGTTTCCATGAAAGTGCAGGAATTAGTGACTTCCCGTGGATTTGCAGCTCCATGAGTGCCTCCAGAGATATTTTCCCTGCTTTTTCCAGCCCTCTGGAGAGCTGGAAGCGTTCCCAGCCTGGTGTCAGGCCTGACGAATGTCCTGGCTGAGCGAAGCTCTCCGGCCCTAAATGAGAAATGATGACTCCGTGATGAATTCCAAGGAAATCCAAGCTGGCTCTCTGTCCAGATAAGCAGGGAAAGAAATCACAGGGAATGTTGCTGGAATGATGAGAGTCTGGTAAAGCACAGCTTACAGGAGCTCAGCACATCCCCGCTCTGTTGGAAGCGATTATTTTCCATTTATCAGATCCGAGCAGGGAAAGAATTCCCGTCCCTGCTCATCCCATTCCTCAGGAGCAAATTCCAGCACAAAGAGGGAAGTTATCCCGAGCGGGGAAAGAGCAACCTGTTAAACCCCAGCTGGAAAAAATTTGTGGATTTTCCTAAAGAGATCCTTTGAAAATTGCATTTCCTCCCGTCCTTGGATTCTGCAGGATATTGGGAACACGAAATATTCCAGCTCCCAATCAATCATTGCTATTTATGGATAATTCATCTTTCCATCCAAGGGACAAAATGGACAATTAGAGCTCCTTTAGAGCAGAATTTACAGCTCTGAGTTGGGATGAAGTGGGAATGGGACGTTGGGTATTAAAAACCTCCAGTTTGCATGGAATAAATCCCATATTAATTGATTTTTATGGATTTATGGCATCACGGTTTTACTCTATTGAATAGTTCCTATTATAGTTTATCATCCATTTATCAGTGTTTTTATCGATATTTTATTGTATTTTAATTTGTAATTCTCACTCTATTTTTATCAGTATTTTTATCAATTTTTACTCCATTTTTATTTACACTTCTTACATTTTGCAAAGTTCTTACTGCATTTTTATCAGGCCTTTTATCAATATTTTTACTGCATTTTCATCAATATTTTTGCTGTATTTTTAGTCACAGTTCTCAATCTATTGAATCATTCTTACTGTATATTTCTTAGTCCTTTAATCAGTATTTTCATCAATATTTTTACTGTATTTTTGTTCACAATCTTTACTCAACTGAATAGTTCTTACTATGTTTTAACTATTTTAAGGATAGTTCTTAATATATTTTAATAGTTCTTACTATATTTTAATAATTTTATCAATATTTAAATCAGTACTTTTATCAATATTTTAATCAGTAAATAATATACTTTAGTATAGTATATTTTACTATATTTTATCAGTATTTTATCAATATTTTAACTGTATTTTTATTCATAGTCCTTTACTAAATTGAATAGTTCTTATTATATTTTTATCAGCCCTTTTATCAGTATTTTAATCCGATTTTACTGTATTTTTATCAGTATTTTGTCAATATTTTACTGTATTTTTATTCACAGTTATTATATTGAAAGTCCTTACTGTATTTTTATCAGTCCTTTTATCAGTATTTTTATCAACATTTTTGCTATATTTTTATTCATTTTTACTATATGGAATAGTTCTATATTATTATTATTATGTCACTATTATTAGTATACTATAATAATTATAATAATTGATTATTATAGTTATATATTAATATTATTTAATAGGAAATTAATTTAATAAAATTAATTAAATTGATTCAATTAAATGAATTTATTATTGAAATAATAATAATAATAATAATAATAATAATAATAATAATAATAATAATAATAATAGTAATAATAATAATAACAGAAATTCAAAAAAAGGTGATGTTGACCCACGGGATTCATTCCAAGGGATGCTGCTTTAGGAAGTGCAAAAATACCCCAAAATCCAAGGTGGAAAGGTGGAAAAGCCAAATCTGTGTTCATCCAGCACATGTCAGCCAGGTCCTGGGAGACTGCAGCAGTAATTAAATCAAGTATTAATTAAATAACTCTAATTAGTGCTGCACAAATATTTGTAAAGCCCAGTCCTGGAATGCTGGAGGTGATGAACAAAACCTCGGAGCAGATTCTTCATACCCACAAAAAAACCCAAAAAAACCCAAAACTCCAAGAGCTGCCCCCAAACAAAAAAGTAATCAGATAAAAATTGTTAGAAGTAAAAAAAAAAAAATTAATTTAAATAATAATAAGTTTTAAATAATAATTTAAAAACCCCAATCAAACAGAAGCAAAATAGAAATTAAAGCATCTACACCTCCTGCATTGCAAAAATCCTGGGAAAAGCTTTTCCTTCTACAGCACAGGGGTGCAGCCAAGCTGGGAGGGAGAAGGGAGGAGGTCTGATCATGGGGCAAAATTCCTTCTGGAAGGCAAAAGGAAGGGAAAAAAGAAAATCCAAAAACTGGTGGGAAGGAGAAGTTCCCATAGCAACAGCACCACTTTTTCCAGGGAAAAGGAGGAAAGAATCAAGGATATGAAAGAGGGAATCAAAGCAGCTTAGGGGATATAAAAAAATAGGGATTGTTGATAAATTATAGATAAAGCTGCTGAGAATTCCTATAAATCAGCTCAGAGGGAAATGGAAATGTTGATTGAATCCAAGGAAAAGAAAAGGATATCATTTGCATTCTAACACTTCCCTATAAATTATGGATGGGTTTTGTTTGGAAAACAGCTCTGGGAGGGAAGCGGAACGAATGAAAGGCCAAATATTTGACTGTAACTGCAAGTCTGGAATGGGTGAGTTTTCCTGCTTCCATTGGCATGGGATGAGCCACCGGGAGTGGGGGAAAACCAGAGGAACCCAGTGGCTCTTAAAGGACCCTGCAAACATCCCAGAATTGTTTGGGATGGAAGGAAACTTCCAAACTATCCCATTCCACCCATTCCATGGCAGGGACACCTCCCACTGTCCCAGGCTGCTCCAGCCCCAGTGTCCAGCCTGGCCTTGGGCACTGCCAGGGATCCAGGGGCAGCCACAGCTGCTCTGGCAATTCCAGCCCAGCCAGGAATTCCCAATTCCCAATCTCCCATCCATCCCTGCCCTCTGGCACTGGGAGCCATTCCCTGGCTCCTGTCCCTCCAGGCCTTGTCCCCAGTCCCTCTCCAGCTCTCCTGGAGCCCCTTCAGGCCCTGCAAGGGGCTCTGAGCTCTCCCTGGAGCTTCTCCTCTCCAGGGGAACATTCCCAGCTCTCCCAGCAGAGCTGCTCCATCCCTTGGATCATCCTGGAGCCTCCTCTGGACTTTCTCCAGCAGCTCCGGGTCCTTCCTGAGCTGTGGAGAAGCTGGAATAGCTTTAAAATAACTTGTCCTAAAGAGAACATATTGCCCAGCACAATTCAGAGTCATCCTAAGGCATCATCGGAAAAGACGCATCGGAAAAAAGCAGGGAATGTCCTGTGCCGTGTGCTCTGGGATGGCCCTGCTGGAGCAGGGAGCTGGGACCAGATCATCCACCAGGATCCCTTCCAAGCGGAGCCATTCCATGAATTCTCCTGCCTTGATTTCACCTCCTGGCACGAGGATCCCTCACTTCACCTCTTCTCCCAAGAAGATCCATCTCACCCACAGCAGCAGGTTGGACACGAGGTTTTCCACCTTATCCTTCTCAATCGGACCAGAAGTGGTGAGGAAAACCTGGATGAAGCTCCCAACAGACAGATTTCCCAGGAAATTATTCCCATGGAATGATGGAGACAGAGCTACACGCACAGACTGAGCTGGAGAGTTCCTTCATGGGGGATTTGGGTCTCTCTGGGCAGAGGATGACCTCGTTGGGTCCCCAAGTCTGGGGCATCCATGGGGAAAAATCCCATCCATGGGGAAAAAATCAGGTCAGGAACAAAGCCTGTTCCAATGTTTAATGACCTTTCCACGAAGAAATTCCTCCTGGTGTCCAACCTGGACCTCCCCTGGCACAGATTGAGGCCATTCCCTCTTTTCCTGTTTAAAAAAATCCACCCAGAAAAGTCCTCCCTAGGCAGGGCCTCATGTCAGAGGTTTACAAAAGCCTGATTCCCAATGGGAATGCATCACACATTCCCTGACAACATCCCTGCCTTTATCCACCACAAATAAAAATTCCTGCCTGGTCACTCACGTGAAAAATAAACTTCTGCTGGGAGGTGCCTGCTCCGAGGAGAAATTCCCACGCTGAAGCGCGGATTAAACTCTCCGATCACCCGGATCAGAACGGGGACGTCACAGCCCATTAAACCCCGCTGGAAATCCCGATATCCTGGCAGGAAGGACGCGGAAATCTTTCATTCTTCGCCGAAGGAGAAGCTGTTCCGTGCCACGGGAGACCAAGAGGCCGTGGCTGCCTGGGCGGGAATTGAGGAGCTGCCCCGTGCCGGGCTGGCCCAGACAATCCCGATTAGTTCCACCTGGCCAGAAACTCCTGCCTGACCTGCAAATCTGCCAAAGCACCCGGAAAATGGGAACAAGAGCGCCTGGCAGGGATCCCAGAGGAGCAGCAGCAAGGACAGCCCGCACAGCCACCCCATCCGCAGGGAAATTCCCGCTGCTTCAGCTTTTCCCTGGCAAATACAGGCAGGAGGAGTTGAGGCAGCTGTGTCTGGAGGGGAATTCCTTCCTGGCACCTGCAAGCAATTCCCTGGAGCCAGGAGATTGGATCCTATTCACAGATTCCACATGTTCAGAGACGCTGAGGGCAAGGAAGGCTGTGATCTCCTGTCCTGTCCATGAAGGGTGGGTGGGAGGTCATGGAGAGGACAAATCCCAAGTCAAGGAGGATCATGGAATGGGATGGATTTCGACAGAATCACAGCGGGATTTGGGTTGGATTTGGGATGTGACAGCTACACCATGCACTTTAAACATCATAGGATCATGGAATGGCCATGGCAGGGACACCTCCCACTGTCCCAGGCTGCTCCAACCCCATCCAGCCTGGCCTTGGGCACTGCCAGGGATCCAGGGGCAGCCACAGCTGCTTTGGGCACCTGTGCCAGGGCCTCACCTTCCTCCCAGCCAGGAATTCCTTCCCAATGTCCCATCCATCCCTGCTCCCACACATTCCCTGTGTTCTGTGCCTCCATCCCTTGGAAATCCTCTCTCCATCTTTCCTGAACCTCCTTCAGGCACTGGAAGGCCACACCTGGGTGACCCCAAAGCTTCTCCTCTCCAGGTGAACATTCCCAGCTCTCCCAGCAGAGCTGCTCCATCCCATGGATCATCCTGGTGCCTCCTCTGGGCTCTCCCCAGCAGCTCCAGCTCCTCCCTGTGCTGGGCCCCGGGCTGGAGCCAGGATTCCAGGTGGGATCTCACCTGAGAGGGGCAGAGGAGCAGAATTCCCAATCCCTTTCCTGCTGCCCACGCTGGGCTCAGCCCAGCCCGGGGGGCTCTGGGCTGGGGCAGGTCCAGCTCTCACCCACAGCACCCCCAAATCCTTCCCCAGCTGCTCTTCCCAGCCCGGGTGGATGCCAGGAGTTGTCCCAGCCCAGGTTCAGGACATGGATTGGGACATTCACTCTTAGGAAGTCCCTCAGGAGATCCCCTCAGGCTGAGGAACTTCTGGTGACACGGGGGGGTTGTACCCTGCATGTCCTTGTTCCTCTGGATATTGTCCACGTCCCTTCCAGGCTGGTCTTCCCATTCCCTTGGGGATTGTCACTGATGTTCTTTTGCACCTTCCCCTCATTTTGTCAGCCTTGGGAGAGACCCTTCCAAGGGGCTGATAATGTCCCTTCCAAGGATTAATAATGTCCCTTTCCAGGTTTGAAAAGGCCCCTTCCAAGGGGTCAACGATGTCGCCTCCAAGGCTTAAAAATGTCCCTTCCAGGGATTAAAATGTCCCTTCCAAGGGTCAGTAGTGTCCCTTCCCAGGGGTTAAAAGTGTCCCTTCCAAGGGGTTGATAACATCCCTTCCAGGGGTCAATAACGTCCCCTCCAAGAGGGTAAAAATGTCCCTTCCAGGCGTCAATAACGTCCCCTCCAAGAGGGTAAAAATGTCCCTTCCAGGGGTCAGTAATGTCCTCATATTTTCTCCTCACAGAAAATGGGGAATGAGACAAACCCAAATGCTTTTTTTAAATTTTTTTTTTTTTGCTACAATGGAGAAAATAATCCAAAACTTGCTCCTAAATCGTCTTCCTTGCTAATGGGTGATGATTGCAGGCACAGAGAGAGCCCAAGTGGGGCTTAAATGGCCTCTAAAGCTCTTCCTAATTGGAATTATGGGTCCTGCTGCTCACCCAGCAAGAGTTTTCTCCCTGCTGATCCCGTTCCCTGCTGGCGCGGAACACACAGGAATACTGATATGGAGCTAAAGCCTGAGAGATAAGAAAGTCTCTGATTTGATTGAAAAAGAAATCAAGAGCCAGCTTTAATTAAAAAGATTTATTTATCAGGACACCTGATGGGAAGAGCAGCCTGGCGTTTCCCATTGGATTCAGTCTGGGGAACATCTGGGACAGCATCATGTGGGAAACATGGATCCCGGGGAGTTTGCCCAATATTGGGAATAACGAGGCTGCCTGAGAGGAGCTTGGGATGCAAATTTGGGAACAACAGCGCTGTGAAAACGATGGCAGAGCTCGGTGGGACATGGGGCTGCCAGCAGGGAGGCCACAGATCCCGGCAGGATCTTCCACTCTGGATGATAAAATCTTCCAGAAAATACAGGGAAATAGGAGGATTCTGGGATTTTTACCTTTCTTCTCCAAGGTGGGGTTGTCTCTGTGGGCTGGGAGGTGGCTGCAGGACTCCAGGTGTCCCAAAGCCACGTGGGAAAGCTGCCAGGGACTGCTTGAGGAAGCAGCATTCCCAGCAAAAAGGGCTTTGGATGCTCAAGGAGCTCTTGTTCCTGCAGGTGTTCACCTTGAAAGGGTTTGAGTGATGCCATGGCTGCATGCCAGAGCTTAAAATTCCTATTTGGAACAAATGCAGAGGCACCAGGATGATCCCAGGGATGGAGCAACTCTGCTGGGAGAAAAGGCTGGAAGAGTTGGGAATGTTCAGCCTGGAGAGGAGAAACTTTGGGGTGAGCTCAGTGTGGCCTGAAGGGGCTCCAGGAGAGCTGGAGAGGGACTGGGGACAAGGGATGGAGGGACAGGAGCCAGGGAATGGCTCCCAGTGCCAGAGGGCAGGGATGGGTGGGAGATTGGGAATTGGGAATTCCTGGCTGGGCTGGAATTGCCAGAGCAGCTGTGGCTGCCCCTGGATCCCTGGCAGTGCCCAAGGCCAGGTTGGACACTGGGGCTGGAGCAGCCTGGGACAGTGGGAGCTGTCCCTACCCATGGAACTGGATGGGATTTAAGGTCCTTCCAACCCAAACCATTCCATGATTCTATTCTATTCCACTCCATTCCATATTTTATACAAGGAGGTGTCTGCCTGTGGGATTTTCTAGGAAATAAGTCAGGAAAAGCAGCCAGGCAGCGCAGAGGGTCGTGGTTTGTGCTGTCCATTGAGGCAAACTTGGGAACAAAAGTTATTCCACAGCTGGGGGATTCCTTCTGGATTGTGGGAAACATGGACAGACATTCCCACACCTTCTCCAGACCCTCCTGGATTTCCCAGACCCCTCTCAGTTCCTCTTCTGCAGCCCTGACTTTGTCCCTGCCCGTGCAAAATCTCCTTGAACCCTTCCCACGTCCCTTCCTCCCTCTCTGTGCAGATGCCGAAGGCCGAAAATCTCTGGAGCAGGAGCCCTACCAGGACTCTGGAGCATGGGGTGCTGCTGGTCATTAGGGTGCCTGATTAGCACCTCATTAGCAGTGTAATTAGCGGTGCCTGATCATCAGCTCCCGATGAAATGCTGGATTCCAGGAGGCTGGTGGCAAAAAAAAAGGGGGAAAAATGATAATAAAACTCCAAGGGATTCTCACCTTTCCATGGCCACCATTCCTTAATATCCCTTAATTCAGGATTGGAGCTTTTGGCAGTTTCAGGGCATTCCATGGAATTCCAGACTAGTTTGGGCACAAAGAGACCTTAAATCCCATCCCATCCCATCCCATCCCATCCCATCCCATCCCATCCCATCCCATCCCATCCCACCTTTCACTGTCTCAAGCTCTGTCCAGCTTGGCCTTGGACACTTCCAGAGATCCAGAGGCAAATCCTGAGCCATGAACTCCCTCTCCAAGCATTTTTCCTGGCTGGATTTTTGGTGGCCACTAAAAATCCTCCCCTCTCAGGAAATATTCCCTACAAACTCACATTCCCTAGGAAGCCTCATTCCCCAAAAAAACCAGCCCACCTCCAAATTGTTCTTGTGATCCCAGCTGCCCTTCAAGCCCCTTGGAAATGGGACACACATCCCAAGATTTCTTAAAATGAAAGGCCTGAGATCCTGCAAAAATCAATTCCTGGGAGGTTTTGTAATCCTTGTTCCCTGAGGAATTAGGCTGGAAATGTCAAGGATTACTGAGCACAGCAAAACTACAAATTTTTGCTGCATGCCAAAGAAACTGGGATTTAGATCCCTCCTCAAAATGTCATCTCACAGCTATTTTTTATTAATTTTCACCGCATAATTAAGCAATGTGAGAGAAGCATTGTGTTGTGGTGGGATTAGAGGGAATAATGGGGATTAGGAAAGGCCTGGAGCCACTCCAGTAATACTTTAATCCTTGCAAATACACCCCTGGCCTCCTGGCAGGAAAAAAAAAAAATAAAAAAGCAATGTGCCAAAAAAACCTCCAACAGGAATAAAAAATATTCCCTAGGGAGACAAATCTGACAGTCCTGGCAGTGCTACATCCAGAGCAGGAGTATTTTAACTCCACAAAAATAAGCAATGGATTAGGAGCAGGAATTGATTTATCCATGCATTTTTCAGGCCAGACTCAATCCCAGCTCATTTTATCACAAATTGGTCCTGGTTCTGCAGATAAAGTCTCCAAAAATCTGTTAAAATCCATCCCAAAGACAGATTGGATAATTCTGGTTTGGCTCGGAAATTTTTAAGAAAGCAAGGCCAAAATCAAATTTTTTTTTCTGAGATGTTTGTGTGACCCAACTTCCACAAATCTTTATGGAACTGTGTGGGGTGGGAACAGAGAGGTTCAAGTCTTGGGGTGTAAATCCAATTTATTTCTTATAATTCCGAGGGATAGAAAAAAATTTGTTATAGTTGGATGGGGCTTGGAGCAAACTGGGATCCCCTTTCCCAGGGGTGAATAGGATGAAGAAAGTTTTCCACCCCTCAGTATCCCAGGGATAATGGGGTAATGGCCTGTGGAATGACTTCGGGTTGTGAGATCCAATGGGATAATGGGATATTTTAGGCTGAAAAACAGGAGATGGGAAAGTTCCTCTTTTTTAAGGTGTAAATTCCAGTGTGTTGCTGTTTGTCACCACCTGTGGAGAGCAAGACTCATCTGGGAACTCTGAGTTTTCCCTCAGGAATTCGCTTGGGTATGTGGTCACACCGACAGGTGCTTTCCTGTGTTTCCTTGTTTCCTGTTTTCCCTGCCTTTTCCCATCACGGAAACGGCCTCCATGATTTTCCACAGGATGTCACCGATCCAATCAGCAAAATGATGGAGGCATTTTCCATGGTGGGAAATCATGGAGGCCGTTTCCGTGATGGAACAGAGCAAGGAAAACAAGAAGCAAGGAAACAGGAAAACAGCACAAGGAGCACAGTGTGTTTCCATTTCCATGGCCTCGTTTCACCCACAGGAAAAGTCCTGAAGGGTTCTGGGAGGGTTTGTCCCCCCACACAGACCAACAGGGACAGTGGCACCTGGGCTGTGCCAGCGCTGGGGTGGCAGCAGGACTGGTGATTGTCCCCTGGGCTGGCACTGCTGGGGCACCTCCAGTGCTGGGGGCAGATTTGGGATCCCCAGGTACAGGGCATGGAGGAGCTGGAGCGTGTCCAGGGAAGGGAACGGAGCTGGGAAGGGGCTGGAGAATTCCTGAGGGAGCTGGGAAGGGGCTGGAGAGTTCCTGAGGGAGCTGGGAAGGGGCTGGAGAATTCCTGAGGGAGCTGGGAAGGGGCTGAGCCTGGAGCAAAGGAGGCTCAGGGGGGACCTTGTGGCTCTGCACAGCTCCTGCCAGGAGGGGACAGCCGGGGGGGTCGGGCTCTGCTCCAGGGAACAGGGACAGGAGGAGAGGGAACGGCCTCAGGCTGGGCCAGGGCAGGTTTAATTTGGCTGTTACTGGAAATTTCTTCATGGAAAAGGCGGACAGGCAGTGGAACCCCAGGGCAGGGGTGGAGTCTCCGTCCTTGAGGGGATTTAAATCCCTGTGGATGTGGCACTTGGGGACACAGGGCAGGGGTGGCCTTGGCAGTGCTGGGGAACGGTTGGACTCCATGATCCAGAGGGCTTTTCCAACATAAACAATTCCATGATTCTAAGGTTTAGTCCCAGCAGAAGAGCTGGACAAGACCAGGAAAACCCAGGCCATGCCTGCAGCAGAGAATGGTTGTCAACCCCAAAAGTCCTGATGGGCACCCTCCACCCTGGGCCACGTATCCAACAAGCAGGAGAAATTTGGGATTGCCATGCAGCGATCCAGGTTGGATCTGGGGGTGCTGTGAGAGCTCCGTGTGCCCATCCCTCTATTCCCACATGGCACAGGAGGAGTTCTGGGGAACATCCTGCTCTGGCAGGGCACACACATCTCCATTTTTGGTCGCTTCCCAGGGATTACATGGGAATTATGGAAAGCCAAAGAAAAGGATTCTGACCCTCAACTGTCCATGAAGCTGGAAAAATTCTGCTGGAGCCAGTCAAGGGAAGGACTGTCCCCCATATGGAAGAGGGTGGCCCAGACTCTTCCTGCTCTAATTAAGACCTTTCCATACTTAACAAGAAGTGGAGGGATAGGGAAACACATTCCCACATTTTTACACCTCCCAGGAAGGCAGGGACATATGGAACGAGGAATATCCCCATCCCCCACCAAATCCCATCCCTCCCCTTCATCCCGGTGGACCCGGGAGCAGAAAACACTGGAAAAGACAGAAAATACTGCTGGCAATGGAAAAGGTACCCCAAAATCCGGAGTGGCTTCTTTTTTCTTTATAAAATGTACATAAAGAACATGAAACCCTTGAGGTAAAAGTGAGAGCAGTTTGGAACTCAACCAGATACAGACCCAACAATGACCCGAAATCAATCTACAGTGGGGGTGTAGGAAAATAAGAGAGCAAGTTTGGGTTCTGTACAACAGTGGGGATCGTTAAAATGTCCTCGTTATCCTATTTACATTAAATACATCCAATTACAGGTATTTATAGGGTATTTACAGACACAAATACCACGTTTGTCCCCTTTGCAGTTGGAGCGTGCAGCAGGTCTGAGCGTTCCTGAGAAGGTGCTGAGGCTCTTCATTCTTGATCTCAAGAACTTGTGTTCCTCCAATCCCTTTCGTGGCCGTATCCATCCAAAAATTCCGCAGGTGTGGCTGTTGCAGTGATCCCGTTCCTCCCTCCCATCTGTGGAAGGTGAAAGTTGCCTGCACAAATCCTGGATCCCGAGGGATCGGCAGGAATGTTTCCCCACTTGTAGCCATGACCTTGGCGGTGAGCAGAACTCAAGATTCACTCGTCCAAGCACCCAACATTCCAGTCTGTTTCTCAATGGGAAACAAAAAATCTTACGGAGGCTGGAAAAGGAAGGAAATCGGTTGTAAATCACCTGTCATAGGTCCTGTAAGGTGACATCCAACCTGAATGTGTCGCAGAGGAACCAGGCAGGAGAGGCACAGATCCATCCATCCCATCCATCCAGGCCCATCCAGAGGGAACTCAAATGGTTCTATTTAGGTTTCAGTTTCTTATCAGGAATCTGAGGTGGATTTTCTCACTGTCAGGTGTTGGAACAACTGCCCAGGGCAGTGGGGAATTCCCATTCCTGCGGGGATTTCAGAGCCCTGTGGATGTGGCGCTTGGGGACATCGATCAGTGGTGGCCTTGGCTGTGCTGGGGCATGGTGGGACTCGATGTTCCTGGAGTTAATTCCCAACCTAAATGATTCCATGATTGTGGTGCTCCCAGTGGGAAATGACTGGTGGATGAGGGCTGAACTGGGATGTTTTAGGGAATTTGAGGAGAGGCGCTCAGGGAAGAGGGAATTTCTCCTCACACCTACGGAGTCCATCGAGTGACTCCCTCAGTCTGTTCTCACGTGAGTTTTAATGTCACACAAAATATCCAAGGCCAGGCTGCATGGGCCTGGAGAAACTGGAATAATGGAAAGCTCTCTGCCCATGGAAGGGTGGGACTGGATGGGATTTAAGGTCCTTTCCAACCCAAACCATTCTGGGATTCTGGGATGTGTTGAATACAACCCCCCCAGTCTGACAGATCCAAAGGAAAACAAAATAATATTTTAACAGGGAACAGCAGGATGTACGATCCCAATTTCCCTGTGTTTGGGTTAATGATCACTCCCATCTTTTATCATGCCGAGCACAATTCCCTGCCTACACCAACATTCCCGTGGGATCTGGGGGTGACACAGTCAGGGTTTAGGGACAGATGACAGCAAACTTCTGCACACTGTAAATCCCAAGAATGTGGGATTGCAGGAGCTGCAGGTCCCTAAATTCCTTTGCACAAGGGATAATCCAATGGTTTCATTCCTTCTGTGCTGACTGACACCGGAATCGTGGCGGAGCACGTAAAAAGGGGAGAACATTCCTGCAGTGCTGCTTATTTTCCATAAAACGTAAAAAAAATAATTTGAAATGTAAAAATAACCTTTTTTGTAGCTTTTGATAGTTTTATGGGAAAATCCAAGAATTGTTCCAGATGGCTCCCAATTTCTTTATTAGCATGGGAGAGGCAGGGACTGCCTGTAACTCCAAACTGGAGCCTTTTTTTTTTTTTTTTAAATGGAAATGCTCCAAAAAGCCATTTTCCTGATGGATCACACATTTCTGGGGGAGGAAGAGAGTTTCAATTATCCTTCAATATATTCAAAAAATATTCAAAAAAGCATTCCCAGCAGGTAAACTCTCCCAAAATAAAATCAGGAATGCCTCTTCCACTCAGCATGGAAAAAAACCCAGATCCTTCTGCCTGAGCTGCTCCCTACAAAGGGAATTCACTGCCCTGACTAGGCAGGCAAAGAGAAAATGAACAAGAAGCCGAAGATTGATTTTGTTTTAAAGTTTGGGGATCCCAATTGCCCCAAAACTGATTATTCCATCTCCATGGTGGATGCAGCAGGAATTCCAGTGCTGGATGTCAAGGAAAGCTCTGGGGTCAGTGGAGGTTAGGGCTTGCAGAGGCTGGAAGATGCAGCTCCATCACTTTAGGAGGAACCAGCAGCTCCTGTCCCAAATTAAAAGGAGATTTCACATTCCCAGGCATTTCTGGCCTTCAAATCCTAATTGTGCATCCATGGTGCCACTGGAATGGGTTTACCCCCTTCTAATCCATGTTTTTATCCCTCCTTGTGTCCCATCCAGGATCCAGGCCAGGCTGGAGAAGAGGTGGGTCGGTAGCACGGTGAGATCCGAGTGTTTCGTGATTTTATGTGGGATTCAGGTTGTCCAGAGAAGCTGCCCTGGATCCCTGGCAGTGCCCAAGGCCAGGTTGGACACTGGGGCTGGAGCAGCCTGGGGCAGTGGGAGGTGTCCCTGCCATGGCAGGGCTGGCACTGGGTGGGATTTAAGGTCCCTTCCAACCCAAACCATTCCATGATTCCATGATTATCCCTGGTGAGGCGTCTCCTGCCTTTTCCATGCTCCGCTTTGAGCTTCTCCCAAACCCTTCCCTTCTTCCTATTCTCTTTCCAAACACACATTGGGATCTAAGATGAGGTTTTTTTATGGGAAATCCGTGGCTCAGACAACATTTAACCCTCCTGCTCCGTGGGTGACGGTACAGCCAAGACTTTTTTCCACCAAACCAGGTTTTTGAGGCAGTCTCCTTCCACACCCGGAATAATTGAGATATTTTCATTCTTAAGCAGCTCAGCAAAGCATTGACAGGAGAATTTATCCAAAGGATGCCTGGCTATCCAACTTGATTGTTCTTCCAATAGATGGCAGGGGTGGCACTGGATGGGATTTAAGGTCCCTTTAACACAAACTACTCCATAATTCTACGATTCCATGATTTCACATTCAATGTGCTTTGTGAAAGAAAAAGGAAAGTTCTCCAGGGCCATCCTTATGCTCCCAGATCAGCCTGGGAAAGAACTGAAAAAACCTGGAAAACTTATCCTGTGCTCCACCCTCCTCTGCTTTGGGAACACCCAGATAATTCCTGCAGCCATCCCATCAAACCCAGCCACTTTTCCCAACATCCCAGGACTTCAGCTGCACAATTCAGTATTTGATGTCCAGTTTAAAAATCCATCAAGGGCATTTCAAGGTTGGATACCCCAGAACTGAATCAGAGGGGTTTCAAATTCCAGGGAACTGCCAGTTCTGACTGCCTTTGATTGCTGATCCAACATTTTCACATCCACTTTCAGTCCAAAATGTAACATAAAATAAAAACCAAGAGTAGGAAATTCATATCTCAATTTGTTCTTCTTATTCATGGCCTGGAGTAAAATCCCATTTCTTTTTCAGTGCTTTATTTTGGGAATGTAGAAGAAGATAAAACTACTCCTACAGTCAACATTTGGAAGAGAAATCCTGCTTTTCTTAGCACCTCCTGCACCCCATAGTAAAACAGGAACGGGCATGGGAATACATTTCCTTTCCCACAAAAACCTGGCATCTTCAGGACACACAGATTATTCTGCCCTGAAAAAAGACATCTGTGGTCTTTGTCAATCGAAATTCTTTATCAAATATTCCATGGGAGCGAGGGAAAGGAGAACTCAAATGGAAAGAAGAAACAGGATTTCAGCCTGCAGTTTTTGCTTGGGATTTAAACAATGGAGCAGGATCTCCTGTTCCTTATCATCCAGCTCCTTTATCACAGGGGGAATCCCAGGGCACTTCCCAAATCCTAACTTCCCACAGAGTTCCCATCACTCCACCACCACCAGCCCTGCGGCCAGAGCTCTGCCCAGAAAGTTCATCTCCAATGGGCATGTAAGGTTCAGTTGGGATTTTTGAGGGAAATTCAAAGGAAAAGCAGGGAAGTATTTTAAAGGCAATGGAATGCTTCCCGTTTTCCTTCAGCCTGGTCTGTGGAAGGTGTCCCTGCCTGTGGGGCTGGAATGGGATGAGGTTTAAGGTCCCTTCCAACCAAAACCTTCTGGGATTCTGTGGAAATGACTGACAGACGGTCACTCTGGCTCCCAGCAGATCCAGCCCTTCCAAAGAGAGTCCTGCCAAAATCGCCCATGGAGAAGCCTCCTGGATCACCCCTCAGTTCCGTGGCTCTCAGGAGACATCCATGGGAAGATGCACGGCAAGGTTTGGATCCTGAGTTCCAAGACACACCAACCTCCAAAAAAAATCTGCCTCGGGGTCTCACCATGCCTGACCTGCTCCTCCATCCATCCATCCACAGTTAAAATCCAGAGCTTCCAATGGGAAATTTGGTGATTTCTCTTAAGGGGGTCAAACACCTTGATCCATCCAGACTAAAGAGTTCCAAATCCCCCAGGCCACCAGACTCAGAATTCCCACCATCTTCCAAACTCCACAGTCCATCCAGACTCAGAGCTCTCACTTTCTTCCAAATCCCATGGTCCATCCAGATTTGGAGCTTCCACTTTCTTCCAAACCCCATGGTCCATCCAGACTCAGAATTCCCACCACTTTCCAGACCCCGCAGTTCATCCGACTCTGAATTCCCATTGTCATCTAAACCCCACACACCATCCAGACCTGGAGTTCCCACTTTCTTCCAAATCCCCCAGTCCATCAGACTCAGAATTCCCACTGACTTCCAAGCCACAGAGTCCATTCAAATTTGGAGCTTCCACCATCTTCCAAACCCAACGGGCCACCAGACTCAGAGGTCCTACCATCTTCCAAACCCCATGGTCCATCAGACTCAGAGTTTTCCAAACCCCATGGTCCATCCTACCATCTTCCAAACCCCATGGTCCATCCAGATTTGGAGCTTCCCACTTTCTTTCAAACCCCATGGTCCATCCACGCTCCGAACTCAAATTTTTCTCCAAACCTCAGAGTCCATCCAGATTTGGAGCTCCCAGCATCTTCCAAACCCCGCAGTCCATCCAGACTTGGAGTTCCCACTTTCTTCCGAACACACCAAGGTGCTGATAACCCCAAGGTTGTGGGTTCGATCCCCACAGGGGTCATTCAGTTCAGATTTGGGCTCGACGATCCTTGCAGGTCCCTTCCAGCCCAGAATATTCCGTGATTCCAGGGATGAGCTTTAAGGTCCCTTCCAACCTAAACCATCCTGGGATATTCACTGAAAATGTCCTGACTTGGAGCTCCCACAGTTTTCCAAGCACAGGAACTTAAAGACACCAAAAATGCCTAAAAACCAGGGAGCCAAGAGCATCCTGGGAACGCTCCAGCTCCTGAGTGCCACCAGTATGGACCAGTACAACTCCAGCTGGCACCAGTTGACCAAGGAAAGCCCTGCCAGCGTCTCAACAAACACACGCACCACGGGGCTGCCTTACCTGGAAAGAGGCTTTATTGAACAGAGCTGGAAAATTATCTCTTCAGTGGAATTACTGAATTTGCACAAACATTTCTCTACAGAATAAAAAAAAAAAAATCAAGCCTTGTCATTGTTTTACTGCATCTCGTTGTGCTTTTTATACTCATATTTGCAATTATTATACTCATCTTTTGTTTGTTTTCACGTTTGTACTCCAATTATTTGCATATCAGGTTTTGCTTTTAATCCTAGGGTGTCGAGAGAACACAGAATAATAATAATAATTATTATAATTATAATAATAATACTCTTCTTTAGACAAAAGTCTTTTTTTTTTTTTTTTAAATGAAGTTAAAAGCTGAGCTAATTTAAGGAAAAAGGTCTTCAAATTTCATAACCAACTGGAAGGGAACTTTACAATGCAGTGGAAAACCGGCACGTGTTCGGGTAGCTCGAACCCATTTTGTACAGCTTTTTTGTTTTTGTTTTTTTTTTTTCCCTTGTAAAAGTGGATTATTTTTAATTTTTTTTTTTTTTAGATTTTTTTTTGTTTGTTTGTTTTTTGAATTTCGCTACAATAACAAAATAATCTTTCACCCTCTGCACCGAGTCTGGCTCCGGGGCAGAGGCAGAGCCCCCTTGGAGCGTCCGGAGCTCCAGATGTCGGGAGCCATCCCAACGGAGGGGGCGAGTAAGAAAATCCTCCTGTGTTTCACCACCTTCCGCACCAAGTGTGTGTGTGAACCACCTTTGTTCCTCTGGTTGACCCACTGGAGAACCTGAAACGACGACGACGACGACAACAAGAAGTGCTGCTCCCATCGGCAGCACCACCGGGAGCTGTTTCGAATGGATAAGAAGCTGAAAGGCCATGGCTGTCTGGAAGGTCACACAGCACGGATCTCATCCCAAAGGCTTTCCACAGCAGCTTAGGTCCATCCATCCTTCTCCAGAAGCGGCTCCGTCTCCTTGCCTGCACACCCAGGCTCCAGAGTTTGTTTAGAAAAGAGTTTGCACAACCCACGTTTTCAGCAGTGCAAAGCTTCCGTGTTGAAATCATCGTTATTACATTTATTATAATTTTTTTTTATTTTTATATATATATATTTATATATATATATATATATATTTTGTTCATTTGTTTTGTTTTTGTTTTTTGAAATCAGGCTTGTTTCATTGAAGGCACTTGGTTTCCATGGCAATTTATAAAAGACGGTGGTTTGGTTTCTTCACTTCCGTAGAGCTGATGACTCCGGTGGGGAGGGGAGAGGGATCTTCCAGCGGCCGCGAGCAAACTCCCAGTGAAGCCTGTGACAAATGTAAGCCCAGGTGGCACGTCCTGGGTGGGAATGCATGCAAAAGGAGACAGCACACAGTCACCAAGCAGAGCCGTGAGGAACGAAACGGGAACGTCTGCAAACAGCTCCGATTCCGGGTTATCCTCGAGGGGAGGTGACAGCCGAAGTAGAAAGGGCCGACATTTGTTTAACTCTACGCTGAAAACCTTCGGGAAGGGAAAATGAACGCCAGCTCTTCACGTACCCTGTTTGCAGTGAGGTGTTTCTCTCTCTCTGTGTGTTTGTATTTCCTCTCTCTCTCTCTCTCTCCTTCCTCTTTTTTATTTTTTTATTTTTTTTTTTTTTGGCAGGCCATTCGGTTTCCATGGTAACAAGCAAACGATTCATTTGAAACAAAACCAGCCATGACTTTGTGCTTTGACAAGGGTTTCTAGAGCTCTTTGCCGAGAGTTCAACCAGGTGATGCTGAATTCATCAGTGACCACAAAAGCACCTGAAGGTCTCTTCCTTACTTAGGCCAGATCTCGGTCTCAAGCTTGGTTCTTAGTGAGTTCCACTCCCGTGATGCCTTTTCAAGTCCCCAGTGCTTTCTTAATCTGCTTTTTTTTTTTTTTTTTTTAGATTTTTAAATTATTTATTTACGTATTTATTTAACTTTCGAGTCAGTCAGTGGAGGAATCTTTGGTAGTTTGTTTGGAAATGTCCATTTTACAAAGACTCTTTCTTCATGCCAGTGCCTGGTGAATCTTTTGTAGCCTCTGCCAGGATAAGGTCACCTCTGATGACTTAAGACAGACATGAGGATGAGGAGTGGGAGAAGCCGTATATGTGCTAATGGTCCAACAGCACCTGATCGTAGATCTGCAAAAAGGGGAGAAAAATAGAATTAAAGAGGAGCCCACACCCCCTCAGCATTGCTGCAGTGTTCCAAAGTCACCTCCCACCACGAGGGGACAGGGACAACCCTCACCAATGGGACCGAGCAGGAACTGGGATGCAAATCCACCTGGCTGTGTAGTTACCTCTGTTTTAATGCACACACAGGGTGGAGGGATGAGACAGAGCCCTCTGGGAATCCCAGCAGTTATTCCCATGGATTCCACATTGTTTGGGCCCCCTGGGCGTTGTTTTGATGTTGGTTTATCTGCCTGAGTATCTCAAATCCAGCCCAACCTCACGCACCGCTCTCACCTCTGCCTCACACCCACCCAACATCTTCCCACCTGAGCAAAGCATTCCCAAGGACAACATCCCACTTTAAACCTTCCAAGTGAAACAAAGCAGGGATTGTTCTGCTGGAAAAGATCCATTTGGGAAGGAGGAAGAGAGGAAGGAACTTGTGGGGAAGAGCCACTCACTGTTGGCCGGTTGGTCTGATTTCATACACTCTCCTTCCACAATGGACACATCGTCAATAGCAATGTCCCCTTCGATTCCAGGGCCACGGATCCCTTCAAAGATGAGCTGGGAAAAAGAAGGTCGGAGGGTGGTAAATTAAAAACATCCAGCGGAGCAGAGGGGGATAAATAAAAAACGTCCAGAAGATCAGATCTTAAAATCAAAACCAGCGCAAAAAGAAAGGACTTTTCTTAATTTTAAGACATATGCAAGTATCTAATTTCAGATTGTGGAAGTAAATTCCATGCTAGGGTCTACTTTTCCCAACATGTGGGTTCTCATCAGGTTTAGAGGCTTTGATTCCATCTAGGAATGGTTTTTCAGAGGAATTGGGATGAGTTTTGTCACAGTGAGTGACACAGTAGAGATTTTATTCCAATTTAAGATGAACTTCAACCTCTGCTGAGGGGATGACCGGGGTCTTAAAGTGCTCTTGGTACTTTTCTCTCCAATATTCCTTGTCTGAAACCAAACTGCTGGAAGAGGAATTCGTGCCTGGATCTTGAGACGAAAACGTCTCCTCCCCCAAAATCCAGCCCATGCTCCTTGGCAGCAGGAACAACACCAATCAGTGGAGTTGAAAGTCCAATTTTTCCGACAATGGAAAACAATTTCCAGCCTAAAGGGCTCTGTCCAAACACAACAGGCAGCATTTAATTAAAAGCTGCATTTGGCAGTGATTTCGGTGGCCCTCAGAGAGGGGTTGCTCCACGCTCAGAACAAATCACAGCCCAGGAGTTGGCAGGGCATGGAGCAGAACCCAGCCTGCAGCTCCCAGGGATGGGCAGGAGGTGCCAATTGAGCAGAATTCCCTATCAGTATCCCAAAAAAACCAAAAAAAACCAAAAACAAAAACAAGAACAAAAACAACAACAACAAAAAAAAACAAACCACCAAACCAACCTTTTATGCTTTTGGACAGCTGTTGTTAAAAATACTGCATCAAACTGGAGAAAAGGGGTATGGGAAAGGTCACTCTGCTCTTAATGGAATGGAATTATGATCCTAAAAGGCCAGTCCAGACTGTCTGGGGGGGGGATTCAGCTTCTGCCTCATCCCTGGAAGTGTCCAAGGCCAGGTTGGACAGGGCTGGGATGTGCCTGGGATATGGAAGGTGCCCATGCCCATGGCACGGGTGGAATGAGTTGATTTTTAATCCCTTCCATCCCAAACCAGTCTGGGATTTTCTGATTTTTCCACAGGATCTCAGGCAGATTTTTACGCTCCCCTGAGTGCCCCCCTCACCCTTCTCCCTTTCCCTGCTGGGAACTTGGGGTGTCTCAGGACAATCCCACTGGGTGGGGGGGGGTGCAGGAGGGGTTTCAGGGTGTCATTAACACCCCCAAAAGTGGGGAGCTGAGAGTTTTCAGTTTGGTGCAGATGGACCTGAAAAAGAGGGCTAAAATCCTTCTGGAGACTGGGCAAACTGGGACAAACTGGTATTCCACGTTCCCCCCGTCAGGGACACCTCCAGCCTGAAAACTGGGAATATTCCCTTTTGGATGGGTGGGTGAAAGCACCGAGATCATTCAAACACGGAGATAAATCCTAAAGTAGCTCCAGAACAGTTTTGTGATTTGGGATTGGGAATCCTGCAGGGCCAAGGGCTGCACACCTGGATGTTCCCAGCCCATCCTGCTGATGTTGGAATTCTTTGGACACAAAGTGACCAAATCTGGGTGGGCTGAGCCCCACAACGAGGGGGTGGCACTGACCCAAACAGGAGTGACCAGTACCTGCTCATCCCAATACTTCATGATAAATCCTGGAATTTTTACTTGGACACTGCAATATTTAGATGTTAAATTAGCAATAAATCCAATCCAAATCATTCATACCATCTCCATGTCCTGCTGCTCAAACCTGAACTAAAATTGACATTTTCTGGATGACACAACCAACATCTCCCTCTGTTTTTGGGGTTCTATATTTCTGGAGTGTTCCTTCCTTAAAAATATTGAATATCTGAATATCTGAGCTAGACTTATGCACTTTTTTTGAGATTTAAAGCACTGCAGTCCTCCCAGATCCTCATGACAAAAGCTTTGTTCTATATCACAGCGACTGACAAGGTATAAAATCTTTTACCCCTATAAATTACCCTATAAAAAGTTTTAATTTCCATGTCACTGCAGTGTTTTACTGCAAAGATTCACTTCAATTCCCTCTCCTTAAATTTAACTTGGAGCTTTATATTCCTTCCTACTTACACGCCTAAATGGAAAATAAAATTTGCTGTGATGCAAGAGATGCTGAAAAAAAGATAATTTAAGGCTCCAAGAGCTCTGACATTTATTTGTTATATTTGGTCAGAGCTTTACATTCATTTTATGCTGAAACCCTTAAACATAACAATGTAAAAGGTGAAAAACAGCCAAGGAGAGAAGCTTCCCTTTGGAATCTCTCTCCTCCACTCCTCTGGATTGCTGCTGCAAATCCTTTGTATTTTCCTGCCCAAGAGTCTGATTCTTCCCTGATTTTCTAAAGCCCTTCCCAGCTCTCCAAAACCCCCTCAAATCCATCTCTTCCTTCCCTTTCCCAGGGCATTTATTATGTTCAGATATTAAATCACTTCTCTCTCCTCCACTCTTCAGAATTCTTGGATTTATCCGACTTCACCAATGAAAAACTCAACCACTCTGATTTTCTGTGCCTGGCCTGGGGTCTGAGTGTTCCTGAGCTCTGCAATTCCTCTTTCCATTCCTGACTGCTTTGTTCCCATCAAAGCTCCCACACTCCCAACCTGGAACACCTCCCACTGTCCCAGGCTGCTCCAGCCCCAGTGTCCAACCTGGCCTTGGGCACTGCCAGGGATCCAGGGGCAGCCACAGCTGCTCTGGCAATTCCAGCCCAGTCAGGAATTCCCAATTCCCAATCTCCCATCCAGCCCTGCCCTCTGGCACTGGGAGCCATTCCCTGGCTCCTGTCCCTCCATCCCTTGTCCCCAGTCCCTCTCCAGCTCTCCTGGAGCCCCTCCAGGCCCTGCAAGGGGCTCTGAGCTCTCCCTGGAGCTTCTCCTCTCCAGGGGAACATTCCCAGCTCTCTCATGTCCCACTGTACTTCACATCTCCCTCTCCCTCAATTTTCCTCTAATTCCCATCCTTGGAATTGCTCTGCAATCCCAAACCCTTTCTCTCCTGCCAATGCCTCTCATGCACGGAAATAAAAACAAAGGGTCAGGATCAGGAATTCCCTAAAAATACAGGAAGTGGAACCCAACGTGGGTTTTTAGAAGAGGCCAGGTTGGACATTGGGGCGTGGAGCACCCTGGGATAGTGGGAGGTGTGGAATAAGATAGGGGTGGAACGGGATGGGATTGAATGGGATGGGATTGGATGGGATGGGATGGGATTGAATGGAATGGGATTGAATGGGATGGGATTGAATGGGATGGCGTTGAATGGGATGGGATTGAATGGGATGGGATTGAATGGGATGGGATGGGATGGGATGGGATGGGATGGGATGGGATGGGATGGGATTGAGTGAGATGGGATTGAGTGAGACGGCATTTAATGGGATGGGATTCAAGGTCACTTCAAATCCACTTCAGCCTGTGACTTTCTCCCAAAAAATACCTTTTCTCCCCTAGGAGACCTGGAAGTGACAGAGAGGGCTCAGAGGAGCACTCAGGGCATGGCTCGTGACTCCCACATTCCCTGAGGACATTCCCAGCCTCACCCAGAGCAGGACCTGCTGGCAGCAGCTGCTTTTTTGGGAGTGTTCCAGTTCCAAACAGCTCCCAGTGTGCCTGGGAAGTGCCCCTAAAGATCCATCAGCACCTCCCTGTCAACCCCAGCAGGAAATGTGTGAAAAACCTGTCACAACCCCCTGTGTCTCATGCTCCCAGATCATTCATTTTCCTGCAGGAAATCCACATATTTCCAAAAACCTTTCACACAGGGGCCCAAAGTAATTTCTCCCAGCGAATAATTTTATATTCCACTTGCTAATCTGAAATGAAAACCTGCTGGAATCGCTCCCAGCATCTTTGGGAAGCTGGAAAGTGTTTTGAGTTCAAGCATTGTTAAGCTCCGTGGTGCTCGAGGAAAGCAATTATCTGTCCATGAGCAGCTTCCAGAGCTGGGAAATCCCAGAGAAAAGGGTCATTATTCCCAGTCTCCCTCCCAGCCCCGAATTCCCAGTTCCTGGAGGTGCCAGCCTCACCTGGAATGAGGTGGGGGGGTTGATGTTCACCCGGGCTTGGTTCCAGTGCTGTCCCTTATTCCCACTCGAAGACCACAAGGGGTTTTCTATGGCAGTCTGACCTTTGAGCCGCAGGTAAACGTTCAAACTTCCTGGAAAACAGCAGGAGAACTGGAGTTGGGAAGGCTCTGCCTGCATGGCTGCAGCACCCTCCTCACCCCTTTTCCCGCGGATTCGAGGTGTGGAAGTTTCCTGGAGTAAATTCAAAACCTTTTAAATTCAGGAATGCAGAGGGGAACTGAGCACCCATCCTGCAGCTCAGGCAAGGCATAGGAATTCCAGGGAAAAGAGGCAAAAAGGAATTTTCTGTGGTTTAGAGCAAGAAATTTGCATTAGACCTCCTTATCCAGGGCAAAATCAGCGATTTGGTTGTTTTGTGCTGAATTCTTGCTTGTTTAAACTGCCCAGCTTTCCTCTGCCCATTGCTGAACTCCTGGAGTTCCCCAGAACCAGGCAGATCCCTCTCAGGGGGAGACCGGATGCCCTTGGGAATATTTCTGGAGGACAACAATATCCTCTGAGTTCAAAAAAACCTCCAAAATCCCTCCCAGTGCAGGAAAACCCCCCAGAGCTGCACCTTTGCCCACCAGTAAGTAACTGGTGCCAGCACGGACATTTTTGACACCAGGGTCACCTGCAGGCATGAACAGAACCAGATTCTCTTGGTTCTCTTGTATTTTTGGCACCAAAAAATAACAAATTTCATCTCTCTGGGTTCATTAATTCACAGGATTTGGGGGTTTTGGTCCTATTTGCCACCCTGGTTGCCTGCAGGTGTGTGGGGCAGTGAGGTCTCTTTGTGCTCTGTAAATTCAGTGTATTTCTCTTAATCTGAGACTTTCAGACAACCAAATTCCCACAGGAGCAGCGTTTTTTTGGGATGCCTGGCACAGCAGATCCCAAAAATTCCAAGGAAAGCTCCCAGATCTGCACCTGCTCAGGAGCAGTTCTTATTCCCAGCAAAAGCCAAACTTGGAGCCTTGGAAAACATCAGGCTGGAGATTTATTGGAGCAGGAAATATTCCCCTGATGGTCTTTTCACCAGGGTGAGAGAATGGGACCAGAATGGGACCGGAATGGGATTGGAATGGGACTGGAATGGGACTGGATTGGGACCGGAATGGGACTGGAATGGGACCGGAATGGGACTGGAATGGGACTGGAATGGGACCAGAATGGGACCAGAATGGGACTGGAATGGGACTGGAATGGGACTGGAATGGGACCGGAATGGGACTGGAATGGGACTGGAATGGGACCGGAATGGGACTGGATTGGGACCAGAATGGGACTGGAATGGGACTGGAATGGGACTGGAATGGGACCGGAATGGGACCGGAATGGGACTGGAATGGGACTGGATTGGGACCATCCATCTTCCCTGAAGGATCTGGGAAGGGAGAATCAGGAGCAGCTCCGTGATCCCGCCTGGAATGCAGGGAATGGGCACAAAGGAAACGGGATCTGGAGAGGAAAGTCTGGATCTTCCTCCACACAAAGCAGGGAAAGCAGAAAGAGGTTGCAAAGGAGTTCCTTTAGCCCAGCCCAGAGGTTTGGAGCAGGGCTGGGAATGCTGCTCAGCCTCATCCCTCCTCCAAATATTTATATTTATTTATAGTTATTTATCATTTTATATTTATTTAGGTTTATTTCTCTTTATATTTATTTATAGTTTATAATTATTTATATTATTTTATTTATTTCTATTTAATTTTTATTTATTTATATACTTATTTGTGTAGTGGTTTTGGCTTGTTAATTTGAGATTTTTTGGTTAATGTATTAATGAGTGTGGGGGGTTTAGTGTTGGTTAATTACTAATTTACTTACTTCTGCTGTGAGGTGGGATTAGGAGAAAGGTAAAGAAGGTTTAAAACTTTAAAAGGGTATAAAGAAAAATTTATTAATAGTAATTAAAAGGAAGAGTAATAAGAAGTAGAATAAAACTTTTAGAATGCTTTCTAACTTTTAGAATACAGAAACACTCTTTAACCCTTGATGTTTGTAGTTTGTTCTTCCTAATACACCATAAATAAATGACCAGAATATGACCAGATATTGCAATTTCTGTATTTCCTCTCAGAATGGAGTGGCTGAATCCCTTCCTTCCAATAAAAAAACCCAGCAAAGAGCCAGGAGAATTCCAACCTGGAGCTGCATCCACCTTCCTGCAGCACAGAGACAAAAAAAAAAAAAAAACAAAAAAAACCCCAACCTGAGTGCTCTTGTCTGCTCTGCTTAAAATCTGAGCTCTGCCTGGGGGCAGGGGGAGCTCGGACAAAGCAAGCACCAGAACTCTGGGAGGATGAGTTTGCCCTTGAAATAGAGATAAAAATACATCAAACCAGGTCACTTCGACATTGGAAAAACTCTTGGCACACTGGGAGCACCAAGAAACCCGCAAAGGACTTCCAAAAATTGGATTTTTGTTCTTTGGGCTTTTAAATTTTCTCACTTCTTTTTTTTTTTTTTTTTTTTTTTTTTTTCCCCCATACCACAAAAAGAAATTCAATGTGGGTGTTGAAAGAGGCAGGACTAGAAATAGACTGGCAGGTACCCTTTGAAAATCCAAATTCCCACGGTGTGTGAGCAAATTTTTCATTACTTTTCCACAGGAAACACCAAAGGAATGCAGCTGCTCCCTGCCTGATCCCGAATCCATCAGGAATGCCCAGAACACTCACAGATACTCCTTGAAAATCCAAATTCCTGCGGCTTTAGAGCAAATTTTCCATGACTTTTCCATGGGAAATGCATGAGGAATGCTGCTGCTCCCTGTCTGATCCTGAGTTTAGCCAGGAATGCTTAAAACACTCACAGATATCCTTTGAAAGTCCATATTCCTGCAGTTTTTGAGCAAATTCTCCTTGACTTTTCCACAAGAAATACATGAGGAATGCTGCTGCTGCCTGCCTGATCCTGAATCCATCAGGAATGCCTGAAACACTCACAGATACTCCTTGAAAATCCATATTCCTGCGGCTTTTGAGCAATTTTTTCCATGACTTTTCCATAAGAAACACCTGAGGAATGCAGCTGCTCCCTGCCTGATCCTGATTCTACTCAGGAATGCCTAAATCATCCCGTTAGAATCAGGAAAAATCCTTGTTAAAATCAACTTTTCCCTTTCCAGGCTCCAAAATTCCCATTCAGAGCAATGGGATTCCCATGCAATTCCCTGCCCAAAATCTCCCTCATGCAGGAAACACTTCCCAGCTGTAAGAGGGCAATTCCTCCTTCCTACAAATTCCTGATTAGTGGAAAACAGAATTTTGCCACGGTTTGGATGCCCTCAAGCACCTCCCTGGGTTATGGCAGGCTCTCAGAGGAGCTGACGCTCTTCCCGTGCTTTTCCTTCAAACAAGAGGAAGTTTTTCCAGGTATTTTTCCCAAAGGAATTGGCTTTCTCTCACCTATGTGCTGTCCATACATGTGATAGTAGAAGCTGAAGCAATAGGCCGTGTTGGTGGCTCCGTAGGGATTTTTGGGAGCGACGCTGAAAACGGGACTGACGAGTCTGGCCTTCTCCCCCTCCAGCCTGGGCCGGGACGTCTCGATGTACATGTAAAAACCTGGAAAAATCCAAAGGGAAATTGTTGGGATGAGGCCCTCAACGCCGGTGTACATGTGAAAACCTGGAAAAATCCAAAGGGAAATCATTGGCATGAGGCCTTCAACATCTGTGTACATGAGAAAACCTGGAAAAATCCAAAGGAAATCGTTGGGATGAGGCCTTCAACCACTGTGTACATGTGAAAACCTGGAAAAATCCAAAGGGAAATCGTTGGGATGAGGCCTTCAACCACTGTGTACATGTGAAAACCTGGAAAAATCCGAAGGAAAGTCGTTGGGATGAGGCCCTCAACGCCAGTGTACAAGTGAAAACCTGGAAAAATCCAAAGGGAAATCATTGGGATGAGGCCTTCAACATCTGTGTACATGTGAAAACCTGGAAAAATCCAAAGGGAGGTTGTTGGGATGAGGCCTTCAACACCCTACACAGAAGAAAATCCTTAGGATGAAGCCCTCAACACACAGGATTTTATGTAGATGTAAAACCCTGGAAAAATCCAAAGGGAAATCCTTAGCGTGAGGCCCTCAACGCCTGGGATCGCTCAATGCTCATTGAAAAACATGGAAAAATCCAAAGGGAAATCATTGGGTTAGGGCCCTCAACGCCCAACGCAGATGGAAATCCTTGGGAAGTCTCAATCTACACGTAAAAGCCTGGAAAAATCCAAAGGGGAATAACTGGGATGAGGCCCTCAATGCCCAACACAGATAAATGCAGGAACACCTTGAAATGATCAAGCATCCGGATAATTTTTTACTTCCATCTCCCACCATGTCATTTCTGGGACTCATTTTTTCCTACATGAAGCCCCCGTGTTTCCAAAATCTGCTCCAAAGCTGTGTTTTCCATGAAAACTAAAATCCAGGAAGCAGGCCAGTGTTGGAAAACATCTCCAAACTGATGAACCTTTGCACAAAATCTGAGAGGGTTCAGCCTTCTGTCCTGAGGGGGGGATTTCTCCCTGGAAACATGACTTGTAAAATAAAGGGAAAACATCATGATGGAAACCTTGCAAGGAGTATTTTCCACTTGCCCTGTCAATCCCAACGAAGACAATATCCATTTATTCCACTCCTGGACGTGCCAACCACAGAGATGTTATTGAATTGATCCAACCCAATGAATGTGGTGCAGGATGAATTTTTCCCCTTTGGAAGCGCACACAATAAAATAGCAGGAATTACTGAGGGTCTGGATAAATTCAGCTCGATGTGTTGGACTTTTCAAGTGCAAATCCCCACTGCAGTCAGGAGCACACGATAACAGGGGCAGCAGATTGAAAATTGCACTTTCGAACAATAGCCAGAGCAAAAATGGGGCAAAAACCACCTCGTTGTGATGGGCTGAGAGAGCCCAAGGGAGAATTTAAACGATGTAAAGCAGGGGAATTTTTAAGATGAGCCAGATTGCCCCACTAGAGTTTAATGTGAAGGGAATCGCTTTGAAAACGGCACAATAAAAATAAGGCAAGGTGGGAATGGCACCATCAGGGGCTGTGCTTTGGGACCTGTCACTCCTCAGCACCGGTAATTCCTTCTAGAAGTCCTTGAAGGATTTTGGTCTGAACTCAGAGCCCCTTGCAGGGCCTAAAGGGGCTCCAGGAGAGCTGGAGAGGGATTTAGGATAAGGGATGGAGGGACAGGACAAGGGGAAATGGCTTTAAGGTGAAGGAGGGTAGATTTAGATGGGATATTGGGAAGGAATTCCTGGCTGGGAGGGTGGGGAGGAGTTGGGCTGGAATTGCCAGAGCAGCTGTGGCTGCCCCTGGATCCCTGGCAGTGCCCAAGGCCAGGTTGGACACTGGGGCTGGGAGCACCTGGGACAGTGGGAGGTGTCCCTGCCACGGCAGGGATGGGACAAGGTTAATTTAAATCCTTTCCTATCCCAATCCATGTGGGATTCCATGACCAGGGAATGGCTGAAGTGCCTGTCCTGGGCAGTTCCCTTTTCCCAGATTGCTCACTGCTGGATCTTACCCTCCTTGGAGCCGGTGCGGTCGGCGTTGGGCCCCGTGTTGGGCGTGTACTTCGTGTCCCTCGTGGCAGTGCTTTGTTTTGTCCAGTCAAAGTTGTCGGTGTCATCTTGAGTGAAAAGGCAAATGTTCCCATCCTCAAAGCCACAGTGGAACTCTCCTGCCAAGACAAATAACAGGAATTTACAGGCCAAGGTTTTCCATCCGATCCTTATTTTTCAAATTCCTTGTCAATTATCCACAGTTTTCTTTAGCAGCAGGCTCAACAACAACAACAACAACAACAACAACAACAAATCAGGGTCATGGATTTGTGCTGGTGAAATTGAAATGATATTTGTATCTTTTTGTAGAGCTCCTCCTCACATATTCAGACTTATGCAGTGGTTTTAAGAGCTGTTGTCTCCTTTTACATTTCTAAAAAGCCAGGGAGAACAGAATCATTCCCATAAAACATGAAATATGGGGGGAAAAAATGTGGGAAGTGGTTTAGGAATAAGACATATTATGTGGTTTAGGAATAAGAGACAGCAGCTTTTCAAATTGTAAACATTATCTCCAAGTGGCATCTCCTAAATTATCCCTCATTTCAATAGGGATGGAAAGGGAAGAAGTGAATAAAATGAGGCAAAGGAGCTTTGGGATGGACATGAAGGAAATCTCTAAAAGTCAGGACATTGCAGCACATGGAGGGATACCAGGAGGAGAATTGAATCCCCATCACCAGATTGTCATAACAAATTCCTGGGAGGAATATCTGAATCCATATGGGAAGGAGAGGTGTGTCCTGGACACACCTCCTGGATTTTCACTGGGATTTCTGTGGTGTATTTGAAGAAAGTGGTAAACACGTAGGTCCAAAGAATAAAAATTGCCAAGAACCCCAAGGAGGATTCCTGGGATCCTCTCCTGCATGGAATTGTGGGAGCCCAGTGATCCCAGTGATCTGCCCTGCTGGGTGATGATGGGATGAGAAATTCCTCCTGTAATTTAAGAACCAAAACAAAGCCCAGCTTGGAGGTTCAGCTCTCACTCAGAGCATTACAAGGCTCCTGTGGAGTAGGACGTGCAAAAGCTGAATTTCGCTGCATGAACAATTCCTGCTGAGTTTACTCTTCCTGCAAAGTCCATTGATTTATCTGAGAAAAGAAGGAAATCTCCCTTCCCCAGGGAGAAGGCAGCTGCCTGCACACGGTGTCAGCTTGGAGGGGTGCAATTTATATTCATTGGTAGGAGAAACTCAAACCCCCGGTGTCGGGGGATTGTTCATCCCTGTTAAACTGAGGAGGTGGATAAATGTTTGCAGGTTTGGGCTTTTGGGGAGCTCTAAATCCACTTAAGCCACTGGAGCTTCCCTGTTAATCAGTGAGGAGAGAG
Organism: Vidua macroura; assembly: GCF_024509145.1. Lineage (NCBI taxonomy): Eukaryota > Metazoa > Chordata > Aves > Passeriformes > Viduidae > Vidua > Vidua macroura. The sequence goes on from NC_071576.1 coordinate 1,321,261, forward strand.
GAACCTGGAGCTTAGTGCTGCAACACCCAGGTGATGCTGCAGGCTCAGAAATAAGCTTGGAAAATGCACTTCAAACCACAGGGTGCACTCGGAGTGATTTCCAAATATTCCTGGTTCTCCTCCCGCCTTTTCAAAGAACAACACGAGGCCAAAGGGGTCCAGGGGGGGTCAGGGAGGAGGCCGGGGAGGATCCTGCCCCTCTGCTCAGCCCTGGGCACATCTGGAGTGCTGTGCCCAGCTCTGGGATCACCAGGACAGCAAGGACAGGGAGCTCCAGGGTCTGGTCCAGAGGAGGGGTGTGAGGATGAGGAAGGGCTGGAGCATCTCTGTGCCCAGGAAAGGCTGAGGGAGCTGGGGCTGCTCAGCCTGGAGAGGAGCCCCAGCTGAGAGGGGCCTCAGTCATGTCTGTCCCTGTCTGTCCCTGTGTGTCCCTGTCTCTCCCTCTCCATCCCTGTCTGTCCCTGTCTATCCCTGTGTGTCCCTGTCTGTCCCTGTCTGTCCCTGTGTGTCCCTGTCTATCCCTGTGTGTCCCTGGCTGTCCCCAGGTGTCCCTGTCTGTCCCTGTATGTCCCTGTCTATCCCTGTGTGTCCCTGGCTGTCCCCAGGTGTCCCTGTCTGTCCCTGTGTGTCCCTGTCTGTCTGTCCCTGTGTGCAGGAGGTCAGAGCAGCCCCAGGCTCTGCTCCAGGCCCAGCGATGGCCCCAGAGCCACGGGCAGGGACTGATCCCAGCAATTCCCTGCACAGGAGGCAGAACTGCTGCCCTGGGCAGTGCCCAGCCCTGGGCAGAGCCCAGAGAGGGGCTGGAGTCTCCTCCCTGGGATATTCCAGAGCCACATGGACACAATGCTGTGCCCTGGGCAGGGAGTGGCACCCGTGACCCTCTGGGGTCCCTTCCAGCCTGATCCATCCTGGAATTCTGTGCCCCTCCAGAGCCATCAGTATAAAACACAACCCTATAAGACCAGGTTCTCACTGGAATGCAGCTCCCAGAACCTTCCTTGGCTCTCAGCTCCTCGAGCAGACTGATTTGGTTTCCCAGTAAATCCATGGACAGCATCAGATCCCCCGGGAGAATTCACTCCCCAAAGCGCCGCTCCTTCACTGCTGCCCTGAGCAGGATGTGGGATTCTGCTTATCCCTGGTACCCTCAGCATGCTGGGAGCTGCTCTGGGGACCAGCGAGGGAATTCCTGCCTGGGAGGGGCTGGGCTGGAATTGCCAGAGCAGCTGTGGCTGCCCCTGGATCCCTGGCAGTGTCCAAGGCCAGGTTGGACACTGGGGCTGGAGCAGCCTGGGACAGTGGGAGGTGTCCCTGCCAGGGCAGGGCTGGGATGGGATTCAGGTCCCACCAACCCAAACCAGTCCCTGAGCCTTTGATGGTTCCAAACCCTTCAGGAGAGAGATCAACTGATCGACATCTCCGTCTTTATCCCAAGCCTGGGAAGGGAATTCCAAGACCCCACCAAGGCTCTTGAAATGTTCCAGGACTCAAACGAAGCTCTCTGAACAAAGTGCCAGCTGTGCCTCTCCAAGAATTCTTTTTACACCACCTGAGCTCCAAACTCTCTTGATTTACCCCACATTTTTTCCTGCTTCCGCCTCCAGCTTTGCATCTTCCTGCAACGCAGAAGTTGCTGCTTCTACACAAAGAGATGAAATTAAAAGGCAAAATTTAAGTGAAGGAGAAAAGTTTTGATTCCCAGATCCAGTCCTGGAGCAAAGTGAACAAAAGAAAGAATTTTCAGCCATTCAGCACTTTCTGCACTGCCCTTCCAGGGCCTTAAAAGCTGCATAAATGTCTTGTGCCCTCAGAGCTTCATTAAGAAATTCCACATCAGCAGAACAAAAGATTTTTTTCCTGAGGTGAAGAAAAAAAAAAAAAAAAATATTCAGGCCAGATGGGAAAAAAAAAAGAGAGTCAAAGTTTGCCATTTATTTGATAGTCAAACATTGATTTTAAGTGGAATACCTTGGAAAAGGTTAGTGGTAAATGTTCTTGGCACTGAACACTCCTTAAAAAATGACACAAGGAGAAAAATGGGAGAAAGCTCCTCAGGCTTTGCTCCATGCTTTAGTAGGAGAATTTAAATAGACCTGGATGGTCTGGAGCTGTTAATTGCTGAGCAGGAGGGCAGGTGGACCAAGCAGCTCTTCCACAGGTGCTCCAGCCATGGCCCTAACGATGGTGCTAATTAACATTAATGAGAGTGGTGGCTTTTGTCAGGGCACATGGCAGCTCTGGAAGTGGATTCAGGTCATTAATAATTTCCTTGCCCATTAGGGCAAAAGCTGAAGCTGTTCTGGAGGTGAAACCCTTCATTGTAGCACGGATTTGTGTCGTCTATTCCCATAAAATCCAAGTTGGATGTGACTCCTGAACATCTCCTCTCTTCTGTTATCCAGGGGTGACCTCTAATTGTACAAATTGATCCAAAATCCTTCTGGTTTACATTAAATGGTTTCTGTTAGGTGGTAAAAAGTGGAGATGTGAGGCTCCACCTCAGCACCTTTGATGCTTCTTGCTTGGGTATCGCAGAGATTGCATCAAAAGGCAGGATCTAGGGAATGGGATTATTCCAGAGGTGAAGCAGGAAGAGCATGACTTCAGTTTCCAGTCAGGAATCTTGTCCTGGTTGGATACAGCTCCTCCTCTTTGTTCACACAGCATAAAGAAAACCAGAAATCGGCCCAACAGGTTTAGGAACAACAGGGATTTGGTAGGAAGCACAGACAAGGGAGCTGGGAAGGGGCTGGAGAGTTCCTGAGGGAGCTGGGAAGGGGCTGGAGAATTCCTGAGGGAGCTGGGAAGGGGCTGAGCCTGGAGCAAAGGAGGCTCAGGGGGGACCTTGTGGCTCTGCACAGCTCCTGCCAGGAGGGGACAGCCGGGGGGGTCGGGCTCTGCTCCAGGGAACAGGGACAGGAGGAGAGGGAACGGCCTCAGGCTGGGCCAGGGCAGGCTCAGGGTGGGCAGCAGCAGGAATTTCCCCATGGAAAGGGGGCTCAGGCCTTGGCACTGCCCCGGGAGGGTTGAAGTGCCCATCCCTGAGGGATTCCAAGCTTTGTGGAGGTGGCACTTGGGGCCACGTGGCAGTGGTGGCCTTGGGGAATGGAGATGGGATGCAGACTGGGATTTCTTTCCTACCAAGGGATTCCACTCAAAAAATCTTCAGGGAAAGCAAGCAAAGCAGAATTCTGCCATGGCTTTGGCCACCCGAAAGGAGTGGCCCTGGGGACCCTGCAGCTTTGGTGGGAAATCTTTCCCATCCCTCCCTTGAGCCGACACATTCCTTATTCCCATTCCACCCACATTCCATCATGATCCTACAAGACTTCCGGAAAATTAGCTTGAGATCTCAAAATCCTAGAGGAGCGTGAAGCACTTGGGATTGTATTTTTTCTTCCCATCAGAGCCTAGATTTAATATATTAATTAGCAAGAGCTTCACTCCCTGCTCGTTAGACTCCATGGGAGAGGTTCCTGCAGCTCCTGGCAGCTTTGAGCTAAGCCCTGCTTAATTATTAACACGTTGGACAAGATCTTCTGCAAATAGGTTTAAAATTTACACAAAGGCTTAAAGTTGAGTCTGAGGGATGGAGGAGGGCCTGCTCCTGCCTGATGGCTCTGCCCTGCAGCAGGAAAAATGAGAGACTGGACCTCATTCCTTAGGCGGGAATAATTTCGGGACGTGCAATTAAAAACAAGAATATGCTGTGACAGAAAATATGGATTTGTTGGGGTTTGGGAGAACACGATGGAGCAGGGAGCTGTGGGACTGTGGGAACAGGGTGGTTTTACTGGGATGTGCCGAAGCTCCAGCCCAGTCTCCTGCCTGGATGTTTGCAGGGATTTGGTGCCCAAGGGAAAGTGGAAGAACAAAGTGTGACTTGGACATTTCCAGCCTGGGACATTTCCATCCCTGTGCCTGATCATGTCCGAGTTCTCATTTCCAGTCATGCCTGAGGAGCTGTGTCCTGAGAATTTGGGGAGAACCAGGATCCACTTGGGGTCTCCCCATTTCTCTGTGAAATGAATCTGTGATTCCTGGACCACTGTGGGGAAGAACTTCCTTCTTTTTGGTGTCAATCTGCCCTAAAAAGCATGGAAATAACTCAAGAACCACCAGGAAGGCTCTGGGGAGACCTTGGAGAACCTTCCAGAGCCTGAAGGGGCACCGGGAGAGCTGGAGAGGGACTGGGAACAAGGGATGGAGGGACAGGACACAGGGAATGGTTTGAAGATGAAGGAGGGTAGATTTAGTTGGGATATTGGGAAGGAATTCCTGGCTGGGAGGGTGGGCAAGGGCTGGGATGGAGTTCCCAGAGCAGCTGGGGCTGCCCCTGGATCCCTGGCAGTGCCCAAGGCCAGGTTGGACACTGGGGCTGGAGCAGCCTGGGACAGTGGGAGGTGTCCCTGCCCTTCCATGATTTCCCGTGGCATTCCCAACACCTCCTGAGCTGCTCCACCTCAGCTGGGTCTGAATTTTAGCCCATGAATATTTTCCTTTGGGTGAAGTCTCTGGGGCAGTGAGAAAGATGAGCTGGAGCTGTGTTTTTCCTTCCTTTATCCTTGTTGGAACAAGAGGAATCCCAAATGACACCTTCAGGTGGTTCCTGCCACCCATGGGCTGCGACTGGAAGTAAAATACTTCAAATTTACTTTTAAAGAGGAAGTTAAATACTTCAACTTTACTTTTCAACTGGGAGTAAAATACTTCAACTTTTCAACTGGAAGTAAAATACTTCAACTTTACTTTTCAACTGGAAGTAAAATACTTCAAATTTACTTTTGAACTGTGAGGGACAAGCAATGCAAGGACTGTTCTTCATGGCACGAAAGATAAAACAATACATAATTTAAATACTTACGGAGATGTGGATTCACCGGAGCTGGAAAACAGAGGGAAAATAAAATCAATGCAAAGAAAAAATTCTAATTCATCAATATTCAGATTATCCTCAATTTCCTCTTGCTGAATATTGAAATTCATCTACTTCACACCTTAAGAGGTTGGCAGAGAATGAAATCCAAACGTTCACAAAGTCCACAATATCCTAAGCATGGGAATGGCTTCCCTGCTCAATCCAGAGGAATCTGTGCAATGCTGACACCCGGGAATGGGATTGAAGGAGGGATTATTCTGTGGCTCTGTTTGCAGCAGGAGAAATTTGAGGATGGGTGATTTAGTAAAAGGCCCTCCTGCCACAGCCCCACACATGTGGGCAGCAGAAGGAGGCTGAGCTCAGGGCTGGAATTGAATTTTATTCACAGAAAATCCAAAATTAAGTTTTATCTCCAGCTAATGGGGACATCTGACAATGCCAGAGCGTCACTCCAGGTTTTCTTGCTTTAATCCCAGCCTAAGATTCAGCAAAATCCTAAATTCAACCTGGAGTTTCCACACCAGCTCTAAATTAGCACCACTTCATCTGAAACACGAGCAGCGATTTGCTCCAGTGTCATCTCCCCGAGAAACCCAATTTTTACATCTTTTACCTACAAATTACCTCTGATTCTCCCAAAAAAAACCCTCAATTTTACAGGATCCCTGAGTGATTGAACCTGGAATTAGCTGCGCTTGCTGGCAGCTGCATTGACTGAGGCTTGATTTGTTACTAAATGCAGGGCTTTGGATGGAAAATCTCATCAGGTGTCACCTCCAGTCACACGCTCTGTGTCACACACAGGCACAGAGCAGACAGGAAAATGAAGGTGGTTAAGCTGAATTTATCCAGGGGGGAAAAAAACCCTCCAAAACAACCAGAAAAAACCCCAAAAAAATCCCACTTTTGGAGCAGCGCAGCTGCAGGACAACGTGTAAAAGAGGTTGGAGGATCCTGGGGATGTTTGGGATGGGATTGGGATGGGTTTGGGGGAAGTTTTTATCATTTTGGTGGGGATTTTGTGGCAGGAAGATGGGGATAAACAAGGAATTATGGAATTCCATAATTAAGGAATTATGGAATTATGGAATTTAGGGATCCTTCCACCTCTTCTTTAAGGTCCTTCTTGCTCATTCATTGCAACTTTTACAGCATAAAATCAAAATAAAAAGAGAAATTCAGATATTCATTAAATAAAACCCCAAAAATAAGTATTTGGAAGGATTTAACAGAGTATTGATTTTCTGGGAATACAGCAAACAGGATGTATGGATATTGTGTTTTTCTTGTTAAATTGAAGTGGATTAATCTTTGTCAGGGTGACCTTTTAGAGGGAAAATTTATAAAGCCCTTCCATTATTCCTTATATAAATTTATAGATTATATCATCTTGCAAAGGACTACAAACAGCTGCTGTTTTTTTAAAGACAGTAATTCACATTAAAATAAAAACTGCTCATTCTGGGGGAAAAAAACAACTTTGTTTGCAGGTTTTTCTTTAAAACTCATCCTTCAAAACAAGAATCAACTCTAAGTATGCTGTTTGATGAAGTTGGCATCCATTTATTCAATTTTTTCCTTATTTCCCACGAAAAAAAAAAAAAAAAAGGATGGGATTCTGGGGTTTTCCTGTCCAGAATTATTTTGTTTGGGTGATTTTGTTGTTATGAGAGGTGAAGATTTTCCTCTGTTCTCATTTCTCCTCTTCCTTTTGGGATGACCACACTCATGACGTGGGAAATTTATAAAGTCTTTCCATTATTTCTTACATAAATTTATAGATTTTATAATCTTCCATAGTAGCACAGTCACTGGGGTTTTTTTAAGACAATAATTCACATTAAAATAAAACCTGCTCATTCTGGAAAAAAACCTTTGTAAATTTTTCTTCAAAACTCATCAAGAATCAACTTGAAATCTCTGATTTCACGTAGTTGGCATTAATTTATTCCAAATTTTCCTTATTTTTCACAAAAAATTGATGGGATTTTGGGGTTTGGCTGTCCAGAATTTTATTAGTTGGATATTTTTGTTGTTCTGAATCATCCCAGAGATTAAGATTTTCCTCTGTCCCCATTTCTCCCCTTCCTTTTGGGATGACCACACTCATGATGTGGGAAATTTATAAAGTCTTTCCATTATTTCTTACATAAAGTTATAGATTTTATAATCTTCCATAGGAGCACAGTCACTGGGGTTTTTTAAAGACAATAATTCACATTAAAATAAAACCTGCTCATTCTGGAAAAAAACCTTTGTAAATTTTTCTTCAAAACTCATGAAGAATCAGCTTGAAATCTCATGAAGTTTGCATTAATTTATTCCAACTTTTCCCTATTTCCCACAAAAAATTGATGGGATTTTGGGGTCTGGCTGTCCAGAATTTAATTAGTTGGATGTTTTTGTTGTTCTGAATCATCCAAGAGGTGAAGATTTCCCTCTGTCCCCGTTTCTCCCCATCCTTTTGATGACCACGCTCATGACCATGCTCGTGACATTATCCCAGGAGTGGGAACAGCCACGCCGTTCCGGGTGACCCAGAACATTCCCAACCCCCTTTTCCTTGGGTTTTGGATCCTCACCGCTGTATTTGATGACCCGGATGGTGGAGTCGCCCTCCCCAAATCGGGTGATGGGCGTCAGGCGGACCTCGTAGGCCTCGGGCTTGATGAGCTCCGTCAGGTTGTAGGTGATCAATTCCCCCTTCTGGATGTTCCCGTTCACCGTGATCTCCTGCTCCCACCAGCGCTGCTGGCCGGCCTGCAACCCAAAAAATCCAAAAAATCCAAAGGTCAGGCGTTTTGGGATTTGGCTTCACCTTAGAAAGCAGAGCAGACCTGGGCAACCTTCAAAATTCCGGAAGAATCAACGAGGGATACAACAAGGGATTCAACAAGGGATGAACTTCTTGAAGTATCCCACCATGGAATGTTTCTGTAACAAACCACACTGAAAATTGGGAATATTTCTGCCAGAGGGCACTCCTTCCCTGCCAGCTGCCCATTGTCTCCCCACAGAAACCAAACGGCACTTGGATGGGTTTTGGGGCAGGAAAAGTGTGTGGGAGCAGAGCCTGGGCAAAATTCCAGAAGAATTAGAGATGGAACAAAGAATGGACTTCCTGAGTTATCCCACTGTGGAGAATTTCTCTAACAAACCACACCAAAAATCGGGAATATTCCTTCCAGAGGTCCGATGGCCCTTGGATGTGTTTTGGGACAGGAAAAGTCGGGTGTCACCCCAATTCCTGAGGATTTTGGATGCTCATCAGGCAGGGATTACAGCCAAGGAGCAAGGGCCAGTTTGGGGTGACCCAGAAACACCGAGTGGATCTTGTGGCATTTAAAAAATTTTAAATCCTCAATTTTTAAAAAAATCAGTGTTTTACACTTAAAACTAGCTTGTCAAAATCTGAAAGATCTTTCCTTTGGAAAGGAAAAAACTTTTTCCTTTCAAAATTGTTGTCCAGCCTGGAATCCAAAGGATTCAAAGGTCGGAGGTTTTGGGATTTGTCTTCACCTTAGAAAGCAGAGCAGACCTGGGCAACCTTCAAAATTCCAGAAGAATGAGAGATGGAACAAGGAATGAACTTCCTGAGTTATCCCACTGTGGAGAATTTCTCTAACAAACCACACCAAAAATCGGGAATTTTCCTTCCAGAGGTCCGATGGCCCTTGGATGTGTTTTGGGACAGGAAAAGTCGGGCGTCACCCCAATTCCTGAGGATTTTGGATGCTCATCAGGCAGGGATTACAGCCAAGGAGCAAGGGTGAGCTTGTGGTGATTAAGTTTTAAAAAATAAATAGAATAATCTTTTTCATTTCATTATGTCAATGATATCTGTGAGCACAGTAGGACAAAAATTAAAAGTATTCCCTATTCCACCTCATCTTTGGATAAGGAACCACAGAAACAGAGATTTCCCAAAGAATTTCAATAATTAACGAGGAAAATTTGCAGTTACCCAAACCAGACATGAATTTCTACCAAATTCAGCCTCTGCTTTGAATTCTTGCCCTGCCTTCCAGAAGCAATAAAATCTCCATTATTTTCTCCTTTCAGAAAGGAAAACAATTGGATTTTTCCTTTCAGGATCATCCCTCCAAAACCAGGGTTGGATACTGATATTTCTCCATAGGAAGCAACACAGATTTTGATTTTTTTTTCCCCTTGCAATCAACACCAGCTCTGGTCTAATCCTTATTTTTCACCATGGAAACCAGAGGAAAAAAAAAAATCTGAAACAACAGAAAATTGTTGCTGTGTTGGATGGAAAGCAATCCTGATTTTCCAGCTATGCTGTGGAACAAATACATATATAAAAATTAATATATAAATACACAAATATTAAAAAATTATAAATACATAAAATTATACAAATAAAATAATAAAATAAATATATACATACATAAATAGATCAACATATCAATATACAAACATATCAATATACAAATAATAAAACTACATATAAATAATATATATATAAATATATTGATAAATATAAATATTGATAAATATTGATAAATAAAGAAATTCAGGATCTGCCACACCCACCTTTGGTTTTCCCACTTGGAAAACCAACCCAGCATTGGAAATGGCACCATAATCCCAGGAGCTGCTTCCCAAACTTGGGAAACACCAACAACCTGGACTGAAAAATATGGAAATAAATGGAAGTAAATGGAGTCCAGGACTCCATAAAAGTAGGATTTAATTCCTACAATGCCCTGGGGTGCTGGAAACTCCCAGCACCGAGCTGGAGATGCTCTGATTCCAAGCTGGAAGAATCCAAAACTGTTTCCTTTGGAATCACCTTGGCTCCCCTGGATGGGAAAGAGCCAAATCCTCACCACCTCTTCCCAAAATTCCCAGTGCAGCCCATCCCTAACGTTGAACCTGTGCTTTTTTCCATGAAAAAAAACCAAGATTGAGGCTTCCAAGAGAAAATCCACAAGAAACAATCATGAGACACAACCTTGCACCTCAATCCCTGTGTCCAGAGCCAGAATATCCATAAGAACCAGGATTTGGTTGGAAAAGGAATTTTTGAAAGGAAAAGAGTCTCATAATCAAAGCCCTTTCCCTCACAAAGACAAGGCTGAAACTCAGGTGGGGAAGAGACTTTGGAATTACAAATTTCCAACGGTGAGGAATTGACTTTGGTGAAGCTGCAATAACAATTTTCCAGTGGTTTGGGAATATTTATGTAGCTCTGAAGAAAAATGGGAGAAGTTCCTGGAGCATTTATTTGCATTATGCTGTAATTAATTAAGCAGAGAATCTCCACACTCTGGCAACGTGGAGCACTGAAAGTTTCTGTAGGTCAGGACTCCTTTTTTCCTTGGAATATTTAGGAATCTTTGTTCCCAAAGGAGACAGAAAAGCAACAAGGGGGTGTAAACGGGGCAGATTTTTATTCCAGAAGGTTGGAACCACCCCAGTGCTGCCAATAAAAGGAGATTTATTCCTTGTCTTTTGTTGGAAACCTCTATTCTCTTAAAGCCTTGGAATTCTGGATTTCCTGAGGAGTCAATCCTCTGGGATGATTAAAGATTGATTCCTTGCGTGTTCAGATATGTTCATAAAAAATAAACATCTCCTCACTCTGTTGTTCGTGGCCTATTGATTCCCAGCACAAATTCCTTCATTGACTCCACCAGCTGGACAAGAATCTCTTTAATTAATGACAACGTTAGTTGATGACAAAAAAAATTAACGACAAAATCAATGAATCCATTGGATACTCCATAAAAAACTGTGGCGGTGTTTAAAGTCATTTCTTTGCCATTTATAACCATACAGATAGATTTTCCTTAAAAAATAAGAGATTTCTTTGGAAGTTTTATATCTAAAATCGGGCTGTTCGGCTCATGGACAAATGGAATATTTGCAAATATTCCATTTGCACATCACACAGGGAAGATTCCTAGGGATTTCCTAGGGAAAATTTGTGTTATTCCTGCTTTTCTTTCATAATCCTGACTGGAATATAATCAGAGTAATCCAGGTGAGAATATAAAATTGAGGAGTGGCTCCTGTGTCATCTTCATTCCCAAGGATGGATTTGGAATGACTCAGTGACAAATAGCTGGGATTCAGGCAAGCTGTAAGGGATGGCCAGTTCTTGATGGCAGAGAATCACGGAATTGTGGAATATCCTGCATGGGAAGGGATCCCAAGGATCATCCAGTGCAGCCCCTGTCCCTGCACAGACCCCCCAAAATCCCGCCCTGGCCATCCCTGAGGGCGTTGTCCAAACCCTCCTGGAGCTCTGGCAGCCTCGGGGCTGTGCCCATTCCCTGGGGAGCTTTTCCAGGGCTGATTCCACCCTCTGGGGGAAGAACCTTTCCTAAAATCCACCCTAAACATTCCCTGGCCGTTCCCTGGGTCCTGTCCCTCTCCCAGAGAACTGAAATCGGAGCTGCCCTCAGGAGGATGTTGAGGACCACAGTGAGGTCTCCCCTCAGTCTCCTCCTCTCCAGCTGCACCATCCCAGTGCCCTCAGCTGCTCCTCACGCAATTCCCCTCATTTTCCCTCATTTCTCTCTTTAATTAATATTTTCACAGCCAGCAGAGCCCCACACCCTGACGTGTCTTTCCGTGTGGAGCTGGTCCTGCCTCCCTGCTCTCCTGCAGAGGTGGCTCCCGGCTCCTGTGGATCCAGCTGGGAACAGCAGCTCAAACCCAGCCCAGACTGGGCAGGCGAGGCTTGGCGCGAGCCTGGGACAAACTGATCCTAAGTGTCCCAAGTGGGAGTGGGGCTCTGCTCCCAGGGAACAGCAACAGGACAGGAGGAAATTCAGATGTTCCAAGAGAGGTTTAGGATGGATTTCAGGGAAAGGCTCTTCCCCAAAAAGGTGGAATCAGCACTGGAACAGCTCCCCAGGGAATGGGCACGGCCCTGTGCTGCCAGAGCTCCAGGAGCCTTTGGACACCGCTGCCAGGGGTGCCCAGGGTGGGGTTGCTGGGGGTCTGGGCAGGGACAGGAGTTGGGCTGGATGATCCTTGGGATCCCTCCAACTCAGGGTATTCCAGGATTCACTGATTTGGCAGCTGCATGCTAAACCTCTTTGCCTTCCTTTTCTGCTCTAAAGCCCTTTCAACAGTGGGCACAGTCTTTCCCAATTAAACCACTCCTAATCCAGGAGAACAATCCTGGGCATGTAATCGACTTCCTTCTTGCAGGATTATATCAATAATCCTCCTGGACTTGCTCCTCCCATTAATTTCTATTATTTCATTATTTTATAATGTTTATCATCATTATTTCTGTGATACATACAACAACAACAAAAAAATCTCTTTCCCCCCCGTTTTTTCAAGAAACTAAAATTCCCAAGTCTTTAGGAATAAGGAATGTGGAATCCAAGGATGCAGAATGTTTTAGATGCAGATTTTAGGGGCCACAAATTGACAGCTGAGAAATTCAGGTGTCAGAAACAGCTGGTCCTGAGCCAGATTTATTGTCTGAGATCTGAGGATGACAGGGATGGGAACACTTCAGGGAAAGTTGAAAAGTCAAGGAAGCCACGGAGCCAACAATGAAATCCCCTTGAAATGTGGAAAACGGCTCCGGCTTTGAAGGCAGGGTGGGAAATGGTCACCAAGAGAGGGATCCTTTTTATCAGAGTGAAATCAAGCTCCAGCACCAAGATCTGCTAAAATCTGGAGAACTGGGATAGAAACCACTCTGCCTGCTGGAATCCCATCCCAAGGGATGATAATAAATGATCTTCGAAGCTCTGCATTAGGATATTTCAGTCCATTTGGTAAATAAATGGGAATCTGGGGGATTGCAGAGCTGGGAGGGGGATGTTGTTCCCTTGTTTTTAGCAGCTTCAAACCTAGGGACAGAGAGAGGGACTTTGGATAAAGGTCTGGAGTGCCAGGACCCAGGGGGAATGGCTTCAAACTGTGAGAAAGTAGGGATAGATGGAATATTGGGAAGGAATTCCTGGCTGGGAGAGGAGCTGGGCTGGAATTCTCAGAGCAGCTGTGGCTGCCCCTGGATCCCTGGCAGTGCCCAAGGCCAGGCTGGACACTGGGGCTGGAGCAGCCTGGGACAGTGGGAGGTGTCCCTGCCATGGCAGGGGTGGGAACGGGTGGGATTCAGGCTTCTAAGCCACAGCATTTTGGGAATCTGGGATTCTTTAATCAGAAAGGCAATAAATGTACCCTCACTCCCTTTATCCATAGCCATTCATCCAGGGCTGTGGGATCTGTGCCGCGGCACTGACAGAAAATTCCCGTCTCCGTTTTCAGCCAGAGACTGCTCAGCCTTCCCAGGAACCCTTTCCCAGGATATTTGAATCCACCTGTCCCTGCTCAGCGCCGAGTGACAGCAGAAGTCAAAAATCCACACAAATCCAACCAGGAGGAAGCGCCAGAGCCGTGCCCTGCTTGGGGCTGTTTGAAGAGATTCTCATTCCCAACCCGCGGACACCGCGGTCTCCCGGGGCTGGGAATAAAGGAAAGGTGGGAGCTTGAATCTTTTATGGAACAAGCTGGAACAAGCTGCTCTCTGGTTTACAGGGAGCAGCTGAATTTTTATGACTCCTTCACGGCGGAACTGCTCCTTTTCTAGGTCACCGCGGCTGCGGGGCCGCGGCTGTCACCCGCTGTCACCTGCTGCGAGCAGCCACCGCGGAGATCAGAGCTGCACGCCCTTCCTGGCTGCTCTGGAAAAGTCTCCCTGGTTCAATTTGCCTTCATCCTGCTGACAGGAAATATCAGAGAGCCGGAGGCGCCCGCTCGGATGCTGGGAGTCGCTAAACGTTGTCACTTATTGGGAAGAAATGGAATTCTGGCTTCGGGGACAGGCAAAGTGTGGGAAGGGAACATCTCCACGCGGTGCCAGAGGGAGCCAGAGGTGGCTGGAGCAGCTGCAGGAATGGAGCTGTTACCGTTAGAACCAGGATTTGGCTGGAAAAGGAATTTTTGAAAGGAAAAGAGGCTCATAATCAAAACCCTTTTCCTCACAAAGATAAGGATGAAACTCAGGTGGGGAATAAAGTTTGGATTTACAATTTTCCAACAGTGAGGAATTGACTTTGGTGAAGCTGCAATAAAAATTGTCCAGTGGTTTGGGAATATTTATGTAGCTCTGAGGAAAAATGGGAGAAGTTCCTGGAGCATTTATTTGCATTATGCTGTAATTAATTAAGCAGAGAATATCCACACTCTGGCAACTCCCTCTCTCTTCCCTCACTGCTCCTGGAAAAGCACGAGGATATTCACAGCTGCTCCAAACTGAGCTCCGTGAGGCAGGGGAGGTCCAAAAGTGGTTTTGTCTGGGTGGATAAACTTCCAGGAGCAGAGAAACCCTCTGAGGGGCATTTGGGACCATTTTTTAAACGTTTGGGAAATGTTTTCTTGGAACAAGCTGCCCAGGGAACTGCTGGAGTTGCCATCCTGGAAGTGTGGATGTGGCACTTGGGGACGTGGATTGGATTTGCTGGTCTGAGAGGGCTTTTCTGACTGAAATATTCCATGATTGGATGCTGAATAAAATAAACTCCTGGAGTGTTGGTGTCCCCAAAGGCTGGCCAGGGAATACACACAGGGATGCTTGGAAAAGCAAAAAAACAACCCCCCCCCCCAAAAACAAACAAACAAAAAAAAAAACCCGAAAAAACCCCAAAAAAACCAACCAACCAACCAACCAACCAACCAACCAAAAAAAAAAAAAAAAACAACAAAAAAACCACACCCAAAAGAAAAGAAAAACCAAAAAAAACCACCCTGGAAGAATCTGGGTCACTGATTCCAAAGCCAAATCCAAAAATGCATCGTTGAAATGCAGAAATGCAATGCAAAAATGCATCCATGGAATGCATTACTGTTGGAATATTCTTCAGACGGCTCTTGAGGAGATGGAAAAATGTCCCTCCTGTGCAGGAATGTCTTGGCAGACCTCGGCACATTCCCAAGGAAGCTGAGGGTGACCAAATCCAGGCAGTTCCCTGATGGGACACCAAGGTTGTCCCCATCCTTCAGCTCCAAATGGAAGGGCTGTGCTCAGCAGTGCCCTTGGAATGGAAATTCCCTGTGCTCCACACTCCCTTTTCCAACAATGCCCCATGCAGGAGGATTTGGAGCTGCTCCAGGATCCAGACCAGATGTCCTGACAGTGCCACATGTCCCAGGTTTATGGCTGATTCCTTCGGCCACCAAATAAATCCCAAAGCAAATCCCAGAGTGCCACGGGCAGGTGAAGTGAGGTCCCACCAGGAAGCTCACAGAGCCCAAAGGCTCTCCAAAAATAAAATAAAATAAAATAAAATAAAATAAAATAAAATAAAATAAAATAAAATAAAATAAAATAAAATAAAATAAAATAAAATAAAATAAAATAAAATAAAATAAAATAAAATAACAAAATGAAATTAAGTAAAAATAAATAATGTAAGATAACATGAAATGAAATAATAAAATAAAATAAAAAATAAAATAAGATAAAAATAGAATAAAGTAAAATAAAATAAGGTAAAAAAATAAAATAAAAGTAATGTAGGATAAAATAATATAAATATAAAAAAGTCAAATGAAATAAAATGAAGTTAAAAAAGTGAAATAAAACAAGAAAATAAGAGTAAAATATAGTAAAATGACATTTAAAAAATAAAATAAGTGGAAGTAAAATAACAGAAAATGAAATGAAATAAAAAACAAATGATGTGACGTAACATAACATAACATAACATAACATAACATAACATAACATACATAACATAGCATAACATAGCATACATATTGTAACGTAACATGAGATAATGTAACGTAATATAACATAACATAACATAACATAACATAACATAACATAACATAACATAACATAACATAACATTACGTAGCGTAACGTAACATAACGTAACGTAACGTAACGTAACGTAACGTAACGTAGCGTAACGTAACATAACATAACATAACATAACATACATAACAGCATAACATAACATACATAATGTAACATAATATGAGATAACGTAACGTACCGTAACGTAACATGCATAATGTAACATAACAAAACATACATATCATAACACGAGCTAACATGAAAGAAAGCAGCGCTCCCTGCGGGCCCGGCCGATACCCCCGAGCCCGGGAGGCTCCGAAGGCGAGCCCCGCGCGGGCGATTCCCGTCCCACCTGGCGGATGCCCAGCCGGTAGGCCAGGATGCGATCCACGGCGCCGGGATTCATCTGCGTCCACTGCAGGCTGTAGGAGTAGACCCGCGGCCGGTTCTGCCACAGCGGGTTGTACGTGTCATAGTAGAATTCCGGGGCGTAGGCTTTTCCTGGGGGAAAAGGATGGAATTAGGGAAAGCAGTGATGCCTCAGGTTTAGCTTTTCTATTTTTCACATTCTGTGCTGTTTTAATGTGCGGGTCTGAGCTTCATCTGGTGAGCTCTCTGGACAGAGCAGGGAGACAAAACAATTCCTGCTCCAGCTGGGCACCAAGGACAAATGATCCAAAGCTCAGGCCCAGGAGCACAAACAGCGTGGGCTGGAGAGAGAAAAACAAGCAGGATGGGAGTGCCTGGGCTAAAGCTGGAATGGGACAATGAACTGCAAGGTGCAAATGGAGCAGAGCTGATCCCAGTGAGAGCCCCCGGGAGCGCTCGTGCATTTTGGGACCATTTTGGTTCCTCTTGGCTGCAGCCCTGGCTGGGCTCTGGTGCTGCCCAAGGTGGATCCATGGAGGAGATCCTTTGAATAAATCCCTGCTTTATTCTGTGACTCCATCCAGCCTCTGCTCCAGGGCAGCCTTCTCAGGGCATCACTGGAAATCAGGCAGCCAGCGATTAACTCAGCCAGCCAAGAATTCACCCATCCATCGGGAAAAGGAGGGAAAACACAGGGAAATCATCAGGAAATAACTTCAGTTGGGCATTCCCAGATCCAAGGGTTCCAACTGGAGCCACCCCTCATTCCCAGCATCCAAGGGCTGAGATCCAACTGCAGCCATCCCTTCATTCCTGGGATCCAAGGGATGAGATCCAGCCCCTCATTCCCAGGATCCAAGGCCTTGAGGTCTTTCTACTTCTATCCATACTTCTGCAGGGATTTGGCAGTGGGGATAATTGGGAAAGGGATGGAAAAACCTGGGAAAGCATGGCCTGCCTGTCATATGGAATATGGGAGAGGTATGGATTCACTAGTCCCTGCCCTTAACTGGGATTTTAGGAGTTTGTGACAAAACAAACACTGAATTTAGGGATTTTCTCCTCCAAACTATCCCTGACCCAGGTGGAAATAGAGAGGGATTTCAAATTCAAAATGGGACAATTTCCACCAGCAGAAAAGCAGTGAGAAGAGGAGGAAAAAAGGCCTTAAAGGCCCCCCAAAATGCAAAGGAACAAAGGCAAAATCCTGGGAATAAACAGCAACATGGCACCTATTGATCCAGCTTTTCTCTCCGACCACTCTTTTCTTCTCCAAGGATAAAAAGCCCTTTTAGCCAAGATATTTTTCCCAATTTCCCGGGGAAGGAGGACCTTCAATTAGCCCGGAGTGGAGGAGCAAACAACAATATTCCAAGGAGAGGGAGCAAAGCAAAACTGCTGCTGGAAAAAAGGGACTGCAGTGGGGATAAAAAGGGAGCAGCGGTCGAGACGATTTGTTTTCCTTGTTCCTGAGAAGTGGGAATAATGGGAAAAGCTCATGCTGGATGCAAATTATCCTCTTCCCACTCCCACTGCTGTTGGATATAATGGGATCTCTGGGGGGGACTGAGAGGAGCCGTAATGAGCCACTTGTCACAGGAGGGGCACTTGAACAACACCGGCACCTTTGGGGGAATAATGAGGCGCCTGAAGAGCTGCATTATCCCAAATCCCTGTGAAAACAACACTGGGAATGGAGAGGCTGGAAATTCAACAGCACAACACTGAGAGCTTCCCTTGTAAACTTTGGGAAGTGGGGATGTGGTTTGGTGTGCAGGGAAAGCAGAGGTGGCTTCTGGAAGTGTGGGAGTTATGGGGAACCGGGAAATGTCCCCTGTCCCCAAAGCCCTTGGCTCTGGATCTTGGGAGAGGAGGGACCTGGAGCTCCTGGATATGATCCAGGGGAGGGATGTGAGGACGTTGGTTTGGTGTTTGTCTCCGAGGCTTCCCAGAGCTTTGAGTGGAAGCAGAATTTGGGCTGTGTCACACAGGAAGTTCAGCTCCTGGTCGGGAGGTTGGCAAGATGTGGATTTTGGGGTGGGAAGATCATTTTTAGCTGGGATGACAGGAATGTGAGAGGTTTCTGGGATGTCAGCTCTTAATGGGCTTCCCACCTCAAAGCCCAGGTGGTCCAGAGTTTGTGGAGTCTCATCCTTGGGGATCCTGTGCGCAGCTCTGGGATCAGCAGGACAGGAGAGACCTGGAGCTCCTGGGTCTGGTCCAGAGGAGGGATGTGAGGATGAGGAAGGGCTGGAGCATCTCCGTGCCCAGGAGAGGCTGAGGGAGCTGGGGCTGCTCAGCCTGGAGAGGAGCCCCAGCTGAGAGGGCCCTCAGCCCTGGCTGTCCCTGGGTGTCCCTGGGTGTCCCTGTCTGTCCCTGTGTGTCCCTGGGTGCAGGACCTTGGGCACTGCCAGGGATCCAGGGGCAGCCACAGCTGCTCTGGCAATTCCAGCCAGGAATTCCTTCCCAATATCCCATCTAAATCTTCCCTTTCCCAGCCTAAAGCCATTCCCTGTGTCCTGTCCCTCCATCCCTTGTCCCCAGTCCCTCTCCAGCTCTCCTGGAGCCCCTCCAGGCCCTGCAAGGGGCTATGAGCTCTCTCTGGAGCCTTCTCCTCTCCAGGGGAACATTTTCAGTGATGAGCATTTGTTGTGCAGCATTCAATCCCTCCAGGCAGTGCACCCAAGCATTTTCCACCAGCCCTGTACCAGTGTATGGTCAAAAATGGGATGAAATCTCGGTGGCACTGAATTAGACAAACCAAGAAAAGGGGAAAAGTCACTTCAGCTGCTCCATCCCAAGCTCCACTGGGATCTAAAAGATGGAGAAATGTCCTGAACAGAAGTGGATTGAGGCATTCCCCTTGTCCTGGCACTCCAGACCTTTATCCAAAGTCCCTCTCTCTGTCCCTAGGTTTGAAGCTGCTAAAAACAAGGGAACAACATCCCCCTCCCAGCTCTGCAATCCCCCAAATTCCCATTTATTTACCAAATGGACTGAAATATCCTATGCAGAGCTTCAAAGATCATTTATTATCATCCCTTGGGATGGGATTCCAGGAGGCAGAGTGGTTTCTATCCCAGTTCTCCAGATTTTAGCAGATCTTGGTGCTGGAGTTTGATTTCACTCTGATAAAACGGATCCCTCTCTCGGTGACCATTTCCCACCCTGCCTTCAAAGCCGGAGCTGTTTTCCACATTTCAAGGGGATTTCATTGTTGGCTCCGTGTCTTCCTTGACTTTTCAACTTTCCCTGAAGTGTTCCCATCCCTGTCATCCTCAGATCTCAGACAATAAATCTGGCTCAGGACCAGCTGTTTCTGACACCTGAATTTCTCAGCTGTCAATTTGTGGCCCCTAAAATCTGCATCTAAAACATTCTGCATCCTTGGATTCCACATTCCTTATTCCTAAAGACTGGGGGATTTTTGGTTTTTAAAATAAAAGGAAAGAGGTTCAGCTGGTCCCTTCTAGAGAAAATGATCAGCCAGGATTCCTCATCCTGTGGTCCCTTGGGATCACTCAGCCATTAATCCCTGAGGAAAATAATCCCTTAAAGGAATTGTTGCTGGACTGGGAAGTGCAAATTCCAACTGGGATGAGAGCAGAGCAGCACAGGGATCCCAGCAATCCCACAGGTGCCCCAAACCCTGTGTCCCTAAATGTCCCAGATCCCAGAGGGTGGGACTGGTGTTGGCTCCCTGTCCTGCAGGAACGAACAGTGGGAACTGTGTGGACACGGAGCATTCAAGGAATCATTGCTTTATCTGTTTCCTCCTCCTCTTCCCATCAAGTTCTGCCAGTTCCTCGGAGTTTTGGGGCTTGCAGCAGCTCTGTCTCATGTTTGTGGCACTGCTGGTGGCAGGAGCTGGCTGTGAGCGCTGAGCAGAGCAGCTCCCACTCTATCACATTCAGGGAAAGGAAATAAAATCAGAGATTTATAAATGCTTCTCGTTTTGGCAGCCTCAGCTCCAGCCCTTTCCATCTTTACAATGCTGGGAGAGCATAAATCCTAAATAAAACACTGCATTTAACTGTGTGAAATAGTGGGAGATGCTGAATTTATGGAAAACGCTGCCCCTTCCCGTGCTCTGCTTTATTCCAGGATCTCTGTTTTATGGAAGGGTTGCAGGAAGAAAGAGAAGATGTTTTGTTCTCTATTTGCATTTGGGGAAGGCAACATCTGTCTCCTCCTGGATCTGCCCCTCATCCCAATCCTGCAGATGGATCATCCCAGTCACCTCCTGCCTCCCCAAAACCATGGAAGCTGAAAATCAGGGAATTATTTGGCTTGGAAGGAACCTTAAAGATGTTATTGCATTTGTGGCCTTCCCTTAATCCTCCAGGAATGAATTCCAGGGCCTTCCCTGTCCTCCAGGAATGACTTCCAAGGTTTGGATTGTTTGGGCTGAGCAGCTGAAGGCACTTGAGCAGGGTTAAGGTTAATAAAGTCTATTAATATCAAAATATTAATAATAAATATTCCCCCCAATAGGTGGAGGAAGCAGCTGCTCCAGGGAATTCCAGGGACAGACAACTCCATACCTGCTGATCCCACTGGGAACTTGGGGATGAGACTTTCCCACCCGTCCCAGAAAAATCTCTTCCCAAAATATTTGCAGAATTATGAATATCTTGTAACTTGCAGGGAAGGGGTGATTTGGGAATAAAATGAACTTTTTAATGCCTAATTGGGGCACAAATTTCAATTTATCTGAGGTCTGTCCATCTCCAAGGGGTTTAGAGGTTCCCATTCCAGGCACAGAAACCAAACATCCCAAAGAAAGAAACACGTGGAATGCTCCAGTGGCATCCACGAGATTCCTTCTCCAGGTGCCCTTCCCGGCTTCCTCCCTTTCCCTGGGGTTTTCCCAAGGATCCAGCTCCTCCCCAGCGGTACCCAAACGTGACATCTGCTGGCTGAGCCCTGCAAGAGCTCCCGTTCCCCTTCCTGCAATTCCTGCTGCTCCTGCACGGGACTCCTGTGATTTATTAAAAAAAAAATATGGATATTGATCTAGCACCAATATCCAGCTGTGACGGACAAAAACTCTCTGACAGTTTCAAGTTAGAACGTGTATGTTCATTGCGGCGCCGGGCAGCGTGCGGGACAGCTCCCAAATGCACACTGCACCTTTCCAATGATTCCAGAGTCCTTTTATCCACACCAGAATTGAATACCCAAAATACAAACACATATTCATAATTTTGGTACATCCCATTCCTCGCTTCCTATGCTAATCATTCCCAAAGCTATTGAGCATGCGTAGTTTGTTCCTTGAAATGGGTCAGTGGTCCCTTTCATGGGGAGGGGTCCCAAAATGAGGAAGTAAATGAAGTCTTCCTCATTCTGACCTTTCTACCTTTTCAATGCAAATATGACAAATGAACCTTGGTAGAACTCCCATTCCCTGTCTTCAATTGGTTTCAGAACAGAGGAGGCCCACAATTGTCTCATGTTCCTAAAAGCTGTTTGTCAGTTTCTATATTCCTCATTATAAACCCAGCTAATTAAACATTGTGTTGACAAGCAATCAATTCTTAGTTAACTACTAACTCTTAACTTCATCAAGGCCTCCTTACAGAGTCCTTTTATTTTAATTAACTCTAGTAAGGCTTATCTCTAACTAAAATCTTAGCTCCTCTAAAATCTCTAAATCTCTTAAAGTTTATGTTTCGCCCAATCCCGCCAATCCCCACTGACCCCAGGAGCTGAGCTCGAGATGTTCCTCAGCTCCGTTTCCATCCGTTTGGGGCCGTGAGCTGCGTGGCGCTGCCTTGAGGGATAAATAATCCAGTTTTAGCAGGATCTGGAGATTCCTGCTCCCCACACTGGGATGGGTGAGATTTGGGAAGCATTCCCAGATGTCCAAACCTGCCAGCATTCCGTGCCTTCATTTTTACATGGCTGCACACACCCTACAGGTGTGCACGTCTGTGCCTGGCACGAAGCAATCCCTGAAGGAATGGGGCCCACAATTCCAAAGAAATCCCTGGCTCAGTGTGGAGGTGACAATTTACGTGTCACCAGTGGGAATCCTAGAGAAATCCCACGGGAATCCTGCAGAAATCCCACGGGAATGGCGCGTGAGGAAGGGGGAGGTGGTGTCACTTGTCAGGGAGTGCCAAACGCCTGATTCCTGAAGGATGGGCAGGGAAAGGGATGGGATGTGGGCCTGGAATTGTAAATAATCAATAATGAAGTGTCACCACAGGCACAGGGAGGGAGCTGTGGCCCCTGAGGAGGGGGGAGATGGGGAAGCTCCTGGAAAAATGGGATCAGAGCACAGGGAAACGCAGCCAGGACAGGGTGCAGCTCTGTGGGATCTTTGGAGCAACACAAGGAGCAGGAGTGGCCCCTGGATGGACTCCAGCCCTGGCCAGGCTGCTCCCTGTCTAAAAGTAGTAAACCTACTAGAATTTTAAGTTTCATTTCTTTACACTGTCAATAAGAAAGAAAAGGTTTTGGAGAGAAAAGAAGTATTCTAAAAGTTTTGTTCTGATTCTCATTACACACTTATTACTCTTTCTTTTAGTTGCTGTTCGTAAATTTTTCTTTATACCCTTTTAAAGTTTTGAACCTGCTTTTCCTGCCTCACAGCAAGAAGTGAGTACATTAGTGATTAGCCAACACTAAACCCACCACACTCATTTAGCACATTAGCCAAAAAAATCTCAGAATCTGTGAAATCTCAAATTAACAAACCAGAACCACCACACTCCCCCAGCCCATGGGAATCACAGCATTCCCAAGCATTCCCACAGCTCTGCCTCCACACCTGGGGCTGCCCATGCCCATCCAGGCTCCATCCATGGATCCCAGCTCCAGCCAAGCCCTCCAAGGCTTCCCAAATTTCTCAGGCTTTCCCAGGAAGCTGCAGCTCTCCCCTCTTGGCATTCAACCTCCCTGTCCCTGTCCCTTCCCAGCTGTGGGCTCCCAACTTCCTGACAAATCCAACAGGCTGCTCAACCACTCCTGAGCCAGCCCACAATTCCCTCACATCCCACAAAGAGTCACTTTAGAGGGAGAAACCAAACAAAATTGCAACCAGGAAAGGACTGAAATGAAGATTTCCAAGGAATGCCCCATCCCCGTGGCTGCCCCTGGATCCCTGGAAGGGTCCAAAGCCAGGCTGGATGGGGCTTGGGGACCCCTGGGATAACGGGAGGTGTCCCTGCCCATGGAAAGGGGTGGAACAAAATGGGATTTCAGGTCTCTTCCAGCCCAGACCTGTCTGGCATTCTGGATCACATCCAGCAATGACTTTTTGGGGTGAAATCCCTTTATTTTCCTTCTCCCCTGAGGGCAGACTAGCAGGAAGGATTCATAAACCTGGAGCAGAGGGAAAACCTCAGCCACCCTCTCCCTTCAGCCTGGAATTCAATCCTCCAGCCTCGGGATGGAATGAATTAACTTCATTTTCCTCTCCTCACTGCTGACAGGAAAAGCAGGATTGAGATCCAGCAATCCCACCTTGTCCCCTTCCCTAAAATTTGCCACTGCCTGCTCCTCTGACAAAGTAAATATCCCAAATTTCCACACTGGAATAATTGCCAAGCAGGTGTTTGATGGCTCAGTGTCCACTGCCTTTGCTGGGCATTGGACCAGGAGATCCATGAAAAATTCCTGTTTCCCAGTGGGAATTGTCGTTCCCACTTTCCCACCTGTGGTTTAAGTTGCCCTGGTCAAGTTTTTAGGGCAGGACAGAATTTTGTGCCAAGGGCTTGGCAAAGCTTCTCCTCATCCCAATCCTCCAAATCCAGGCAGGAATTCAGCAGGAAACAAAACAACACCCATGCTCTGCATGCCTTGGAAAGGATCTTTCCTGCTGGACATTTTTAGGAGATGCTCTGTTGGAATCTCCAAAGTTTTTAGTTAAAATAAAAACCCCTTTTTGTGGCAGATGAATGGAAAAGGATCTTTACACTGGTGCTGCTGCTCCAGTTGGAATTTTAAAGCTCACAAAAGCGGCAGCCACAGCTTCTCTGGGATTTCTGTTCCAGTGGGAATTTGGAAATGATTCCAGCTCCATGCTGAGGAGCACGGTGCTACCAGGAACGGTGGCAGGGGCACAGAACAAACACTGAGGCAGAAATTCCTGAACAAAGCACCTGGAGAGGTGCCTGATCTTATAGGGCAATGTTTAGTTGTGGTTTGGACAAGGCAGGAAAAGGGAATCTCCCAGGGAATTGGGAAAAATGAAAGGATCACCAGCCATCCTTCATAAATGTGGGAAAAAACTAAGGATGGTTTCCCAAAGAGAGGACAAAACATTCCTAAATCCACTAAATCTGAGTTCATGTTGACTTAAATCCATGGAGAGGGTTTGCCAAGGGATGGGGTGGGTATTCCGTCCCTGGAATTGTCCAAGGTCAGGTTGGATGGGGCTTGGATCAACCAGATTCCATTAAGAGTGTCCCTTCCCATGGCCTTTTCCAACCCAAACCATTCCATAATTCCAAGACCTTTCATGGAACAGGTCCATCCTTGCCCCATCCATAAGAAACACGATGGAGGTAAACCCAATCCAAGGTTTGCTGTGCTCCATTTTGCCACTTGAAATATCCAAAAATCAGGGAAAATGTGGAAAACCAAAATATTTCCATGTGGATCCTCTGGGATCATCAGAAGGGATGATCTAGTGTCCATCTCCTCAAATCCCAGTTTTCTGGGAGAAGGGAAGGCTGGAGATGGGAGGTACCTGAGTGTCCCATGGATTAGTGGTGGGAGGTTGGACTGGATCAAGTCCGAGGTCTTTTCCAACCTGAATCATTCCTGGCACCACCGGAACGCTGCCGCGGATGGGGAAAATCCCTTCCAGAGGTATTGGCAAGGAAGGAATGTTTGGATTGTCGGGGTTTGCTCGGCTCTCAATTCAGCATCGCCAGCTCCAAAGAGCTTCCAAGAGCTCCAAGGAAAGGGAAAGCTCTGATCACGAGCTAACAATTAAACCCTCCCCAATTAGCCCTTGATTGGCTTGATGTTGCACTTGGCTGGAAGCACTGTCGGGGTGATGTAAGACAAAGTAAATAATTAAAGATGAGCTCATTAATTAACGCAATATCCCCCAGCAGAAAAATTCCACAGGCCAGAACAACACGGAATTAATATTCCAAACTGTCTTCCCTCGCTGGTGGGATCAGGAGTTGGTTGATAAAAGGAATTAAGTCCATGGAATGACATTAGAGCTTTGTTTAGTCCTACCCAGGGCTGTGATGAATAATTGAAATATTGAATTTTAATATTAAATCTGCAGCCCTGCCAAGCCAGCCCCATCCGCTATGGACAGAGATTCCTGGTGGAAATTAAGGAAGGAATCCCACACAGATGTGTATCCGGCCTGATTAAAGAATTTAATGGATAGGGTACAAAATATTGTCTAAAAAAACCTAAAAATCCCTTTTTGGACACAACTTTGGGGACAAATTCAGCCCAGGGCAGCCCCAGCAGAGCAAATTCCAGCTCAAGGGGGTCAAACTTCCCAAACTGAGGAGAAATTTCAAACCAGGACTTGTCAGGTAAACTCAGTTCTAGGTAATCCTAATCCTAACTGGCTCCCCAGGGGCACAGAGAATCATGGAATCATTCAGGTTGGAAAGGACCTTTAGGAACATCAAGTCTGGCTGTCAATCCACCCCCACAGCCAGCACTATCC
Source organism: Vidua macroura (assembly GCF_024509145.1). Lineage (NCBI taxonomy): Eukaryota > Metazoa > Chordata > Aves > Passeriformes > Viduidae > Vidua > Vidua macroura. The sequence goes on from NC_071576.1 coordinate 1,346,959, forward strand.
CATGGCCTCAAGAGCCACGTCCATGGTTTTTGGACAATTCCAGGGATTGTGACTCCACTGCTGCCCCTGGCAGTGTTTGACAGCCCTTTCCATGAGGAATTTCCCCCCCATATCCAACTTTAACCTTCCCTGGGGCAGCCTAAGGCCGTTCCCTCTTGTCCTAATGCAGAAAAAGAACAATGAAGAAGATGAAGTGGAAAGAGAAAAAGGAAGAGAAGGAGGAGGAGGAAGAGGAGGAGGAGAAGGAAAAGGAGGAGGAAGAGGAAAAAGAGGAAGATGAGGAAGAAGATAGAAGAAGTGGGAGAGGAGGACAAGGACAAGGAGGAGAAAAAGAAGAGGAAGAAGAGGAAGAAGAAGAGGAAGAAGAGGAAGAAGAAGGAGAAGAAGAAGAAGAAGGAGAAGAAGAAGGAGGAGGAGGAGGAGGAGGAGGAGAAGGAGACAGAGAAGAGGAAGGAGAAGGAGAAGGAGAAGAAGGAGAAGGAGAAGAGGAAAGGAGAAGAGAGGAAGAAGAGGAAGAAGAAGGAGAAGAAGAAGAAGAAGGAGAAGAAGAAGAAGAAGAAGAAGAAGAAGAAGAAGGAGGAGGAGGAGGAGGAGGAGGAGGAGAAGAGGAGAAGGAGAAGAGGAAGGAGAAGGTGAAGGAGAAGGAGAAGAGGAAGGAGAAGGAGAAGGAGAAGGAGAAGGAGAAGGAGAAGGAGAAGGAGAAGGAGAAGGAGAAGGAGGAAGGAGAAGGAGAAGGAGAAGGAGAAGGAGAAGGAGAAGGAGAAAAAAAAGAGAAAGAAGAGAAAGAGAAAGAGGAAGAGGAAGAGAAAGAGAAAGAGAAAGAGAAAGAGAAAGAGAAAAGAGAAGAGAAAAGAGAAAGAGAAAGAGGAAAGAGAAAGGGAAAGGGAAAGAGAAGGAAAGGGAAAGGGAAAGGAAAGGGAAGAAAAAGAAAAAGAAAAAGAAAAAGAAAAAGAAAAAGAAAAAGAAAAAGAAAAAGAAAAAGAAAAAGAAAAAGAAAAAGAAAAAGAAAAAGAAAAAGAAAAAAGAAAAAGAAAAAGAAAAAGAAAAAAGAAAAAGAAAAAGGAAAAGGAAAGAAAGAAAAAGAAAAAGAAAAAGAAAAGGAAAAGAAAAAGAAAAAGAAAAAGAAAAAGAAAAAGAAAAAGAAAAAGAAAAAGAAAAAGAAAAAGAAAAAGAAAAAGAAAAAGAAAAAGAAAAAGAAAAAGAAAAAGAAAAAGAAAAAGAAAAAGAAAAAGAAAAAGAAAAAGAAAAAGAAAAGAAAAAGGAGAAGAAGAAGAAAAAGGAGAAAAAGGAGAAGAGGAAGAAGAGGAAGAAGAAGAAGAAGAAGAAGAAGAAGAAGAAGAAGAAGAAGAAGAAGAAGAAGAAGAAGAAGAAGAAGAAGAAGAAGAAGAAGAATGAGAAGAAGATCCCACTTCATCTCTCCTTTGCAAACTGGGAACCTGCATAACACAGAGACCAGCCCACCCTGCCTGATAAGCCCAGACCACAGTGAAAAAGCCGTTCCTGGGCTGTCCCCAGCTGGCCAGGCCAGGCCAGGCTGTGACCCTGCAGGGCTCAGGTGTGTCCTGGAGGAACCTCTGCCACCTCAGCAGCTGCTCCAGGGAGGGAGAAGCTCCCTGTGCTCATCCCCCTCCTTCTCCAGCACCAAACCCTCCCTCGGGGAGGCTCTCCCGCCTCTGCCTTTCACAGATCCAGTTTGATTTATTTGCTCCCAGCCCTGACAGGGTTTTCCGAAGCCACAGCCTGGAATGGACTTTTTGTTGCTCTCTGGATATGATCTAGCCCTGAATAAGATCTCGAGGTGGTGAAGCTGTGAGGAGCATGAACCTCGGCTCTGCTTCCCCACAAACACAATTTGCCTTGTCACTTCTTATTTATTTTGAAGAGACTGGCAGGTTACATCTGCCTCGTGTTGGCCCAGATGCTATAAATTAACCCCCTTTTCCACGTGTGATTTATTTGGCTTTCATCTCCTCCAATCTGGCTCAAAATATACAGGAGAAAAAAAAAAAAAAAAAAAAAAAAAAAAACGAGATTCTGTAGGCTTGGGGGTCAGAATAAATCTTTCAAGCCAGGCTGCATGAAATGCTGTACTGAAAAGCTTTCTCTGAGAATACCAATGGTTTTCTGCAGCCCCAGTCCAGCACATTTCTATTTTCCTGCATGAAAAACCAGAAATAAACCAGCTAAAAATGGGTTACAACAACCCATTATTCCCCCCAAAACAAAAGCTCCACACAACTGCCACATTCCTGCCTTGCAGTTATTTATTGTGCTTTTTTTTCCAATTATGCCTAAGTGCCCCCATTTCTTGTCCCTATTCACATTCCCAGAGAAATCCAAGCCTCCTTTTTAACCATTTCATCATTTTTTTCAGCGTTTTCAGTTCCCCAGGGCTTTGACTCCATCTGTGCTGCTGAGATTCGGGAGCACAACAGAGACACAGCTCTGAGAGCAGTGGAAAAGAAATTATTTCCTAAATAAAGTCGGTTTTAACTTTAAAAGACTAAGAAAAGCCAAAGTGTTACTTCCAGCATCCTTAATCCACCATAAATTAGCAGGATGGGACGAACCCTAAATGAGCCCAGGGAGGGATGGGAAATGGAAAACATGATAAAATCATTTTAGGACTCATTTTCAGTTTTGTGGTTTGCTAAAACCACTCCAGCTGCCCCAATCCTGGCAAAATAATTGCCTTGGAATAAATTTCCACAGTCTGGGACCCAAATCCTGATGAATAGTTTGAACCAAATTTACTCATTTGAGACCGAACTATTTTTCTGTTTTCCTTCAGAGCTGCCTTTGGGATTCAAATCCCAAGGTTTGGAGAAGTTGGTGGCTGTGAAAACCCCTCCAGCAGGTTCTGAATGGTGTCAGCCAAAGGTTGGATCCCATTTGGAAGGAGCAGAACCACCCAGAACTGTGGGATTTGCTGTGTTCCCACCACATTTGTGCTGTGAGAAATTCCTGCCAAGGGGATGCCATTCCCATCATGTCCATTCATCTCCTTCTGGCTACTCCCAACCCGGAGATCCCGAACTCGAAATCTGGGAATCTTCCTTTTGTTGCTTGAGGTCTATCGAGCCTCACCCAACAAAACCCAAACCCTCCATGAACACGGGTCGGGAGAGAAACTCCAACCCCCCGGGAAAAACCGAACAAACCGACTAAAACTCCTTCAAAAAAACCACTCAAAACCAACTAAAAAAGCCGCTTAATTCCCAGCTCCACGCCTCCTACCTGTGACGAGGAAGCTGCAGCGGCCGGCGCCCGCCTCGTTGATGATGTTGCAGTTGTAGATGCCGTAGGAGTCGCGGGAGAGGCTGCTCACGGTGTACTCCGTGGAGTCCTGCAGGTCGAACTGGCCCGTGCGCAGCACGCGCCCGCCCAGGCGCCACTCGTAGCTCAGCACCCGCGTGGGGTACGCCCGCAGCACCCGGCAGCTCATGGTGACGCCGCGGCCCTGGCCCTGCCGCAGCTCCAGGAACGCCGGCTCCACCGCCGGCGGGTCTGCGGAGACACAGCGAGGGCAGAAGGGTGTTAGAGGGGAGGAACCAGGCCTAGGGACAGGATTAACCGAGGTTCTGGTGTGGGACCTGGCCTGGAGACAGGATTGATCCAGGTTCTGGTGTGGGACCTGTCCTAGAGACAGGATTGACCCAGGTTGTTGTGTGGGACCTGTCCTAGAACCAGGATTGATCCAGGTTCTTGTGTGGGACCTGTCCTAGAGACAGGATTGATCCAGGTTCTTGTGTGGGAACTCTCCTAGAGACAGGATTAATCCAGGTTCTTGTGTGGGAACTCTCCTAGAGACAGGATTAATCCAGGTTCTTGTGTGGGACCTGTCCTAGAGACAGGATTAATCCAGGTTCTTGTGTGGGAACTCTCCTAGAGACAGGATTAATCCAGGTTCTTGTGTGGGAACTCTCCTAGAGACAGGATTAATCCAGGTTCTTGTGTGGGACCTGTCCTAGAGACAGGATTGATCCCGGTTGTTGTGTGGGACCTGTCCTAGAGACAGGATTGATCCAGGTTCTTGTTTAGGACCTCTCCTACAGACAGGATTAATCCAGGTTCTTGTGTGGGACCTGTCCTAGAGACAGGATTGATCCAGGTTAGGAACCATCCTAGGCATCCAAACTAACCCAGATTCCAGTTTAGGACCCATCATACAAGATAAGACTAACCCAGTTTCCTGTTTAGAACTTGTCCTAGGAATAAAGACTAACCCAGGTTCTTGTTTAGGACCCATCCTAGGAGAGAGGACTAACCCAGGTTTTTCTTTAGGACCCATCCTAGGAATCAAGACTAACCCAGGCTCCAATTTAGGACCAGTCCTAGGAGACAGGATTAACCTGGTCCACTCCTGTTGCAGGAGGCGTGGCGGGTTCTTCTTTGCACATCCTAAAAACGGAACACGTTAAACCCAGGTTCCTGTTTAGGACCCACCCCAGGAGAGTGGGTCAGCCCAGGCCGGCGTTTAGGGCCTGTCCTAGGAGACAGGAATATCCCAAGTTCTTGTCAGGAGATCCCTTGGAACGACACTGAATAAAGCCAAGAAGCTTGTCTTAACTCGGACAGCGCTTGGAGCAACCTATGGAAGTGTCCCAGCCCACAGCAGGGGTGGAATGAGGTGGGCTGGGAAGTCTCTTCCACCCCAAACCAGTCTGGAATTGTGGGACTTTGTTTGGAGAAAGTGCACGAGGCAGCACCACCCCGGGCACAGAGCTGGTTCTGTGCTCAGGTGTGGGCACATTCCCGAGGCTGCCAGAGCTCTGGGAATGTTTGGACAGCGCTCCCAGGGATGCACAGCCTGCGATTGTTGGGCTGTCTGTGCAGGGCTGGGAGCTGCGCTGGATGATCCCTGTGGGATCCTTCCAGCTTGGGATAGTCCATGATTCCATGAACTCCCCACCCCAGGAGCTGCTGTCTGGCTTCACCAAAAATCATCACCTCTGGATCTTTTTTCTCCATTCCGGTGGAGGTTTTGCTGTCCCAGTAAGCCCAGAATGAACCGGTTCCCCACACCCAGAACAGCCCGTTCTGCCCTAACTCGACTAAAACTGATTTTAAATAATTCACATTCACAGCTTCAAACTCCGCCAGAATTTTGCTTCCAGTAAAACATCAAATAAATAAAATATAACCAACATCCAGTGTGCGCACAGACCCAACTTCCCGCTGCCATTTGCCTTTGGAAAACTTCATCGTGGCTGGAAAATAAGGATAATCTGGCCGAGCAATGGTTCATGCTCAGCTCGTGTCAGCACAGCTCTTCAGAGCCAGGAACACGCATGGAAAACGTGTTCCCAAAGGGATGTAAACCAGGGAATTCTGGCTCTCTAAAGAACTCAGCTCATTTTTTAACCCCTGAGAGGGAAGAATTCCTGAAAACCTCCCGTTCCAGGGTGGCACAGGGAGGTTTTGTATCCTTTTATCTTTACATAAAACATTAAAATGTTCCTGCTTCCCTAAGTTTCCCAAGGCAGCAGCTTTGCAGGGAACTGTTGGCTTAAAGACAGGAATTATCCTTGGGAAAGAAAATATTCCAGATCTCCGCTGCCTTCTCAGGAAGAGCTGGGAGTTGCCTCTCCCAAATCTCCTGTTTTCCTCTCACCACACTGTCTTAAATTATTTGAACTTCCAAAAAAACTCCTAGAACCTCCTGTATAACGGATATCAAAGGAATGATTAATCTGATTTTACTATTTTCCAGGCATTTTTCCACCTGGAAATGTAAGTTGTCCAAGGGGAAAGTTCTTCATGGAAAAGTTGGAAAATATTGGAAAAGGGCAGTGGAGTCCCCATCCTTGGAGGGATTTAAAGCCCTGTGGGGGTGGCACTTGGGGACGTGATCAGTGGTGGCCTTGGAAGTTCTGGGAATGGTTGGATTTGATCTCAGAGGGTTTTTCCAGTCTGAAGCATTCCAAGATTTCATGAGCTCTCCATATTTTTATGGATCATGATCACAACAAGGTACCCACTGCTGTTCCTGGTATAATTTGATCTTTACAGTAAAGCCAATTTTATCTGAAATAAGTATTTGATTTTAATTGGAAATTCTCTATTTTTTTTCCCCATTCCAGCCAGGATAATTCCATATCCATCACCTCTCCAGCCCTTCCAGCCACACCAAAATACACCTTAAAATCCTGGGAAAATTCACCCTAAACTTGGAGCCAGGCACAGAAGAATCTCCAAAATAACAAGAAGAAGATGCTCAAGCAGCATCTGCTGAGGACCCTCCTGATCCTGAATCCCTGAGGGAGAGCACAGGAATTTTGGGACAGGAAAATCACGGAAGCTCCGTGTTTGAGGTGTTAAAAAGCCTTTAACGGATAATTTTTCCATCATTTTCTCCCCATTGCTCATAAATCCTTGGAATGTTTGAACATCCAAAACTCATCTCTGGTTTGGAATAACGCTCCCTCCTTTGTTTTCCTTGCTGCTTCCATTGAATGCTCCAAACCCAGGGAATGATTTCCCCTCCCCGTGGCACCTCAGTTTAACAATTTTAACAGGAATTTGTATTCAGGCCGTTCTCTCTTCTCCCCCTGCTTTATTTACTTATCAAGCTACTTTAGCCTTATAAACAGCTTTTAAATGAAACTTTCCCCCGCCTTTAAGGTCAAAAAAGTCTTTAAACCCCACAATTCCCATTTATCCAGGGGCTGATGATCCCCAGTGACAGGAAGAGAAAATTAACTCGGGCTGCTCATTCCCGAATCCCACTTTTGCAGGTAATAACTTTAATGGGAAAGGGAAGGGCTGATAAAAGCCCCAACCCAAGTCAACAGCTCATTTTTCCGTCGTTTTTTTTCCCCATTGTTTTTATAGGATTGTGACTTCCCAGATGCGCAGACGAAAAACTGGAGTTGTTTGTGACTTCTCTGCGTTGAACTCATTTGCATCAGCTCTTCCCCAAGGCTTTGGCAATTTGATTTAATTTACTTTTTGCCTCCTTATTCCTTTCATAATTCCACTATTAGTTTTGGAAAAATCTCCAGCAAAGCTGCCAAGGGAGCACGGTTCATTCTCTTCCACAATTATCTTTGGGAAGCAAACGGGGCTGGAGTTAAATCAGGCTCTCTATTAATGTTTAATGAAGTTTTTTAGCCTAAGTACATTCATGTTTTAAGGATTAGGAAACAGAAAAAGGAAACTTCTGGAGCTATGCAGAGAAATGACAGCGAGATGCTTGTTTGGTTTGGGCCACACAGCTGCTCCTCACGGTGAGGGTTAAATCCTGGTTTTTATAGTGGGATTTGTTAAGGAGAAAATTCTGGGAATTTATTTCCACTGTGATGCCCCGAGCAGAGGCTTCACCTGCTGCTTTGGCCTCTCAATTTGCATTTTAAGCTAAACAAATAATGAGTTTTTTCTCTCCCAGCTCCAGCAAGGGGAATAAGAAATAAATAACAATAAAAAGTGGTGCCTCTGCTCTCTTTCCATTGGGTTTGTGGCCACTGTTGGATTCACCCCACAGGAATGTTATCCAACACTTCCGAATCCATCTATTCCCAGACTTTCCACTGCAGCCACATTTCCAGGTTTTTTAGCTCCTCAGGTGGGTCTGGAGGTGCCTGAACGGAGCCTGGAGCTCAGGACACAGAGAAGCCCAGACAAGATGGGATTTAGGAGCTTTGGGAAGCCCCAGTGCACAGGGATTGTGATCCCTGTGAAATGGCAACAGCGATTTTCCAGCCAAAGCTTGGAACAGGGGTATTACACCTTGGAGAATGGATTTATTCCAGTGACATGAAACCATCAGGACCAGAAATAAAAAAAAAAAAGCCATTTGACATCTGGGAGTAAATTAAAACAGGCGTGCAAATCTGTCCTGGAATTGTGCGTTCCTGCCCTGCACAGATATATCCATGGTACAGCGAGGAAAATCCCTGTTTCATGAATCCAGGGACATTTTGGGATGGAAGGGACCTTAAATCCCATCCAGTGCCATGGCAGGGACACCTCCCACTGTCCCAGGCTGCTCCAGCCCCAGTGTCCAACCTGGCCTTGGGCACTGCCAGGGATCCAGGGGCAGCCACAGCTGCTCTGGCAATTCCAGCCCAGCCAGGAATTCCCAGTTCCCAATATCCCACCCATCCCTGCCCTCTGGCAGTGGGAGCCATTCCCTGGCTCCTGTCCCTCCAGCCCTTGTCAGAACTCCAAAGATTCTCGTAATGGACTCCTAATTTTTTCATCTTATCCCTAGCAAGGTCCTAATTTTAAGTTAGAGGGATTTTGATGGAAACTTTCAGTGTGAATTTATTATTAATTTAATTTTCTCTTGCAGTCTGTGTCCGTGCCTGCTTTGCAGAAGGATTTCCAATGGAAAATCCCGGTCCCCACTCTCAGGAATTTGCTAACTTGGGTTTTGTGCTTCGAGTTGTCTCCCCTGTCTGCAAAATTTACTGGGATTTTCCAGGCTGGTGCCTCTGTCCTGGTTTGGCTCCTTGACAGGGCATTAAATTCTCTGGAAATCCAGATCCAGCCTCACCCAACAAGTCCCAGGTTCCTGAGCTTCAATATTTGTGCTGGAGCACGTGCAACATTTGCAAGCGATAAACATTCAGATGAGTAAAAACAAATGGATAAAATAAAAACTTTGGGGCAAAGCTGCACCATTCATTTCCCTCCATATCTGCAAATCTTGATTTGCTTGATTTGTCCAGCTGGGGCCAGAAGGGGATGGGTGAATAATGAGGAGCTTCCTTAAAAAGCCATGAAATGGGAATAATCCGGGGGTTTTTAAAGGTTTCTGCTCTTCTGAGTGTCTTTTATGGGCTCTGCTGCTGCTCTTCCTTGCATTTTACGGAATTAAAATTGTCCTGGCTAGAATATAAATCAATGAACAGCAGTGAACAACATTTTAATCCTGCAGACCTCACAAGGGGAGCTGTGGCTGAGCCCTGGGTTGTTCCTCCTTCTCTATGGACAGGTCTTGGATCCCAAATTTGTCTCTTCCATCCCCAGGATTAAGGAATGTGTCTGGAGGAGGAGGGACCCACTGGTGACCCGGAGAAAAAAACCCTTTGCACTCGTTTTAAAGCATTTTCCACCTCAAAACTCATGGAGCCGGGTTAGGAGTGCTGGGGGTGCTCACCTGGAGAAGGGAAGAATCCAGGGAGATCCTTCCAGGGCCTGGAGGGGCTCCAGGAGAGCTGGAGAGGGACTGGGGACAAGGGATGGAGGGACAGGAACCAGGGAATGGCTCCCAGTGCCAGAGGGCAGGGATGGATGGGAGATTGGGAATTGGGAATTCCTGGCTGGGCTGGAATTGCCAGAGCAGCTGTGGCTGCCCCTGGATCCCTGGCAGTGCCCAAGGCCAGGTTGGACACTGGGGCTGGAGCAGCCTGGGACAGTGGAAGCTGTCCCTGCCATGGCAGGGGTGGGATGGGATTTAAGGTCCTTTAAGGTCCTTTCCAACACAAACCATTCCGGGGTTCCATTTGGAATTTGAACCAACTCTCCTCCCTTAGGGACCCAGCCAGGGGTGCAACATCCTGGTTCATTCCTGGAGCGACTCACACCAATATTCCTTTGGAATATTTAGCAGGCAAATAATTTTTTTTCTACTCATTCCATTATTTGTGGGGCTGAACTCCACTGGACATGAACAGAGCAGGGAAGAGGATGGAGATTGGGTTGGGAAGGGATATTAGGGATCATCCCATCCCACCCCTGCCATGGGCAGGGACACCTCCCACTGTCCCAGGCTGCTCCAACCTGGCCTTGGGCACTGCCAGGGATCCAGGGACAGCCACAGCTGCTCTGAGAAATCCACTCCAGTCCCTCCCCACCCTCCCAGGATCCTTCAAGGACACTCAAATACCCCAGAAGGGAGGACAAAACAGGGAAGGAAGGCGAGAAAAGCACAGGGGAAATTCGAGATAAGGCACAAGGGAAGTGCTGGATTGTGCTCCTGGCTCCCCTCAGGCAGCTCAGATCTGCACACAACCCCTTTAATGCTTAATGGGGTGTTTTAAACGCTCTCCCCACTCCTGAAACCTCTCCCAGAGCTCCCTGCTCCGAGTTTTTTTACTTTTCCACAGAAAATCAAGGAAGCTGCAGCCCTTGGAGCAGCCTTGTCATTCCAGAGAGAATCCCAGAATAGTTTAGGCTGGAAAAACCCTCAGAGATCCTTGAGCCCAACCATTCCCAGCACTGCCAAGGCCACCACTGCCCCACGTCCCCAAGTGCCACATCCACGTGGATTTAAATCCCCCCAGGGATGGGGATTCCACCACTTCCCAAGGCTGGACAACCTTTTCCATGGAGAAATTCTCCCTAATGCCCAGCCTGAAGTTCTCCTGGTGCCACTTGAGCCTGTTCCCGCTTATCCTGTCCCTGGATTCCTGGGAGAAGAGCCCGATGCCACCTGGCTGCACCCTCCTGCAGATGCCACCGGTGCCACCCACCTCCAGCACAGCTCAGCCAGCCCAGGTCACCTTCACCCCCAGAGCTGGGGTCACCACATCCCAACCACGCCCACGCTCCCAAAAAGTGATGGAAAGGGGCGTTACAGCCTCCAGTGCCAAATAAACCAGGGATAAACACGGAACAACCAGCCAGGGAGAGGAGCAGAGAAACTGGAAACACCTGGGGGAGTTCTCAGCATGATGGCTTGGAATAAAAACTGTTTTTTACTCGGACAGGGGAGGCAAAAAGATGTTGTGAGGAGAGCAGAAAACACAGAAATGTGCACATAAAACAAATGTATGGACTTCAAACAGCACCAAAATCCCATTTTTACTGCTCTTCTGGACAGTGTTTGCAACAAATTTTATTTGCCTTGAAACAGAGATCAGTTTTCACCTCTGTATTTCATTTCTCCTGTGGACAAGGTCACTTTAGACCCAAATGGGGTTTTTGCTTTTGTTGATCAGAGCAGAGAATTACCAATAAACCCCCCAAATTTCTTTCTTTCTCTGTCCTTGGGAGATTTGGGGCCTGTTTTATGTGCAGAAGCCGTGGCTTTAAGTTAAATTATGCATTTACCTCAGGGCCAGGTGAGGCTTTCATCTCCTTTAGAACCCGGGACTTAGAACAAACCTCAGAGAATGGAATTCATTGAACTGCCCCTATTTTTAAGCAGCCAAGGTCAGGGCTTGAAAATTTGGGGTCAGGGATTGAAACCCTGGGGATGGCTCAGCCTGGGATCCGTGGAAAATGAGAGGGACTCAGGTCAGAGCTGGAGGGCAAATTGTTCTCAGGTTCCAAAATAAAAAAAAAAAAGCTTTGGGCAGGTTTAAAGAAAAGAGAAAAAAAAAAAAAAATAGGGCCAGAAGAGAAGAGCTCAGAGCAGCAGGACAGGGGCAAAATGGGAATTTAGTGGAGCAAATTCTCAGCGCAGAATTTCTCCCTGATCACTCCTGGTGTCTCCTGAGGAGGACAAGCAGGACAAGGAGCCCTCAGCTGAGCTGGAATGACCAGTTTGGGAATACAAACTCTGCTTCCTTCCCTTCATCGCTTCCGGCATTCAAAAGGGATCAAATTATTTTAAAGGTAGGAACATTGAGACTGAGCATTGATGGAGGCACCAAATGACACTGAAACAGTGATGGGATAAAACCTTCCCTATGGAGCTGGGCTGGGAGAGCTGGGAATGTTCCCCTGGAGAGGAGAAGCTCCAGGGAGAGCTCAGAGCCCCTTGCAGGGCCTGAAGGGGCTCCAGGAGAGCTGGAGAGGGACTGGGGACAAGGGATGGAGGGACAGGAGCCAGGGAATGGCTCCCAGTGCCAGAGGGCAGGGATGGATGGGAGATTGGGAATTGGGAATTCCTGGCTGGGCTGGAATTGCCAGAGCAGCTGTGGCTGCCCCTGGATCCCTGGCAGTGCCCAAGGCCAGGTTGGACACTGGGGCTGGAGCAGCCTGGGACAGTGGGAGGCGTCCCTGCCATGGCACGGGTGGGATGGGATGGGATGGGATGGGATGGGATGGGATGGGATGGGATGGGATGGGATGGGATTTAAGGTCCCTGCAACCCCAAAGTCCCCCAAAGTTCAGCCCTGTGCGTGGCCACAGGGAAAGAAGGAATTACAACTCCTAACACAAAACCACCCCATGATGTTCCCGTTTCAGCAGCGTCCCAATGTCCAGCATTAAAGCAGAGCCTTGCTCTGGAATGAAACTGCCCTGAGTAGATCCAAAAAAACCACAGAGAAACAGGGTTTGAGTTCATTTGGATTTTCCTGGTCCTGAATGCTGGGAGTAATTAAATCCCATTTGGAAGATTCCAAGGAATCAGGCCCTGCTCATCATCTTTGAGTCTGGATTTGCATTTAGGTCCCTACTCCAACCAAATAAAAACCTCAGAACTAAATAAATAAATGCATAAATAAGGGATATCACCTCTGTTTATAGGGCTGCTCTTAGGGCAGATGAATTTGTCTTCTGTGTCCAACAATTTCATGCTGAATGGAATAAACTCCAACATTTCCTTGTTTTCCTCCTCCCATGGGGGTCTCTAAAATTCTATATTATTGCTTCAAAGTGTGCTTTCCCCCCCCAGTGTTTTACACAGAATTGCCTTTTTGTTTCCAGTAAATCCAGATATTGCTCCTCTCCTTCTTCCAGCTGGTTCCTCTCCTGTTGGAGTTCATCTTCCCACTCAACCAATTTTATCAAGCCCCGTTTTATCTCCAAAATTGAATTTTCAACGTTATTGAAGGAATATCTTTTTCTCTCTTTTCATTTCCTCCCCAAACTCCATCGGGGCTCACCTTGGATATATTTGGGAGCGCTGCACAGTCAGTGGGATTGCCTTGAAAAATATCCTGGAATACCCTGGAGTTCCCTGTTTTCCTTGCTTTCCCACCATTCTCTTGGAGCAGCCTGGGATAGTGGAAGGTGTCCCTGCCCTGACAGGGCTGGAGCTGGGTGGGTTCAAGGTCCCTTCCCACCGAACCATTCTGGGACTCTGGGATTCTTTCCCACATCAGCCAAAGCCCAAGTCCATGAGAAGAAATCAACAATGATCCATGACTGATTCCTGGAGCAGGGATCCGGGTGGCTCCAGGCCTCATCCAGCCTGGCCTTGAAGAGGATCCGTGGAGTTTGGAGAACCCTGAAGGTTGACAACAACCGTGCCTGTGGCAGGGATGGACCTGGAGGAGCTTTAAGGTCCCTTCCGACCCAAACAATCCGGGGATTTTTTGATTTTCCAATTCCGACAGAGATGTGGAAGCCTTGGCAGTGCTGGGAATCCTGCTGGGCTCGATGATCTTTCCAACCTCAGCCATTCCATGGGTTTATATTTGGTCTTCCAGGTTCCAAGCCATGGATTTCAGCTTGCAAAGGATCATGAAACCCAACAGGAAGAGGATCCTCAGGGAATGGGCACATTCCCGAGGCTGCCAGGGCTCCAGGAGCGTTTGGACAGCGCTGCCAGGAACAGGTGGGATTGCTGGGGGGTCTGGGCAAGGCCAGGAGCAGGACTGGAGGATCCTTGGGATCCCTTCCAGCTCAGGATATTCCAGGATTCCAAGATTATTTCAGTAGAGGGGATGTAGAGATGTCGCTGTTTCTCCTTCGTAGTTCCCAATGTCTTGAGGGTACCAAACCCAACATCCAATGGATCATTCCAGAAATTACCAGGCTCCATGGAGCTTCTTGGAATGATTTTACATTGCCCAGACACATCATAATTATCCTCATAAAACAAATTACAGCAGAGTGTGAATCTGCAGCCTCTCCACTGCAAGCCAAGACCTTCCTAAAAGGAAAAATCGCCATCCCTTGTTGGAAAAATCAGCCCCAAGTCCTGTCATCCTAGCCAGGAATGGGAATTCCCATCCAGGAATGGGATTTCTTTGTGTCTCCACCCCTCTCTGCAAGCCAGCCCTGCCACAGATTGGAAAATGAGGATAGGATCAGTCTGTTCCTTGATAGAGAATAAAATGTGCCAATAATCCATCGGAATGTTCGAATAAATCCAAATAAACTGCCCCATCTGGAGGGAAACAGTCAATGAGAGCAGGGAGGAAAGTGGCTTTATGATAAAAATATCTATTAATGGGCACTGGGACTGCAATGGAGCCTGGAAAATGAGAGATTTGTATCAGTTGTGAGGGATATGGATCAATTCTGAGGGATATGGATCAATTGTGAGGAACATGCATCAATTTTAAATGGTTTGAATTTATTATCGAGGGTCGGAAGTACCTGGAAATAACAATTCCTCTAAAAAAAGTTAGAATGTCCCTGCTTTTGTTTGCCAAACCAACAGGAAATGGAAGGTGTGAAATTTCCAAACTTCCCTTTACTCTGCGGAGAGCTTCTGAATGTAAGGAAAGTGTGAGAAATCCTGTTACAAGGAATTTCCTACCAGGAATTTCCAGCAGGGAAGCTGCTCATGGAGCCAGCAGCCCATGGAGACCCCCGCCCCCCCCACCCAGGAGATGAGTGTGGTCTCCACAGAGAGGCGACACCAGCAATTCCATGGATGATGGATAATGACTGGAGTGATTCCCAAGGGAATGATGGTCCATGGAAGCTCCCCCAGGCAGGTGGAGGACCTGGACAACACTCCATGAGTGAGATCCATGCCCTACCAAGCCAAGGACACGGATGCAAAACCTTCATCTGCTTCGTTCCCCCTGTGCTGGGCACCTCCAGTCCTGGGGGAAATTGTGGGAAGACCTGGAGGGTCTTGAGCGTGTCCAGGGAAGGGAACGGAGCTGGGAAGGGGCTGGAGAATTCCTGAGGGAGCTGGGAAGGGGCTGGAGAATTCCTGAGGGAGCTGGGAAGGGGCTGGAGAATTCCTGAGGGAGCTGGGAAGGGGCTGAGCCTGGAGCAAAGGAGGCTCAGGGGGGACCTTGTGGCTCTGCACAGCTCCTGCCAGGAGGGGACAGCCGGGGGGGTCGGGCTCTGCTCCAGGGAACAGGGACAGGAGGAGAGGGAACGGCCTCAGGCTGGGCCAGGGCAGGCTCAGGGTGGGCAGCAGCAGGAATTTCCCCATGGAAAGGGGGCTCAGGCCTTGGCACTGCCCAGGGAGGTTTGGAGGGATTTCCAAGCCCTGTGGCACCTGGGGACAGGGGTCAGTGGTGGCCTTGGAAGTGCTGGGAACGGTTGGATTTGACGATCCCAAAGGGATTTTCCAACCTCAGCGATTCCACTCAAGACTCCTCTTGCCTTCAGTGATTTCACTCCTGATGTGGTTCCTCAGAGCCTGGTGGAACCCAAAGGAAATCTCTCCAAAAAATCATCTTTCCCCCAGACCCTCCCAGCATTCCCTGAATCCAGGACCTCCAGTACTGAATCCAGCATCCTCTGGCCCATCTCCACTGGAAAACCTGATTCTGTGGGACACAAAGCGCTCGAGTTTCATTCCTGCTGGAAGGAATCTTCCTGCTGACACTGTTCCCAGCTCCACAGGCAAAATGATTTGCAAACCTCCCTATTAACAGCAGCGGACAGGCCTGAATAATAACGCTGGAACTGGGAATGAAATCCAAAGGATTTGGGAGGGAGCACGGGGAAAGCAGCAGCTTGTCTTTAAATCTGTGGATTGCCTTCCAAACTCTGTTTTATGAGGCAATTACAGGCACAAAGTTGAATATTGGAAAGTGAGACAGGAGGAGAGGGATTTATGGAGCTAAAAAAACAGCTGGGACGAATTCCAGCAGCATCCATGGACAGTGTTATTTGTGTCCTGTGTCAATCCAAATAATCTTAATTTTTAATGCTGCACTTTGCAACCAGAGTTCTGTCGAAATCCATATTTTGTGTAATTATGGGAATTAATCACCTAAGTATTACAGGACAACAAAGGAATTATATTTACTCAGAATCTTCTGCTGTTAAAAATTAACTACATGGACGAGTTAATTATTCCAATTTACCTTTCCCTAGCTGCTGTTGAGTTGTCCTTGGTTTTTGTGACTCCTTTATATTCCAACCACAACATTCCCTCTCATCCTGCTGCTCACCTTCTTCCCATGATAACTGTGGGGATGGATATGCCTGAATTCCACAAGGTTTTGAGAATAATCTCATGGGTTTTCCTTGGCCCTTTTGGGCTGGAATTCCCATTTTCCCTTCAAATCCAACCCTTAACCTGTTATTAATTGGGAATAGAAGAAGTTATGGCTGTTCCATCCCTGGAAGTGTTCAAGGTTGGATGTGGTTTGGAGCAACCAAAGATCTGATCCTTCCTACTTTAAATGGGGATATGGAATATTTACATCTCCTCCCACTCGTTTTTCTTCTTCCAAAACCATTTTTATTTGGAAGACTCTTTGCTCCCGCCCTCAGACAGTGCAGGATTATCCTCTCCAAGACCAATTCCCAAAAAAATCCCAATATAAATAATTCCATTTTTGCCTCCCTCAATAACATCTCTGTTTATTCAGGTTCTGGAGTGCTCTGGTTTTTTTTTTTTTTGGAATTTCTGACAGGAAGGCCTGTCCATGATAATAATTTTAGTAAAAAAAAAAAAAAAAAAAAAAAAAAAAGAAAAAATTCAAATTATCTGGTTCTCATCTAAATTTTCCACGGCGCCAGGGTTTGCATATTCATCACCTCCCCAGGTCACCAAACTCACGCTGCCCTTGACCTTGCTAAATGTCAAAAAGCTCCTGGGATTTCCCTTTCCCCATCCAGCCATCCGTAATTTCCCTATTTTTTTTTCCCTGCCTTGCTCCATGTGGATAAATTACACCCAAAGCCATCCTTGCCTCTGGGTTACTCTGAAATCGGCCTCAATCCTCGCATGAGGATCTTAGAGAATAGATTTTGTTGTTTTACAGTTTTCTGGGAAATTCCTGGACTAGAAATTAAGGAGCAGGGAATGATCCATAGGTTAAAAACCACAACATGGGAATTATCCATGTGGAGTGCCCCAATCTCTCCACATTTATATATAAAATAAATGTAGCAATAAATATCCCCACAGGAAGGTCAAAGCTTTAAGCTCAGCTTAAAGCTCTTCCATAGCCTGGGAAAATCCTTTTGGGCAGGAATGTGGAATTCCTCGGATACAACCGGGATGGAAAAAAACACTGAAAAGCAAATCAAAATTATAAAAGCAATGGGAGCACCATTATTTCGATATTTTCTAATTGTTAAGGTCATTACTTCTTTGGAAGAGAAGGGAAAAAATGGCTCAGAATTTAAAAAAAAAAAAAAAAAATTGACCCTGTTCTAAACTTATTTTTAGGCTGTTCTTACTCCCACCACAAACAGCCCAAATTAAACCCAACTTTTATCTCCAGAGAAAGAATTCATTCAGAAAGTGATAAATGCACCAGCCTGGGAATGGATTGGGTTATGTAATATTTGTCCTGAATATTAATCAGCTTTTCTCACTCAAATCTTCAATCATAAGGAGGAAAAAAAAAAGATGTAAATAATATTAATATTAAATGCAAATTATGCTTTCCTTCATCATTCCAGCCTGTCTAAGCATAGATTTATAAGAGATTTGTTTAAAAATCCAGATATTTGCCCCACTTGATTTCCCAGATTCCTCAGTTATCCCTTTTTAATGAGTTTTCATAATTAAAATTTTATAATCTGCAAGATTTCACTCTTTGGGAGTTTTACCACACTCCTGATCTGCATTCACAAGACAATTCCATGAAGTTGGTAAATTCCCTCAGGGATTGGCCACCCTACCTGTTCAAACATTTTCTCCCAATGACTTTCCTAAAGTTCCAAGAGTTTTTAGCTCATTAATCCCAGTCCCATTTGGGATGGGGAACGCTTCCTTCTCGCACAACAATTTTTATTTCATTATTAATACAATATTTGCATATAAATATTTCATCAAGCAGATATTTCGAGAGCAGACCCAGCACATTCCTGAGCTGCCAAATTGCCTTTCCAAGGCAGAAAAATTCCTTTTCCCATTCCCAGCTGCAAAGAAATCGAAAATCAAGGAAAGAGAATTCAGGGCTGATGGAAAATGGGAATAACTCATTTCTGCTGCTCCCCTCAGCACCTGAGATCATCACTCAGCCTCATCCTTCTCCTTAATTAGCTCTGTTCCATTCCCAATCTAATTCCTGCAGGATGAGCCCCTTTTCCCAAGTTATTTGGAATTTATTACCAAGGAAGAATGACTCAAATAAAGTCGAGCTCCAACAGGACAGGAAGTTCTGGAGCATCCCAATGTGGCCACCAAAACTCTGCCAGCCAGGCTTCCATTAAATATCTTGGATATTTTAAGAGGCCTTCCAAGGGTTTGGAGATGGATGAGTTTGGGAAGGGGTTTGTGCTGTAAATTGGATTTTATGGAGCACAGAAGGAAAAGGGAGCTGGGGAAAACAATCCCATCCTCACTGTTCTGATCACTTGAGGAGGGACATGATGGAAATGCTGCCTAAGGTGGCATCTGGTGGCACTTTTGTGTCCCCACTGTCTCCTGCAGCTGGAAAAGTGGAGCTGGAAATTGTCCCTGGATTGGGCCCTGTCTGCCACCAGCAAGGTTTGATTTATTCATCAAAAATTCATTTATCCACAATTGCAGCTGGAAGATCATAATATAGAATCCCAGGATTGTTTGGGCTGGAAGGGACCTTAAATCCCATCCCATCCCATCCCATCCTATCCCATCCCATCCCATCCCATCCCATCCCATCCCATCCCATCCCATCCCATCCCATCCCACCCCTGCCATGGCAGGGACACCTCCCACTGTCCCAGGCTGCTCCAAGCTCCAATGTCCAGCCTGGCCTTGGGCATTCCAGGGATCCAGGGGCAGCCACAGCTGCTCTGGCAATTCCAGCCCAGCTCCATCCCATCCTCCCAGGCAGGAATTCCTTCCCAGTATCCCATTAACCTATGATGGGAAACCTCAGAGCAACCTGGGATACTGGGAGGTGTCCCTGCCCATGGAGGGGGTTGGAATGGGATGGGTTTGAAATTCCCTTCCAACCCAAACCATTCTGTGACTCCAGGATTTTCATTTTCCTAGAGAAGTTTTAAGATCTAAGGTAAAGATACCAAAAAATAATCTTAAACCACAGCTCAAGGACAAACTGTGACCAAGACCAAAAATCCACAATTTTCCTGAAGAACTGATCCTGACATCATTGAGATGAGATAAAGGGACAGCAGTGGAAAAGAGAGGTAAGGAAAACAAAAAACTCATTAGATGAGGGGGTCAAATTTTTAAAAAATCCTTTCTATTTGAATTTACTTTTCACGTTTCTTTAGCTTGACCCAACAGATATAACCTGGAGCAGTAATTCCATGGAAGGATTTGCCCTGTGGAACAGATTCCCAGGGAATGAGCACATTCCCAAGGCTGCAGAGGGCGAGATTATTGGGGTGTTTGTGCAGGGGCAGGGATTGGATTTGTGATCCTTTTGGGTCCCTTCCCACTCAGGATATTCCATAATTCCTTTAAAATAGATTAATTAACCACTTCTAGTGAGACAAAGTCCTGCTGTCACAAGGAGAACCTTCCCAAGAATGGGAAAGTTCTCACTCAGCACTTCCACAATGAAATCCATGAGTTGTTCTCTAAATAAAAGTGTTCCATTAAAAATCTTTCCCTGTTCATCACTGCTGGAAGCATCTAGGATAAATATTCCCAAATTCTGAAAAGAACTGGTTTTTATGACAATTGGTTAAATGCCACCGTCGGTACAGAAACGCCGCTCAAGTCGTTGGGAACAAAAACTTTCCTCCCACAGGAAAAATAATCAAAGCTTTCCATAATTTTTCTCCATTCATCTCCAATTTGTCACTTGCCAGGATGTGAACAAAGGGAGTGGAATTCTAAACACGGAGAGATGAAAGGAAAAGCGCCTGGAAATACCTGTTGAACTCCTACTTCTTGGAAGCATTTTCAGGTTGTGTCCCTTCTCTCAGAATTAGGAAAATTCTGCATCTCAAGCAGAACAAAAATGCATCAAAAGAAGGCGTTTGGCAGCAGGAAAAGGTGGGAAAATAGCAGCGACCCAAGCAATGCATCCCCAGAATCTGAGAGTCAGCAGAGTCATCCCATGGGATCCACCAGGAACTGCCTCAGGCCCTGAGGAAGTGGGAAGCTGTTGGAATTCCTGATCCACAAAATATTTTCTACTTTTCACAGCAAATCCATGCCAGAAAAAGGGGAAGGAAGCCACTTCCCCCCTCCTTATTTAGAAGGATCAACACTCCATTGTTTCTGTGGTGATTCTCATTCCCAGATTCAGAGAATCCTGGGATCATTGAGGTTGGAAAAGAGCTCCAAGATCAGAGTCCCAGCTGTGCCCAATTCCCACCTTGTCCCCAGGACAGAGCTCTGAGTGCCACCTCCAGGAATTCCTGGGACACCTCCAGGGATGGGCACTCCAAACCTCCCTGGGCAGTGCCAAGGCCTGAGCCCCCTTTCCATGGGGAAATTCCTGCTGCTGCCCACCCTGAGCCTGCCCTGGCCCAGCCTGAGGCCGTTCCCTCTCCTCCTGTCCCTGTTCCCTGGAGCAGAGCCCGACCCCCCCGGCTGTCCCCTCCTGGCAGGAGCTGTGCAGAGCCACAAGGTCCCCCCTGAGCCTCTTTTTTTTCCAGGAAAAAATGACTGAGCCAAGGACAGGAGGCACAGACCCCTCATTCTCAAGTTCCAGTGGGATGAACCCCCTCCTAAAACAGCCGACCCCACAACTAAGAGAAACCCACAAGGGAGAAGATTCCATCCTCCCTTCAGCCTTGACTTTGGGATTTAAAGCTGGAGCAGCAGGAAAAAGCTGGGCTGGAAGTCCTGCAGATCCCAACCGTGTAATCAATGCATCCAGAATTTGTTACAAAGCAGAGCCAGGAAAAACAAATCAGTTACTTATCAGCACTGAGGACGTGTGAGGAGCAGCTCTTCCCTGGAGGCCCCAGAAGAGGTCATTTGTGCTGAGCACAGAGTGCTGCTAAAAAGCCAAGTGACAGAAGATTGGGGCATCTGAAAGTGCAATAAATGAGGGCTGCACTTCATAAAACACCCAAATTAAGTCCTGACACAGCAGCAGACGCAGAGAAGTCGCTCAGCACAAAGAATGGCCCATTATGCCCCCGCTATTCCCCAGAAGCCGCCTCAAACCAGGCTGTCCATGTTCCGACAACAAATGCCGCACGTTTCCAAAATAAACCAGAACTGATTCCCCCCCTTTTCCCTCCCCATTCCCGGGGCTGGCTGGCAGAGCGGAGCAGGCTGGATCGGGATGCGGATCAGCTCCCGGGGAACAGCTCTTGCCCTCCTTTTTCCCTCCTTGTTTTACACAGCAGCAACAAAAGAGCTCAGGATCAGCTCAGCATTTAGAGAAATATGTCCTCCCATCTCATCTGCTTGTTCGTGTGTCAAGGAATCCAAAGCTGTGGGGAAAATAATGATTGCCTCACACTTGGTTGGCTTTCTTTTGTTTTGTTGTTGTTTTTTGTTTTTTTTTTTTTTTTTTTTTTGTTGTTTTGTTTTTTGTTTGTTTTTTTTTTTTTTTTTACCAGAAATGAGACTCCTATGTCATTTTTACTTCCACATTTACACAGAATTCATGGATTCAGGGAACTACAGAGACAAACAACCCCCCATCAAATATGTAACAGCCATAAGACTTTTGCTGCTGTTTGTTTAGGGGAAGAATAAATCAGCTTTTTCTCGGCACAACAAAAAGAAAATTGAGGGAAATCAGGTTTTACTCACACTGCACGATGAGCTGCACCAAGGCCTCTCTGGGTTTGACGTTAAATCCGTTGTACTGGCTGGTCTGGCAGCGGTAGGTCCCGGTCATTTCCCGGGAAACGTTGACGATCCGCAGGATCCCGTCGTAGCTCTCGGTCTGCAGGGCCCCGTCGGGCATGGCCACCTCCTTGTCCGCCCGTGACCACAGGATGATGGGTTTGGGCTTCCCGGTCACCTGGCACTGCAGCTCGATGGTGTCCCCTTCCCGCGTCACCAGCGGGGACTTCTCCTGAGGGACCGTCAGGTTGGGGGGCACTGGGGAGCGGGAAAGGAGAGGGGGTCAACAGTCAGGCACCGTGCAGGGATTTCCTGCTCGGGATCATCCATGGGAAGGCAATTTATCCACGGCCACGCGTGGGTTGTACCCATGGGAAGCTCCCACTTTTATGGGGTGAAGTTCTCAGCAGCCTGGAGAGCTTCAGAGTATTGTAAATGCAGGTGAAGCCGGTGGGAAGAAATGCTGATGTCTGACTCAGTTCAGGAGGCTGAATGATTTCTTTATTATAACTATGATATAATACATTAATATACTATTAAAAGGAGATACTAAAACTACAAACCTGCTTTTCTAACTCCCATCTCTAACTCACTCCCAACTCGTGCCCCTCTCTGAGAGTGCAGCCACAGGTGGGTTGGATTGGATTGGATTGGGTTGGGTTGGATTGGATTGGATTGGGTTGGGTTGGGTTGGGTTGGGTTGGGTTGGGTTGGATTGGATTGGACTGGGTTGGGTTGGATTGGATTGGGTTGGGTTGGGTTGGGTTGGGTTGGGTTGGGTTGGGTTGGGTTGGGTTGGATTGGCCACCAGCCCCAAACAATCCTCACCAGACCCCAACCAAGCAATCACCCCAGGGAAACAATTCTCCAAACACATTCCACGTGGGAAAAACAAGGAGCAGAAACAGAAATTGTTTTCTCTTTCTTCTCCCTGTGCTGCTCTATGAAAAATCCTGAGAGAGAGAAGAATGTGCTGCCACACAGAGAAGATTTCCCAGCCTTGCTGTGACACTCGTGCCCTCCCTGTGTGTCCCTGCCACCGCCCCAGTGCTCCCCAGTGCCCTCCCACCATCACTCACTTCCCCACTGCCAGCTCTGCTTTCCTTTAAAGGATCATTTGGTGCTAAATGGCATTTTTTTAGAACAACCTGGCTGCTGATTTTTTATCCAGCCCATGGATAAATGGCTGTGGATGAGGAAGGAGTGTGGCAACTGAGAAATGACCTCAGAATTGGAGGCCTGGCCCCAAAATGCTGCTGGGATCTGTCACGGGAGGTTCATCAAAGTGGTGTTTATTCCATGGGGACAGGCATTAACAATTCCAAAAGGGATACTGGAATTATTTCCAGCAAGAGTTGGGCAGCCCCATGGAGCAGGAGCACCCCACAGTGAGCTGGTGATGGCCAAGGACACGGGATAAGGATGTGGATGTGTGGGAGCAAATCCAGAGGAATCCACAGATCCACCAAGGGCTGGAGCTGCTCTGGAGCCAGGTTGGGAGAGCTGGGAATGTTCCCCTGGAGAGGAGAAGGCTCCAGGGAGAGCTCAGAGCCCCTTGCAGGGCCTGAAGGGGCTCCAGGAGAGCTGGAGAGGGACTGGGGACAAGGGATGGAGGGACAGGACACAGGGAATGGCTCCCAGTGCCAGAGGGCAGGGATGGATGGGAGATTGGGAATTGGGAATTCCTGGCTGGGCTGGAATTGCCAGAGCAGCTGTGGCTGCCCCTGGATCCCTGGCAGTGCCCAAGGCCAGGTTGGACACTGGGGCTGGAGCAGCCTGGGACAGTGGGAGGTGTCCAGCCTTGCTTGGAAAACGCTTGGAATGCTGTGTGGTGGGTGGAGAGATGGAAAATCCTGATTTAAACCCTGCCCACTCTTCTTTTCCTTTGGTGCCTCGTGAAAACTCATCTTTCCTCATGGATCTCCTGTCCTGAAGCTTGGAGAGACATTCCCTGAGGGAAAACAGCCCCTCCAGGAGCTTTTCCTCTCCTCCCTGTCCTTCTCTCAGCTCCTTTCCTGGAATGCCAGGGCTGACAAAACCCAGCCTGCACCTCCCTCCTGTCTGCAGGAAAAATACTCCAAAGCAATTTTCAACCCCCAAGGGACAGAAACAACAAACTCGTCCCCGTGAGAAGCAATTCCAGCTTTCCCCTGGGATCTGCTCCGTGTCACCAGCCCTGACAAGCCTGGTAGGAATTCGGAGTTGAAATCTGGGGCTTTCACAGGAACCAAAGTGCTGCTTTCAGCTGTTTTGAAGGCTTTAACAGCTCCTGTCAGGTGGGACAGGCAGACATGGGAAGAGCTTTTTCCACAGGGAAGGAAAAATTATTTTATACTTAAAAAAAAAAAACCACGGGAAAAATTAAAAAGAAATAAACAACAACTGCTTAATAAAACATTTCCAATATGAATAAAACATTATTAATTCTCAGTTATGTGGTTTTGTGCCACGGCGGGTTCTGAGCACAGGAAAATTCCCAGGGGAGCTGGAGCACTGTGAAATTATGGACCAAAGTGGGAGAAAGGTGCTATTCCAAGAAGGAAAATACAGTTTATAGGGAAAGGTCTGCAGCTAAGAGCCTCCCCCTGGATTTTCCAGCTCTCCTGACTTGTGGCTTCTCAGCTGAGGGCAAATTTGACAGAGCCCTGTGTGGATCAGGAAAAATCCTGGATTTGTCCTTCTCCAGCCTGTGCAGTGGATCTGCTCCTGGCCGTGACTCTTGGGATCCAAGCCTTTCCCAGCTGCATGGATGCTCCTCAGGTTTCCCTGGGAATCACAGCCTGCCCTGGCTCAGGGATTCACTGCCCACGAGAGCTGAGGGGTCACGGCCCTGGCATGAGATCCCTGATATCCCTGTGATCCCGATATCCCGAGGGAAAAGCCCTGTGCCAGCCCACACAGCTCTGCTGCAGCCCCAGCTGGGGCCAGGATGGGAGTTCTCCCTCAGGAAATTGTCCCTGTGGATCTATCCCTGGACTCGTGGTGCTGGCAGCCTCTTCCACATCCCAACATTTCCAGGCTGAGTGAGAGCAAAGGGTCTGAGCTATCCAATCCCAACCTGGGAATCCAATCCCAGCCTGGGAATCCAATCCCAGTCTGAGCTGTCCAATCCCAACCTGGGAATCCAATCACAACCTGGGAATCTAATCCCAACCTGGGAATCCCAGTCTGGGAATCCAATCCCAACCTGGGAATCCAATCCCAGTCTGAGCTGTCCAATCCCAACCTGGGAATCCAATCACAACCTGGGAATCTAATCCCAACCTGGGAATCCCGGTCTGGGAATCCAATCCCAACCTGGGAATCCAATCCCAGTCTGAGCGATCCAATCCCAGCCTGGGAATCCAATCACAGCCTGGGAATCCAATCCCAGTCTGAGCTATCCAATCCCAGCCTGGGAATCCAATCCCAACCTGGGAATCCAATCCCAGCCTGGGAATCCAATCCCAACCTGGGAATTCAATCCCAACCTGGGAATCCCAGTCTGGGAATCCAATCCCAATCTGGGAATCCAATCCCAGTCTGAGCTACCCAATCCCAACCTGGGAATCCAATCCCAGCTGGGGAATCCAATCCCAGTCTGAGCTGTCCAATCCCAACCTGGGAATCCAATCCCAACCTGGGAATCCCAACCTGGGAATCCAATCCCAGTCTAAGCTATCCAATCCCAGCCTGGGAACCCAATCCCAGTCTGAGCTATCCAATCCCAGTCTGAGCTATCCAATCCCAACCTGGGAATCAGCCATTCCAGCTGGGACAAGGCAGGGAACTTGGGAAAAACACAAGAAGCACGTCCAAGTTCGGCGGGGGGAAAAAAGCAGATCCGCGACAAAAATCCCCTGTGCAAGTGCAATAATTCCCCCTCTTTTTCCATCAGTTTTTCCTGAAAAAGCAGAGATAACAGCACAGCAAAAAGCTGCACCTCGCTGAGATAAGGAGCACCACCACGAGGGTGGTGACAGCTGATAAGAAAGGCTCTGTCAGTGTCCCAGATGGAAAGATCCCCTCAAATCCCCGACTCCTCGTCTCCCGTGGCATTTTGCAGTGCCTGTCACTGCGAGGCAGCTGATAGCTCGTTATGCTTCCCGGGATTTATTCCTGTTGTTCCTGGAAACAGCAGAGGGGACAGGAGAGACAAGGCCATCCATTAAGATGAAGAATTCCAGGGGCATTGCCATCAATCCAAAGCCTGGCTGCACCTCTGGGGCACATTTGAGGAACAGTGAGGTCCCACCAAGAATTTCTCTGTCCCCACCCCATTTTTGCCTCCAGCTCCCTCAAATTTAGACCCTCTAATTAGGGGGATTCTGCACTCTCTAATTAGCAGGAAAAAAAGCTCCAAACCTTTGCTCAAGGATGAACAATTCCAGGGCCATCACCATAAATCCAAAGCCTGGCTGCACCTCTGGGGCACATTTGAGGAACAGTGAGGTCCCACCAAGAATTTCTCTGTCCCCACCCCATTTATGGCCCCAGCTCCCCCTAAATTTAGATCCTGATTCTCCACTCTCTAATTAGGGGGAGAAGAAGCCCCAAACCTTTGCTCAAGGATGAAGAATTCCAGGGCCATCGCCATCAATCCAAAGCCTGGCTGCACCTCTGGGGCACATTTGAGGAACAGTGACCAAAGCAATGAGGTCCCACCAAGAATTTCTCTGTCCCCACCCCATTTATGGCTCCAGCTCCCCCAAATTCAGACCTTCTAATTTCTCTAATAAGGGGGTTCTCCACTCTCTAATTAGGGGGAGAAAAAACCCCAGACCTTTGCACAGGGAGGGTTTTTGGCAGGGTTTCCCCTTTTCAGCCCAGCTATTTGTTGTCACAACCTCACAGGTATTTAATTAGCTCTGAGCTGTCTGTTCCACTGGCAAATGTAGCTGGAATTAGCAACAGGCTGAAAAAATAAATCTCTGTTTTTGGGGAACAGTGACACAGCAGGCACTGACAGCCTGGGCACGTGTGATTTGTCTCCAGGAGCAATCCACCTCAAAAGGACTGAGGAGAAAATGAAAATTGGATTTTTTAAATTTTTTTTTTTTTCCCCAAGATTATGGAGACCCCAGAGCAGGGAATGGTGAGTCTGGGTGAGCAAGGTTAGAAACAGGGAATCATGGAATTGTTCAGGTTGGAAAACGCTCTGAGATCATTGAGTCCAGCTGCTCCACGGCCACCACTGCCATATCCAGAGGGATTTTAAATCCCTCCAGGGATGGGGACTCCACCCCTGCCCTGAGCTGAAGAACCTTTTCCAGGAAGGAATTCTCCCTGATATCCAAGTAACCCCTCCTGGCACAACCTGAGGCCCTTTCCTCTCTTTCCACCACTTGTGCAAAGATGAGCAGGCAAAGGAGGGTCCAGGGGCTCAAATCCATGAGGAAAGGAGCAGGGATGAGCCAAGGATGTGCCAGCCAAGATGCTGCCAGTGGGATGGGCAGCGAGGGGTGCCAGGCAGGTGGGGAGGGTGTCGCCAGCTGTGCCAGCTGCTGTCTCCCAGCAGGTGCTGCTGTGGCACAAGGAGAGCCCTGGAGGGCTCAGCCTCTTCCCGAGGGCTCCTGCAGCTCCAGAGGCTGCTCCAAGGAAAGGGCAGCTCTGTCCTTGCTTTGCAGAATGAAAAGTTACCCAAATCCTAGGTGGAAACAAGAAATGTTCCCTCAGTCCTGCAGTCCACTGCCCAGGCTGGAAAAGGATAAATCCATGCTTTTTCCTGATCCTAACTGGAAACAAGAAATGTTCCCTTATTCCTGCACCAAGGGGCGTTAAAATAAATTCACACTCTCAGCAGTTTCCTGAAGTGGAGGGTGACACAGGGAGAACAAAAAGCTTTGGTGACACTTGGAAAAGTGACACCTGGAGAACAAAAGGCTTTGGTGACACTCAGAGGACAAAACGCTTTGGTGACACCTGGAGAACAAAACCTGGAGAACAAAAAGCTTTGGTGACACCTGGAGAACAAAACCTGGAGAACAAAAAGCTTTGGTGACACCTGGAGAACAAAACCTGGAGAACAAAAAGCTTTGGTGGCACCTGGAGAACAAAAAGCTTTGGTGACACCTGGAGAGCAAAACCTGGAGAACAAAAAGCTTTGGTGACACCTGGAGAACAAAACCTGGAGAACAAAAAGCTTTGGTGGCACCTGGAGAGCAAAACCTGGAGAACAAAAAGCTTTGGTGGCACCTGGAGAGCAAAACCTGGAGAACAAAAAGCTTTGGTGGCACCTGGAGAGCAAAACCTGGAGAACAAAAAGCTTTGGTGGCACCTGGAGAGCAAAACCTGGAGAACAAAAAGCTTTGGTGGCACCTGGAGAGCAGACAGCCTTGGTGACACTCCCGCAGCACCGATTTAAAGCCACGTTGTCACCCTGTGAGTGGGCAGTGGCCCGTGGTGAGCAGGTTCTGCTGATCTCTGCCCAACCCTGGTTTTAAATAAAATATCTCAGACAGCTCGGCCTCCCTGGGCTGCTGATCCAGCACGAGGTGAGGTGGCAGGAGGTCACTGCTCTCCTGCCCTCCGATTTTTTTGTTCTGCTCCCTAGACAGACATTCCTGCTGCTGGAGAGAGTGAAACCAGGCAGGAACTCTTCCAGCTGCTCTCCTGTGGCAGTTCCAGTGTAATTCCAGAGGATCCATGATCCAGCACTGTCTAGAGGAGAACAGGGACAGGACAAGACAGCCATTTCCAAGGAAAAAAAAAAAAAAACACCAAAATTCCTGAGCCTAATTTGTTTATTCCTTGTGTATTCTGGGTGTTGTTAGTCCTACTCGAGCTCTCTGAAGTCCTGATGGATCAAATTCCAGCTTAATTAACGGATCAGAGAGATTAATTAAATGCCAGAGAGCCGTTTGCAGAGGCAAGGAGCTGCAGACAGAGCAATCCTTCAGAGGCGCTCTGATCCCATTAAAACGTCCTTGCCCATGGAGGCCGGATGGGATCCAACATCCCTTCCCAAAGCATTCCATGATTCCAGGACAATCACAGGTGGGCAAGGAGCCCCCACAAGTGGTGGCCTCACAACTGCTGAGCTCTTCCCTGGGGATTTTGGGGGCTGCTGGCACTTCTGTGTCCTTGGGAGCCTTCAGGAAATCATTTCCTTGGAGCGACCCCTGTCAGTGACAGGGAAAAAATCCCGGGATAATGCGGCCAGGCTACTCCACACGGATTCACCCTAATAATTAGGATCAAGCCCAGCAAAGGAGTGTTTGAGCAGCTCATCAAGAAATCATCCAAGCTGGAGATCACCCAGAGAGAATCTCCCCAAGGAGCTGTTGGAATTCACATCATCCAAGGAATTCAAACCCAGCCTGGCTCAGGAATATTGAGGAGTCCACGCTGTGCTGGCTGGAAGGGAGAACGAAGTTATTTGTGTGTCCTACTTCTGCAATATTTATGAATTTGAAGGGCTGAGTGGCCGGGATTAATCACCCTGTGCCTGAGAGCTGCAGTTTGGGCCCAGCTCATGATTCACGCCCTGACGTGGTGCTGGAGTTTAGACAGGGCTGAGCCGGGGCACAAAATAGATTTGAGCAAGATCATTCCACCCGGGAAGGGCAGCAAGGGATAATTATTCCTGAGGGATAATTATGCTGCTTCTGTCTGTAAACAGAGGCTGGAACTGCTCAGCTGCTCTGTTTTTTTGGGAGAAATGTTGGGAAACACCGAGGAGCTGCTGCTGGAGGGGACCCAGAGGTGAGAGAAGAGCCCGGGGGGAGATTTGCTGATCCAGGAAAATGCCTGGAAAAGCAGCTGAAGCCAAGAAAACTTAGGAGAATTTCCTTTACCCTTTCCTCCCCACGGAAGAGGGTCCATCAAGGCCCTGAAGTAGAAGGGAAATGGAGCAGCCTGTCAGGAATTCCTGGCTGGAATTTCACAGGTGCTTTCCCATCGTTCCAGTTCCTGTGTCTCCCCAGGCAAGGTCCCAATTCCAGAGGGGAAATTCCATGTTTTCTGGGGCACAAACCACTCCTAACTGCACATAAGAACACAATATCCACCATGGATTTTATGGAATCACAGAATCCTTTAAACTGGAAAAGCCCTCCAAGATCACCAAGTCTAACCATCAACCAGCACCGTGGTCACCACCAACCCATGGCCCCAAGTGCCACATCCACACGGTTTTTTAACATTTCCAGGGAAGGGGACCCCTCTGGACTGCCTTTTCCATCCTTTCTGAGAAGGAATTTTCCCTAAGATCCAATTTAGCCTACCCCTGAGGCTGTTTCCTCCCACCCTGAAGTGATGGTGAGGCCGTGGACAAAGGGTCCAGTCCTGAGGGTTGGGATGATCCTGATTTTTGGACAAAAATTCTGCCCAGGCAGGGAAATAATTTCAAGATCAGTGCTTGGAACACAGCACTAAAGCCCTAAGCCACCACCTTGCTCTGCAGCCGGAGGAAAGAGGAACATTTAAAACCCAGAACATGCAGAGCCAGCAGGAAATTAGGGAAATTAATTCCAGCGCTTTTGCAGGAGCCGTGCTGAGGAGCATCCACGGATGAGGAGAACCACGGGATGAGGAGTCCATGCACAGCCCCCTGGAGAAGGACAAAGAGACTCTGCCACACAGAGGGTGTCAGCTCCCAGAAATCCTGCTGGGATCAATCCGTGGAGGGTGGATTTATCCCAGATTCCCCAAGGGATTGTGCTGTAGAGCAGGACAGCAAGGGGCTCCCAAGGATGGAATCAACAAGGAAAACTCTGCACATTAAGCACTGAACCAGAACTATAAAAGACAAAGATTTGCAACAAAATACAGCGTTTTTCTGTCCCTTCTGCTCCCTGCTCCTTCCCAAGATAAATTCCAAGGATAAGGGCTCACCAAACCCATCCATTTGCTGCAATAACCAAAGGCCTCTGCCATCAAGCACCTCTCTGGACTGGTGCTTAAGGTTTACAAATATCTTAATTAGCCACTAATTACCTCCCAAACCCCACATCCTCATTATGCAACGGCTGTGATTCCAATAAACATTTCGAGCTGGAATCAAGGTCTCTTTTATGTCTCATCAAAGCAGGAACAGGAGGACCAGAGGACTCCTGTGGCAGCACCGGATCAAGGCTGCAGGTCCTGGAACGGCAGCCTGCAGCTTTAATTAATTCATTATTTCATGGAGAGCTGATTAGCTTGACAGGGAAGCCCTTTTCATATTGCAGAGCCTCACATGGAGCAGTTCTCCAAGAATTTCTCCGCCCGGATCTAGCAGAGCTTATGGAAAGCCAAATTTATCCCTGGAAGTGTTGGAGCAAGCTGGGATAGCAGAAGGTGGCCCTTCCAACTCAAAGATCCCTTCCAACCCAAACAGCTCCATGATTCCATGATTCCATAATTCCATGATTCCAGGATTCCATAATTCCATGATTCCATGAGATCTGGAGGCCTCCAGGCCCTGTGTTCATCCAAAATTCGTGTCCTGCTCCGGGATGTTCCCATCCTGAGGTGGTACAAGCTCAGCACATCCTCAGACTCCTCCTGAGGGCAGGAATTTGATGTTTTTCCATGTGGGACATCTGTCTGTGCCCACACGGGGTGGGAATGAGCCACGGGAATGACTCCCATAGGAAAAGAGGGATCAGCGCTTCCTCCAGACCTTCCCATGGCAATTCAGAGCAGGAACACCAGAAAATAAAGGAAAATACCCCAAAATAACAAATCTCTTCCCTGCTCGATGATGTCTCCAGGGAAAAGATGGAAAGGGAATGAGCCAGAAGGGATAAATTCTGATTTTTGGGAATAAAAACAGCGTCCTGAACAGAGCAAAAAATCCCAATCCAAAGCTGATTCTTCCTGCTTAAATCCAATATTTGAGGCAGAGAGAAAAATCCCTTGCACAGGCTGACACCCTCCAATCCACCTCTTTATTTTAGCTTACCACAACCCCACTTGATTGAGGTTTTCGCTGCTATTTTAACATCTTGTTGCTTTTTTAGCATCTTCTGCCTCCAGGTTTCCATGACATGATCCCACATATCCCGAAAAACCCAGCTTGGCTCTCAGCAACATTTGCCCAGGGTGGGTTTTATGGATGACAGGGTTTTTCTAGGGCAGATATTTCCACGTTTGAGTCTCATTCCCACTCTTCACTGACCTATTTTATTGAGATATGGGGGGAGCAGCGAGGGGATTACTTCAGGTCCATTTATATAAGATACTCAGGACATAAATCCGTGTTTTCCCTGCTGAAAATGTCAAGGGAAAAAAAAAAAAAAATATTCCTGCTAAACAAGGGCAATTCCAGAGCCACACGTCCATTCCCAACCTCCTGGAGAATTCCTGGATTTCCTCCTTCCTTAGGATTTGACACAGCCCCTGCTGCCCCACTCCAGGAGGAGCTGCACAAACATCAAGAAGAGGAAACTCCCCCCATCCCAGACATCCAGAGGGAAGGTAATAAACCCCTGCAAGTCGTGGCATTTGGGAAATGTGTTTGTGCCTGGGCCTTCTGTTCCTAATTAGCAGAGCAGTAATGAATCTTGATGAATCAGTAATGACCTTCAAAGCACTGCAACTATTTCAGCTTCCACTTGGCTGGGTAATGAAGTCATTCCAAGAGCAGAATTCCTTTTAGGATGCTGCAAAAGGCTGAGCTCAAATCCCACGATTTCTTCCCCCTTTCCTGATTTTCTGGAGTGTTCCAGGACGGGAAGTTTAAGGGGTGACAGAATTCATCATTTCCTGCAGGGATTGTGGCGAGCTGATAGGAATGGCCAGCTAATGGATGTGTCCAGGAAATCCCATCAGTTTTCCCAAGGATTCCCAAGGAAGTCCAGGGAATTCAGTAGTTACTGGATGCATGACACAGCACTGTTTGCTGCACAAAGTCTGCATGGAATGCTCATCCATCATTCCAAAGCTGGCTCTTCTCCTCTAAGAATCCTCCCAGTTCTTTTCTTGACAGAAAAATCATGGAATCATGGAATGGTTTGGGATGAAAGAGACATTAAATCCCTCCCAGTGCCACCCCTGCCATGGCAGGGACACCTCCCACTGTCCCAGGGTGCTCCAGCCCCAGTGTCCAGCCTGGCCTTGGGCACTGCCAGGGATCCAGGGGCAGCCACAGCTGCTCTGGCAATTCCAGCCCAGACAGGAATTCCCAATTCCCAATCTCCCATCCATCCCTGCCCTCTGGCACTGGGAGCCATTCCCTGTGTCCTGTCCCTCCATCCCTTGTCCCCAGTCCCTCTCCAGCTCTCCTGGAGCCCCTCCAGGCCCTGCAAGGGGCTCTGAGCTCTGCCTGGAGCTTCTCCTCTCCAGGGGAACATTCCCAGCTCTCCCAGCCTGGCTCCAGAGCAGCTCCACCCCAGAGCACCTCCATGGCCAAAAATGATCCAACGGGGAACTTCCTCCGGTTTCTGTTTTTTGACCAAAGCAACTCAGCCCCTGATTGAGTCTCAGGGAATCCCAGAATGGTTTGGGATTAAAACTCATCCCACTCCTTTGCCATGGCAGGGACACCTCCCGTTGTCCCAGGCTGCTCCAAGCCCCAGTGTCCAACCTGGCCTTGGGCACTGCCAGGGATCCAGGGGCAGCCACAGCTGCTCTGGACACCCTCTTTGCCAGGAATTCCTTCCCAATATCCCATCTACATTTCCCCTCTTTCAGTGTGAACCCCGAGTCCTGTCGCCCGCTCCTGACGAACATTCCCTCTCCAGTTCCCCGCAGCCCCTGGAATGTGCTGGGAGGCCTCCACACAACCTCCCCCACCACGGGGTGCCTTCATCCACACAAACCCAACCCCAGGGAATTCCCCCTCACCCGTGCTGCTGGAGATGTTGACATCGATGCTGATGTCCGAGATGCCGCCTCCCTTGAGGGACGCCACGCAGGTGTAGGTCCCGAAATCCGTGAACTTGAGGTCGATGATGTCCAGGTTGGTGGTGCCGGGGGACACGTCGGGGTCGGTCTGGGTGATCACCATCCTCTCCGAGCTGCGCAGGGGCCGCCCGTTCTTGAACCAGCTGAAGGTGAGCTCCTCCGAGGGGATGGCTTCCACCTGGCACGAGATCTTCACCTCCCGCCCGATCTGGATGTTGTCGTCTTTGTGGTACGGGTCGGGGGTGATCCAAAAGCGTCCTTTTTTTAAGGCTGAAACACACAAAGAAGAGCAATTTTCTATAATAGAGTAGAAATTTGGCTTCACTGGAGGCCTAAATATGATTTGTAGAGTGGCTGCAGCCACAGGATTTGATTTTATTCCCGGGAATCTGCACAGCACCAACTCGGAATCACGAGGATGAACCAGTTGGAAACTGGCACAGAATTAAACTCTGCGGCACGAGCTGAGCTTTTTTGGTATGGAAATAAACGAGATATCAGCCAGAAATTTTATATGGTTTTATGATTTTTATTTCTTTCATTTTTAGGATGAAACATTGGCACGGGTTCCCCAGAGAGCCAATGGACGCTCCATCCCTGGAAAAACTCAAGGCCAGGTTGGACAAAGCTTGAGAAAACTGGGATAGTGGGAGGTGTCCTTGCTCATGGGATGGAATAAGATGAACCTGAAGGTTTCTTCCCACCCCAGTAATTCTGGGATTTTTTGGTGGAATTTCTAGCCCTAACCCTTGGACCTTCCAAAGCACATGTTAAACACATGGACAATTTTTCCACGATGAAAAACAGGAAGTCCCAGCACCTAAATCAGGCTGAGCTGCTGCCAACCAAAATAATTCCTGAGATTCCAAGAGTAGTTTTCCAACTTTGGAGGGATTTCCAGGCTTTTCCTCACCCCTGCCCTGTCAGAGCACCAGAAAAAAGGGAAATATCACCCTAAAATCACTGCTACAACCAGTGGGGTCACCTCCAATCCACCTGGAATCTTCTCCTGCATCCAAGACTATCCAAGCCCCCACTACAAATCCAATTAATTCTCCACCTCGCGCCAGAGATAAGGAAATCTCAGGGTTCCAGACAGGAATTTTTTGAGGGATAATCTACACAGGGACACAGCAGCTCTGGAAAACCTCATTTCCCACCATCTTCCTGATAAAGGAGTATCTTATCCTGGCATTCCATCCCGAGTCTCCAGGAGTGAAACATTCCTGCATCTCGCTCACCTGAATTTTCTGTGAATGAACCTAGAACTCTCCAAAACTCCACCCCCACTGACATCAACTGAGGGTTGGGATGATCCTGACTGTTTTTTTTTGGGAGAATGTTTCTGGATCAGCCATTTAACCTTTCAAGGGCAGAGATTTTTTTGATGAACTGAATCTAAAATGCTCCTGACACAATCCCAAAATCCCTTTTTATTCCCTATAGAGATGTGCCAAAGTATGTTTATGGGCTTATCCAAGTGGTTTTTTTCCATCTGGATGGTCCCAAAACAAAAATATTGGTTAGAAACTGTACAAATCCCAAGGCTGGGTAGAAGTACTGAAGATAAATATTGATATCCACCATTTCTGGTGATTTCTACTGAGAGGTTTCACAATTCCCTGGGTTCCTCTCCCCATTCCCTTGGTCACGGATCCATTTCACAGAATCCCACAATGGTTTGGGTTGGGAGAGACCTTAAATCCCATCTCATTCCACCCTTTCCATGGGCAGGGACACCTCCCACTGTCCCAGGCTGCTCCAAGCCCCGGTGTCCAACCTGGCCTTGGGCACTGCCAGGGATCCAGGGGCAGCCACAGCTGCTCTGGCAATTCCAGCCCAGCCAGGAATTCCCAATTCCCAATCTCCCATCCATCCCTGCCCTCTGGCACTGGGAGCCATTCCCTGGGTCCTGTCCCTCCATCCCTTGTCCCCAGTCCCTCTCCAGCTCTCCTGGAGCCCCTTCAGGCCCTGGAAGGTTCCAGAGATTCCATATTTTGGGCATACTAAAAAATCTACCTGATCCATCCACGAGTGGTGAAAATGTGAGCTCAGATGCAATTTTGGAATTTTTGTTAATTCCAACTCAACTTTGCTAATTCCAACTCAGTTTTGCTAATTTCAACTCAGTTTTGCTAATTCCAGCTCAGTTTTGCTAATTCAGATTCAACTTTGGTAATTCTGACTCAATTTTGCTAATTCAGATTCAACTTTGGTAATTCTGACTCAATCTTGCTAATTCAGACTCAACTTTGGTAATTCAGTAGCTCCTTAAACAAGGACTTGCAAATTCCATGCTGGAAAAGAATTAACACTCCCACCACGTGGAAAAGAATTAACACTTCCAGAGTTTGGAAAATAATTCACATTTATTTATTAGGCTGTCTTTTCAAGGTGGGGGGAGGAAAGCCTGAATTTGAGCTATTTACCCAGTCCCACAGGGTAGGAGAGGATTCTTCCATTGAGGAAGGCAACATTTTTAAGGAGAGAATGGAAAAATTGATATTTTTCTAGGAAAAGCGTCATTTCAGACGCTGCTCCTCAGTTCTAACCACATCTTAAAGTATCCAACTGGTTGATTTTATTTATTCATTTATTATTTAATTTATTTACATTATTCATTTACTTATATTTATTTAAGGGAGTTTCATGGCTTTAATCAAGACGGAAGTTTTTGCACTTCTCTTTACTGAGCAGCTCTCCTTCCCTTGGGAAATTCTCAGCCAATTCCCAGGAATCAGCACTACCAAGTTGGAATCACGAGGATGAACCAGTTGGAAACTGCCACAGAATTAAACTCTGAGGCACGAGCTGAGCTTTTTTTTTTTTTTTTTGTGTGTGTGTGTGTGGAAATAACAGCACAAACAATGCTTACACACACAAAAAAACCCTCAATATTTTATGCAGATCCTTTTCAGGCAGGGGAAAACCAAAAAAAGAACTCGATGGGCACGACCAGCCCAAATTAGTTGCTCATAACCTCAATAAACTATTTTTATTTCTGAATTTTCAGCAGTTTCTCCTGCCTAGAACTGAACAAAGTCTAGCAGGGGAAGTCAGGGTAACTTTCCTTTGTGGAAAAGCACAAATTCCAAGGTAAGAAAAGGGGACAGAACCTCAAAGTTTGGGTCAAAGCTGTTTCTTGCAAGTAGAAAGGGGTTGGAACTGGATGGTCTTTAAAGTTCTTCCAACCCAAACCATTCCATGACTCTGGATGAGGTCTCCAAAATCCCTTCAGAGATTCCTGATTCCCACCACGCTGGGAACACCTGAGCTGAGCTTGACACAAACCCACCAGGTGAAGGAAAAGGGGTTTTTGTATAATTTCCTTCAGCCAGCAATCCCATAAAACAATGGCTTGGGTTTTCCTCATCTGTAGATTCCTGGACCTCCATTTCCAGGAGGAAATTTCCAGGAGGGCATTCCAAAATGCCAAGAAGGTTGAGCCATGCCATGGATTTTGTCCCTGCGGTATCAGTCACATTTTAGGCATTGCTGCGAACTTTCCATGGGGCGAGACACGGAAATAAAAGAGAAATTAAAGGTTAAGGGGTTTTTACACAGGCAGAGACAAGGGGGAATGGTTATAAACTAAGAGAGATTTAATGGGATATTGGGAATTAGGAATTCCTGGCTGGGAGGGTGGGGAGGGGCTGGGATGGAATTGCCAGAGGAGATGTGGACAGGTTGGACACTGGGGCTTGGAGCAGCCTGGGACAGTGGGAGGTGTCCCTGCCCCTGGAATGGGTGGATGGAATCATCTCTAAAGTCACTTCCCACCCAAACCATTCCAGGATTCTCTGATTAACCAGCAAAATGTGGGAGATGCTGCTGCAGACCCCTCCCAGAGGATTTTTGGGAACGTCACCAGCACACAGAGCTGCAAAGGAGCAGCAAAAGTGCAAATAAATCTGAAACTGTTCTTTGAGACTCAGCAAAGTGCCAGCCTCGCTCCGAAGAGGCCCCAAAGAACGAGGATGTGATCAAACAACCCGAGATGAAACAACTTTTGTCCTCAAACTCCTCACAAACAGTCCCTGCCCTCCCTCATTAATTATATTTTCAAAGTAATAAAATGCAGTTCAGGATCTCAAGCAAGGCCTATTTGCATTCATCAGGTTCTGTTGATTTTTTTCCCCACCCCCCTCCCTTTATCAACCCCAAATTTTCCTTTAATGCCTCAGAATGTTCCTGCCTCACCAATTTCCAATGGCTCAAACAGCACCACTAAATACATCAAGTTCTGCACCATTTTCTGCACCATTTTTAGGCTTTGACAGGAGAATTATGGACCCCTGGCTGCTTCCCAAGTGGATGCAGGATGCAAGGAACGCTCGGATTTGTGGTTGCTGATGGTTCTGTCCGTGTTTAATGTGTGCCAGCAGGGCCATGGAGCAGCAAAATTCCAAATTTCTGGTTTTAACCTTCACTGAGCAGCCAGAGCCCCCCTGAGGCACCTTTTGTGCCCTCCCCAGAGGACGTTTGGGGTAATTTTGTTTGTTCCCCTTCACTTTTTGTCAGCGGTTTTGTTTTGACCCATTCAGTGACCAAGAGAACTTCACCCAAGCAGATGTGGAGCCCCGCACAGTCTTGGAGCAGATGTTGGAGGTTTGGAGAGCTCAGAATCCAGCCTGGCCATTTTCCTGAGCACCCAGAGTGGGAAATTTTCCATATTCCACTAATTTCATTCTCAGCCCCGCCTCACTTCCAGGGTCCTCCAAAATCACTGGGAATTCTGTGATCTCCTGGATCTCACTGTGGGCTGGGTCAGAGAAGCCAGGAAACCTTTCCTGGTGTCCAGGTGTTCCTGATCCCTTCCTGTTCCCTTCTCACAGGTGGGAAAAAGAGTTTGTGATCCTGGGAAAGATTCTCCAATTTGTTTTTAAGGACAATGGATTACAGAGGAACAGCAAGGAAATGGCCAAAGATCCCAGAATTCCAGGATGGATTGGGTTGGAAAGGATCATCCAGTCCCAACCCCATGAACAGGGACAACTTCCACTATCCCAGGTTGCTCCAAGCCCCATCCAACCTGGCAAAACCATCCTGGAATGATGTGATAATGGATGGAGCAACAAAATCTGCTCCAGTGCCCCACATGGGAAGAGCCCTGCGGTCCATCTTTGTTTTTATCTGGAATTCCAGCCTAAATGGATCCATTTGCTGCCCAAACCCCTCATTCCCACTAGATAAACACACAGAAATCCTTCCCTGCTGTCTTGGCAGTAACTTGTCCACTGCTATCAAATCAAGAGAAGGAAAATCCAAGTTTTTATCCCAAGCTCCAAAGAGACATCAAATTTTTGCTTATTTTTTGCTGTGGGCAACAAAGTTGGGTCTGTCTTCAACATTCTCCAGGATTCCCTTAAATTCCATTACCCAAACACTTTAACAACTGTCCAAAAGATCTTTTTCACTGATGATAATCCCAGTGTGGTCATCAAACTTCATTCTTTATATGACAATACATTGTTCTGTGGATAAAAAATGGGAAAAACTCAGATTTGTGGTTGCCAAAAATTCGCATTTGCTGACATCAACCAGGAAAATATTGGAGAGGAAAATAATGGAGAGGAAATTACAGATTTCTGGCTTAATTGTAAAATTTAATTATGAATGGAAGAACACAACCACACCCCAAGTAATAGAGTTTGTGGATATCAGCTCTGCATAATCAAAGTGTAGCACAGAATTCCAGAATTATTTGGGTTGGAAGAGTCCATAAATCCTATCCAATCCCACCCCTGCCGTGGCAGGGACACCTCCCCCTGTCCCAGGCTGCTCCAGCCCCAGTGTCCAGCCTGGCCTTGGGCACTGCCAGGGATCCAGGGGCAGCCACAGCTGCTCTGGGAATTCCAGCCCAGCCAGGAATTCCCAATTCCCAATCTCCCATCCATCCCTGCCCTCTGGCACTGGGAGCCATTCCCTGGCTCCTGTCCCTCCATCCCTTGTCCCCAGTCCCTCTCCAGCTCTCCTGGAGCCCCTCCAGGCCCTGCAAGGGGCTCTGAGCTCTCCCTGGAGCTTCTCCTCTCCAGGGGAACATTCCCAGCTCTTGGAGCAGCTCCATCCCTCAGAGCAGCTCTGTGCATCCACACCTTCCTTTTCCTGAGAAGCCCAGACCTGGATGCAATTCCCGTCATAAGGACCAGTGTGGGTTGGAAGGTAATCAAAAATAATTCAAAAAAACATTAAAAAAAGAGAGTAACGAAATAAATAGTCAGAGTTTTTAGGGATGACACTGCAACTTGGACCACTCACAAAATTCAGATTCCTTAAACTGGGCATTTAGAATCATGGAATTGTTCAGGTTGGAGAAGTCCTCTGAAAGTCCAAGCACCAACCACTACCACCTCTGTGGTCACCATGTCCTCATGCACACTTTTTGGGCACAATTCCAGGGATTGTGACTCCATCCCACCCCTGAGCAGCCTCTTCCAACACTTCCCAATCCACGAGGAAAAAACTCTGTGATAACTGAGAAAATGCCGCTTCCCGAGTGTTCCCTTCGCATCCCAAGACAGGCTTGAAGCAAATTCCAGCTAAAAAAAGCTCCACATTCCCAACATTTCAGCACCAGCTCGTTCTGCTCCTGTCAACATGATTTGAGCTGGAAGTTTTTGAAATCCTGAACTTCCAGCAGCTCACCGAACAATTAAGATGTCAAACGTCTTCTCCTAAAGCATCTCCAAACTTTTTAATATCAAGTAATTATTTGGCACCTCCAAGGCCAGATGCATTCCCACTTCCAATTTAAATGCAAATCCCACGGAGAGACTTCAGGTTTTGTCTCTACTTTTAGAAACTGCTGCTAATTTTGCAAAGAAAAGGATTTTTTTTATTCCCGTTTTTCCGTGTTCTCGGCTTAATTAGCTCCCGGCTCCTTCGGAGCTGCTCTTTTGAAGGAGGGGGAGG
This sequence comes from Vidua macroura, assembly GCF_024509145.1. Taxonomy (NCBI): domain Eukaryota; kingdom Metazoa; phylum Chordata; class Aves; order Passeriformes; family Viduidae; genus Vidua; species Vidua macroura. The sequence goes on from NC_071576.1 coordinate 1,387,325, forward strand.
TTTGGATTCCTTTGAATGATGAAAATTTCAGTTTACAACTTGCTCCAGATCTGATCCGTTAAAGAGATGAAGGTGAGATCAAAGGGGGAGAAACTCAGCGTGGTTCCTCTTTTAGCGGCTTTTAGAAGGAAAGATTCTACGGAAATCGGCGTCTCCAGGAGGAAAGACGCTGGGGGTTGGGAAGAGATGATCTCTAAGATCTCTTCCAGCACAAACCACTCTGTGATTCCAAGAAATATCCAAGTGGGATTGAGCTCAGGAGGTTCCTTCTCCGATCTCCAGCTCACACCAGGTTTTCCAAGGACTGAAGACCTCCAGGGATGGAAATTTCACAATCTCCCACCCTCAGCTCCCAGGAAAAAACAGGAGCTGTCCCAGTGGTGTGATTGTGTTTGGAGACAGAAATTGCTGTGCCCTTCCATTTTTCCTGATGGAAAGATGTTTCCTCCCTGATTTTTAGGGGATATAGATGACGGATCATGGATGAGATCCCAACACATTCAAGTGAGGGTGAAATTCCAAAAACTGCAGGAATTTGACCAAGAAGAAACAGGGACAACTTAGCAGCTGGAATTTTGTCACTTTTAAAACCCCAAGCAGAAGAAAAAGGGGAAAAAAGCTAAAATATTTCCCAAGCTCCAAAATCCCAGCTCGCCAAGGCATGGATGTGTGGCTGGAGCAGTGGATTAGGGCTGCCCCACCCCACAAGAAAATGGGAATTCAGGAGTCCTGTCAAAGCCAGAGAAGGATTGGGATAGAAATTAAACCCTTCAGAGAAAATACCACAACCCCCAGTGAGCTCTGTACTTGCCAAATAAATTTTAAATCCTTGGAATGTTGCAGCTGGATGTTTTTCAGGGCCTTTAAAAAGTTTAATTCTTGTGCCAAAGCTGTCCAAAAAAAAAAAAAAAAAAAAAGCCTTGCTGAGTTTTCCTGTCCCAAATTGACCCTTTGGAAATCTTCCCTCTTTGTACATGAAACTTCGCCATTCTCCCAGTCCCGGACAAACCCCCCATTCCCAAGGTTTCCATGCTGGATTATCCCTATTCCTGCTTTTGGAGGGGCTCAGAAGCTTTGTTGGAGCTCAGGATTTCCTTAAAGTCTGGATATCTTCCAGTATGGGATGCATTTCCCTCCAACACTTTTTTCTCCCACCCTTAAATACCTCAAAAATACATCAGGATCCTATAGAAATTCCCAAAATTATTTATTGGACTGGGCAAAGACCTAAAAAATCCCAGTCCCAGTTGCTTAAAGCAGCAGGAAAAGTGTCTTAAAACATATTTCAAGGGCAGCAAAGCACCTTGGGAACATCAGAAGAAACCACTGTGAACTCATCCTTCTCCTCTTGGTTTCCTCCCCCTCCAAGAGGAGAAAAAACTTGGAAAAATTCAACTTTTTCACTGCCAAAAAGAAAATGCTAATAAAAGTACCCAGACCTTGTCACATGTTATCAGCCAGGATCTAAAACAATATTTAAAGTCCAGCACAAACCCTGCCAAAACAATTAGTAATTAATAACTTCTGCCAATCAAGAGTGAGAATAACTTTTATCCTTGTCACCAGTGGAATCCCAGGATCACTGAGATTGGAAAAGAGCACCAAGTCCAAGCTGTGCCCAATGCCCACCTTGTCCCCAGCCCAGAGCTCTGAGTGCCACCTCCAGGAATTCCTGGGACACCTCCAGGGATGGGCACTCCAACCCAGAAGACAGATTTTCATGGAATCATGAAGGTTGGAAAAGACATCAAAGTTCATCCAACCATCCCCCAGCCCTGCCAAGGCCAGCACTGCCCCGTGTCCCCAGCTGCCACATCCACGTGGATTTCAAATCTCTCCAGGCATGGGGATTCCACCCTGTACCTGTGCCACAGCTGGGGAACCCTTTTAGGGAAAGAAATTTCCCCCAATATCCAATCTAAACCTCACAGAATCCCTGAAATTGGAAAAGAGCTCCGGGATTGTTGAGTTCAAGCCGTGCCCGATGCCCACCTTGTCCCCAGCCCAGAGCTCTGAGTGCCACCTCCAGGAAATCCTGGGACACCACCAGGGATGGGCACTCCAAACCTCCCTGGGCAGTGCCAAGGCCTGAGCCCCCTTTCCATGGGGAAATTCCTGCTGCTGCCCACCCTGAGCCTGCCCTGGCCCAGCCTGAGGCCATTCCCTCTCCTCCTGTCCCTGTTCCCTGGAGCAGAGCCCGACCCCCCCGGCTGTCCCCTCCTGGCAGGAGCTGTGCAGAGCCACAAGGTCCCCCCGGAGCCTCCTTTGCTCCAGGCTCAGCCCCTTCCCAGCTCCCTCAGGAATTCCCCAGCCCCTTCCCAGCTCCCTCAGGAATTCTCCAGCCCCTTCCCAGCTCCGTTCCCTTCCCTGGAAACGCTCCAGCCCCTCCAGGTCCTTCCAGAATTGAGGGGTCCAGAACTGGACACAGCCCTCGAGGTGCTCCAGCAGTTCCAGGGGACAATCAGGACAATCCCTTCCCTGCTCCTGCTCCCACACAATTCCTGATCCAATCCAGGTGTCTTTGGCCTCTTTCCCACCTGGCTACACCTGGGCTCGTGTCCAGCTACTGTCCCAAGCACCCCCAGGACAAAATGGGGAAAAATGTGTCCACCTGAACACAGGGAGAGGAATCAGATGAATCCCATCTCCTGAAGTCCCTTCTGATAAATCCTTGCAGACACGTGGTGCCCAACAGGTTCCTCATGAGATCCTCCAGAGCAGCAAACTCCCTTCAAAATCAAATTCCTGCTCACAGAAATTCTGGGAAGTCCTAATGAAAGGGCAGAAGGATCAATAAACCATCTCCGTTTTTATAGGAGAGCCTTTTATGAACTCATCCATGACCCTCCAGCCTCGGAAGAGCTCACAGGCCTGAGCCTGTGGCAGATAATAAAAATAAATGGATTTATTCAATTCCAAAACTCCACTTTTTTCCCATATTCATTCCCAGAGCTGTAAACTTTTAAGGAGCACACTGGGAATTTATGGCTGTAGGAACATCCTGGGTGAGGAGATCAGGTTTGCTTGGTTAAAACCTTTGGAAATCCCATCACAGAGGGCGTTTCTCCATGGAGGAGATGCCTGTGGATATTCGCCAAGGCCTTTGGAATTCTCCAGTCAGGAAATAAGATGGAGAATCAGAATTATTAAGGCTGGAAAAGCCCTTGGAAGTCATCGAGCCAATGTGCTATCCCAGCACTGCCAAGGCCACCATGGACCCACATCCCAAAAATTATACAATTCTCCCACTTGCTGGGAGCTTTTCCCAGGATACAGAGAGGAAAAAAAATGGATGGGGGGAAAAAAAACCTCCTTCTCCAATATAATGGAAGATCCAGCATTTTAGGATTTTAGCATTCCCAGCCAGTCCCAGATGATTCCAGACATGTGCCAGACCCACATCCTGAAGTTTATTCCATTCTGCTTCCTGGGAGCTTTTCCCAGGATACAGAGAGGAAAAGAAGGATGGGAAAAAGCTCCTTGTGCCAGTTTCATGGAAAATCCAACATTTTTTCATTTTAGAATTCCCAACCAACCCCAGATGATTCCACGCAGTGACCACACGTGCCAGACCCCCCATCCCTAAATTTATTCAATTCTCTCACTTGCTGGGAGCTTTTCCCAGAACACAAAGAAATAAAAAGGATGGAAAAAAAAAGCCCCTTTTGCCAATTCCATGGAAAAATGAACATTTTAGGATTTTAGCATTCCCAACCAGTCCCAGATGATTCCAGGCAGTGACCACACATGCCAGACCCACATCCCGAAATTTATTCAATTCTGTTTCCTGGGAGCCCTTTCCAGGATACAGAGAGGAAAGAAAGAATTAAAAAAAAAAAGCTCCTTGTGCCAGTTTCATGGAAAATCCAACATTTTAGGATATTAGAATTCCTGACCAATCCCAGAAGATTCCAGGCAGTGACCACAAGATCCAGATCGCTCACCCTCCTGCCAGGAGTGACCTGCTGGGTGACGACTATCCCTGCTGCCACCAAGCCCCAGTTCCACCTCCGGGATAAAATTCCAGAGCCTTTCCCAGGCTCTGGTGCTCAGCAGCTCATGGGGGCCCTGCTCACATTTCAGTTGATGGAATCTGGGGACATTCCAGAGGTGTTGATGTCCAACCAGCCTTAATTTTATCCTTTACTCCTCTAAACCTCAAGGGAAATTCCAAAAAAAAAAAAGCTTAGGGATAAAGAACAGGAAAGCAGAAGGAAGGCAGGGATAGAGAACAAAATCCCGGGATTTTTATTTAATTAAAAAAGCAACAAAAGTTCATTAATTTCCCAATCTGAGCTTCCTCCTACTTTTATTCCTTAATTTTCTTTTAGCAGCCACGCCTACAGTTCACACACAGTTTTTAAAGGGATAATCCAGAGGTACTTCCAGCAATCCTGGCCTTACAAAGGGATTTCCCTGGAGTCCTTTTTGTCCGGGAAGAGCTTTTGTGCTTCTGTTGAGCACGGTCATTATTTTCTATTTCAACTGACAGGGAATCCCACCCCTCGGAAAAATTAACTCCGAGGGTGAGGTTTCCACTTCCCAGAAGGTGAAAGTCACACAGGCAGAGTCAAAGGGAATTAAAAATGTGCTGCTGTTGCAATGGCAAGGAAGGAGGGATCCGATAAAAGATGGGAATGGGAGAAGTCGCTCAGGAGGGAATCAATGGAACAGGATGTCCAGGAACGGGATGGATTCCCCATTCCTGCAGGGATTTAAAGCCCCTGGATGTGGCACCTGGGGACATGGTGGCCTTGGCAGTGCTGGGAATGGTTGGACTCGATGGTCTTGGAGGACTTTTCCAACCTCAGCAATTCTGCGGTTCCATGATTTTCACGCAGCCTGACACCCTTCCCAACTCTGCCAGTGCTCTTGACTTTAAACCCTGGAAAATGTTTTTTGTGGCTCTCCCTGTGTCCTAATCTGATGTGCAGGTGTCCTTCAAGGATGTTGTCCATCATTTTCCTCTCTAACTGGATGGAGGAGACACCTTGGAATCAGAGAATCCTGGAATGGTTTGGGTTGGAAGGGACCTTAAATCCCACCCAGTGCCACCCCTGCCATGGCAGGGACACCTCCCACTGTCCCAGGCTGCTCCAGCCCCAGTGTCCAACCTGGCCTTGGGCACTGCCAGGGATCCAGGGGCAGCCACAGCTGCTATGGGAATTCTATCCCAGCCCCTCTCCACCTTCCCAGTCAGGAATTCCTTTCCCAAGATCCCATTCAATCGACCCTCTTCCAGCTTAAAGCCATTTCCCCTTGTCCTGTTCACTCCAGCCAGGAATTCCCAATTCCCAGTCTCCCATCCCTCCCTGCCCTCTGGCAGTGGGAGCCATTCCCTGGCTCCTGTCCCTCCATCCCTTGTCCCCAGTCCCTCTCCAGCTCTCCTGGAGCCCCTCCAGGCCCTGCAAGGGGCTCTGAGCTCTCCCTGGAGCTTCTCCTCTCCAGGGGAGCATTCCCAGCTCTCCCAGCCTGGCTCCAGCCCTGGAGCAGCTCCGTGGCCTCCTCCAACACATCCACACCTTCCTTGTCCCAAGTCCCTCTCCACCCTTGGAGTCAGGTGTGAGTGGCCAGCAGCTGTAAAAATATGAAAACATCTGGAAAAAATTCATGGAGATGCTTCATTCATGGAGTGAAGCACAGACAACAAAGGCACACTCGGATAAAGACTGAAATTCAGAGAAATTTAAAGGGTAAAAATTTCCTCAGAGCCCTGCTGGTGCTTTGAGGGAAGATTTATTTCTGGGTCGGATTGGGGGATTATTATTGAATCCTGGGATTTGGGGTGCACCTGGCACAAGATGGGAACTCCATTTACCAAATGCTTCTCCTGCCTGGCATGGAAGTTTCTATTTCCAGCAGATTCTCTTCTCTCCTCAGCTGCTGTGTGAAAATCCTGACCCACAACAGCAAAATGAGCCAACGTGAGAGAGAAATGAGGCAAAATGCTGAGAAATAAACACACCAAGTCAACCCAAACTCTGCTTTTCTCTCATATTTCACTCCTCAACTCAGCATCACTTGCAGCAAAGATAAATCCAAGACTGGAATGGAGATTTTTTTCCTTCTAAAGGAGAGCTTTTCCCATTTAACATAAATAAGTGGAAAATAATAAAACTGGGTCTGGGAAGGAGCTGAGCTTCATTTATTTAATGGGTTCTTCTTGTTGTGGTCCCATCTCAGCATTAACAAGGCCACAGAGCAGGGAGGGAAAAGGAAAAAAAAACCACCTGGAGTGTTTTAATGAGACTTTGTTCAACATCTTGCAGCTCCCAGGCATCATCTTCTATAAATAAAAATGTGAGGGGATATTATTATTATTGTTTTTGTTATGATGCCGTGACTCACGGAATTTGTGTCTGCAGGGATTTAGGGATGTGGCTTTTCCTCAGGGCTGGCTGGTGCTGTCTGCTGGGTCAATTAAAACACTGAGGTTTCTTTTCACACCAAGTTCTTCCTCTCCTTTTCCTTCTTCCAAGCTGTTTTCCACTCCCAGTTCCCCCTCCCCACCTCATCCCCATGTAAATCCTAGCAAATTAACATTCCTGAGCTGAGGAATGACAACAAAACCTCAGAGCCAAATGTCAGAAATTCAGATTCAAACACAATATTCCAAATAAATCCTTGCCCATCTCCTGATCCAATCCAGGCTGATCCAATGCTCCCTCCCTGACCCCCAGGACAGAAATAGCTGCTAATTCCTCATCCTGCTGGAGAGCAGGAGATGTTGGGGAATAAGAAGTAAGCAGAGGATGTGCTCCCATGACATATTCCCACATTGCCTCTTTATCCAGTTTTTCCTGAGTCTGATTAATCCCAGGTTATTCTTTCAAATTCCTATAGCTTGGAGTTTATGTTTCACCACCATTCCCAGATTAAATTGTGGAAAATAAGGTTCAGATGAAGTGTTTGGTTCAGGGAGGCGAATCCTCTCTGATGATGCCAATCCAGCTCTGTATCCAAACTAACTGCTCTGTCCCAGGGGTTTTCCAGAAGGGAATAAATGGGCTGGGAAAGATTCCCTCCAGCTGGGAGCAGTTGTTGTGCAAGCCCTCCCCTTTTATTTTCACTTCAGACAGACACTTTTCCTGGTATTTCCTGGAATTAAAGCACAGGGATCAATCTAAAGCTCCCCACCAGGGAGGACATTCCCAGCCTTAATTTCAGGAACAGCTTCAGATAAGGAGGAATGAAGAAATGAAGGAGGCAATGGGAACTCCAGGAGCCTGGGATGCACCCAAGGCCTTTGGTGATCATTTCACAGGACCATGGAACATCCTGAGTTGGAAAGATCCCACAAGGATTATGGAGTCCAAATCCTTCCCTGCACAGACCCCCAGCAATCCCACCCTGGGCATCCCTGGCAGCGCTGTCCAAACTCTCCTGGAGCTCTGGCAGCCTCGGGGCCGTGCTCATTCCCTGGGGAGCCTGGGCAGTGCCAGCACCCTCTGGAATAGTGGAAGCTTTCCCTGAGATCCAGCCATTCCCTGGCTCCTGTCCCTGGTCGCAGGGACCATCAGTCAGAGCTGCTCCTCGGGAGGATGTTGAAGACCACACAGTGAGGTCTCCACTCAGTGCCCTCCAGGCTGAACAAACCAATTTCAATTTCTCTCCACTTTGCATGGAAAAGCTGCTGCATCACCCAAACACAAAAAGGCACCAAACCACCCTTGTTCCACCTCAGGGCTTTGATCCCAGCAAAAGCACTCTGGAAGGCTTGGAAACCAACACTAATTCATCCCATAACTGATTAGAAATGACCAGAAATCCCGGAATGAGAGAATCATCAAGGTTGAAAGAGACCTTCAAGATTTAGTCCAACCAGGACCATTTGGAAACAGAGGAAACCCCCACTGTCAAACATTGAACATTGAACGTTGAATGTTGAATATTTAATCTTGAATATTGAACGTTGAATGTTGAACATCAAATGTTGAATGTTGGATATTTAATGTTGAACATTGAATGTTGAACAATGAACGTTGAATAGTGAACATTGAACATTGAACAATGAATATTGAACATTGAATGTTAAACGTTGAACATTGAACGTTGAATGATGAACGTTGAACGCTGAATGTTGAACAATGAACGTTGAACATTTAACATTGAGTGTTGAATAGTGAACATTGAACATTGAATGTTGAACATTGAACACTGAATGTTTAACAATGAATGTTGAGCAATGAACATTGAACATTGAACAATGAATGTTGAACGTTGAATGTTGAATAGTGGACATTGAACATTGAATGTTGAATGTTTAACATTGAATGTTGAGCAATGAACATTGAACATTGAACATCGAACATTGAACAATGAATGTTGAATGTTTAACATTGAATGTTGAGCAATGAACATTGAACATTGAACATCGAACATTGAACAATGAATGTTGAATGTTTAACAATGAATGTTGAGCAATGAACATTGAACATTGAACAATAAACATCGAACTTTGAACATTGAACAATGAATGTTGAACGTTGAATAGTGGACATTGAACATTGAATGCTGAACACTGAACGTTGAACTTTGAACACTGAACCTTGAATGTTGCTGTCCCACTAGATTAGGACTGGAATAATCCTCCAGGAGAAAAGTCTATGGTTTTCCAACTGAACTCACCTCTTACGATGATGTTGGTGGACTTCTTTGCGGGATTGCCGACGTTGTTGTTGGCGATGCAACTGTAGGTGCCGGAATCCTCGGAGGTGATGGCGGGAATGGTCAGAGTGCCCCCGTTCAGGACGGTCTTGTCGGGCAGGACCCCCGCAGACCTCACCCACGTCAGGCTGGGCGCCGGCTCCCCCCCGGTGGTCACACACACCAAGGTGATGGCTTCTCCAGGGTTCACCACGATGGGGTCGTCCACGAGGAGCTTGATGGAAGGGGATGCTGCAGAACAACAGGAATCACAGAATCAGGAAATGGTTGGGATGGAAGGGATCTTAAAGGATTGGAAGGGATCCCATAGGCAGGGACACCTCCCACTATCCCAGGCTGCTCCAAGCCCCATCCAGCCTGGCCCTGGACACTTCCAGGGATCCAGGGGCAGCCACAGCTTCTCTGGGCACCCTGTGCCAGGGCCTGCCCATCCTCCTAATTCCCATTATCCCATCTATCGCTGCCCTCTGGCAGTAGGAAGCCATTCCCTGTGTCCTGGCACTCACTGGTTTCCTGTTCCAGCTCTGACTGGTTGTTCCAGTAAGGAAAGGAGAAGGAGATAAAGAAAAGCAGGGAGAGTTATAGCCATGGAATCACAAAAATCACGGAATGGTTTGGTTTGTGAGGGACCCTAAATCCCACCCAGTGCCATCCCTGCCATGGCAGGGACACCTCCCACTGTCCCAGGCTGCTCCAAGCCCCAGTGTCCAACCTGGCCTTGGGCACTGCCAGGGATCCAGGGGCAGCCACATTCCCTGGACATGCAGAGGCAGGCAGGGATTGATGGATTGACGGGAGCAGGGATGGATGGATGGATGGATGGATGGATGGATGGATGGATGGATGGATGGATGGATGGATGGATGCATGGATGGATGGATGGATGGATGGATGGACGGACAGCCCTGCAGCCACATTTGGGATGGAAAATCCCACCTGTGTGTGGGACAGGTGCCAGCACACTGGATTGGAAACCTTGGAAAAAGGAATTAGTAAAGAACTTCTTTGGCAGGGGAAGCCTGTTCTCCTCACATCAGATCCTGCCACTCATCCGTCCCTCTCCATCCACCTTCTCTCCAGTGAACTCCTGGGAACTTGGCTGCCAACCGGGATGAATCCCTGGAGTTTGAATCCAGAGAGGCATCTCCCTTGGGACATCATCTCTTTGCACACGGAGAGACTGAACCATCCCGGACAGAGGCATTTTTCCCCCTCTGGGATGTGCAACCTGCAGCTCACACCTAATTCCCATAATTCCCATAAAATTCCCATAATATCCCATGACCAGGTGTAGTGGGAGCAGTCAGCACAGGTTGATGGGGAGATGCTGCTAACCTCAGAAAGAAGTGATCAAATTTAATTCTCTTTTCTTGTCTCGCCTTTTCCATGAAATATTTCCATGTGATAGAAGAGGAGCAAATGCTCAATAATAAGGGACAGGGCAGCAATTCATTGGAGAATATAGATATAAATAAAATATAAAGAATATAAGTAATATTAATATATAAACGATGTAAATATAAATATAAATATAAATATAAATATAAATATAAATATAAATATAAATATACATTAAAAAAATCACACTCTAAGCTGTGACATCCTGTGTGCCCTGTGGTGAGGGATCCACCCTTGCTGAATCCAGGCTTTGCTCCAAGGCATCCTTTAAGCTGCATAAATGATGAACCAATGCATAAATATCCATTGCTAGGCCACGAAAAGCAGCAGTTCCAAAAAAAAACCCCAGGAATAAAGGTGAAGGATTGACATTCTGGGCCAAGAATGCCAGCAAAAGTGGTAATAAAAAGGGAAAGGCAATAAAAATGTTACATTCCAAAATCACATCCCCATCCTTGTTATTACAGGGAGATATTCCCGGGTGTTCTGCTTTAGATGGGAATCTTATTTCAATATTAAAGGAATACAAACCAAGCACTAGAGGCAAATACAAGAATCAGCCATAAAATCAGAGTTGGCTTCATTTGGGCTTCACCCTGGAGGAATTTTCTTTGTCTGCATTTGGAAGTGGCAACAAAAAAGAATGGGAAGAGCTTCCTTTGTACCTGCCCTGGCACTGGGAGAACTGGGAACATCATATTCATGGAATATCCTGAGTGGGAGGGACCCACAAGGATCATGAATCCAGCTCCTGGCCCTGCCCAGACCCCCCAACAATCCCACCCTGGGCATCCCTGGAGTGCTGTCCAAACTCTCCTGGAGCTCTGGCAGCCTCGGGGCTGTGCCCATTCCCTGGGGAGCCTGGGCAGTGCCAGCACCCTCTGGAATAGTGGCACCTTTCCCTGCTGTCCATCCTGTCCCTCCTGGACACAGATCCAGCCACTCCCTCAGTGCAGTCCCACCAGAAGGAAACTCCTTAGGAGAGCAGAGATTCACAATCCAAGCCCTCTCTTCCTGTTCCTCCCATTTGTGGACTCCTCAAATCCTTCCCAGCATGAATTCCTGGTTCAGGTAATTTAAAACCAAAGTAGTCGGGCTCATGGCTAAAAATCCAGACCCCAAACCAGTCAGCTCTGCCAGCTGTGCCAGGGTCTCTTTGCTCTCATCCTCTGAACTCTTCTTCCATCATCTGCCTCCAGTAGCTGATGGATTCCTGGTTTGGAATTCCAGCTGGGAAACTGGGAATTATGCCATGTTTTCTGCTTAAGGAGTTTTTTTTGGGGGGGGAGAAGGTGACAAAACCAGGGATCCAGGTACCAGCAGAACCTGTGGGGTCATCACCAACACCCAGCAGCTGGCACCTATTTCCCTCTCCCTTCCTCTCTCCCGGGTTTCATCATTTTTCCTGAGCAATTCCAGCAAGGAGCTGCTCTTTGCTCCCACTTCCCATCAAATCTCGAGACAGGGAACAAGGGAGCCACAGATAATCCTTCAAAACTTGAAGCAAAAGATAAAAGCACCGACGTCAACCCAAGCTGGTGGGGCCGCTTCCATAATCCTGCAGATGAAAGGGAGCTCTTTGCCATCCTTCAGGAACAAAGTGGGGTGGATAAAAAGGCCGGGACACATCCCTTTCATCCCGGCACTCCAAACAGAAAGTACATGGAAATGAGGGTTTGGATACAGCAGTTTCCCTTCTTTTACACCACAAGTTTCACTTTCAGCTCCAATCCCAAAAGAGCAAACAGAAATCCCTGGATTTCTACAGCCACGGACATGGAAAGCCGGATTTAATCCGAAAAATATGAAGAAATTTAGGAAGGTTGTTGAGGTTTTCAGCGAATAGGACTCAGTGGAGCAGATAAAGGGTCAAGCCCCTCCTATGCTGGGAATATTCCCAATATTCCTGAATGAGCCTTTACACTGATATTTCTCTGCTAAAGGAGAAAAGAATGGGAAGTTATAAGCAGGGAATCATGGAATCCTGGAATGGTTTGGGTTGGAAGGACCTTAAAGCCCACCCAGTGCCACCCCTGCCATGGCAGGGACACCTCCCACTGTCCCAGGTGCTCCCAGCCCCAGTGTCCAACCTGGCCTTGGGCACTGCCAGGGATCCAGGGGCAGCCACGGGAACACAGGACAGGTTCATGTATGAAATCCCATAAATTCCAAGAATTCCAAATGCAACGAAACCATCCCTGCCAGAAGGAGTCAGGACTAAATGGGGTCTGTTATCACTCTCAAAGCCTCTTCCCAAGCTGAGGTCTGTTCTAAATGATTAGGATTAAGGAGGGGAACACTGGGCCATGGAGCTTTGGCCAGCAAAGCTTCTTCCAACCACAACCCCCAACCCAGCAGAGCCTAAGCCAGCCAACATTCCCAGTCAAAACCTTCCTTGGACTCTGTTAGGAATAATAAAAATCATTATCAAACAGTAGCAAGCTCTGGGAAACCCTCCCAAAACTCGCCTGGAGCACGCTTTCCAAACACCACATTTGCGCACCGCGAGAACGACTCCGTGTCCCGAGGGCTCTGCATCTCCCCTGCCCTTTGGAAGTCGCGGTTTCCGAGCGCCAATCCCACATTTCGGAGTCAGGCTTGGCTTGGCAGGGGACACAGAGAGCGGCAGAGCCCCTGGGAGCTCCTCCCCTGGCAGAACAAGGCCCTACTGATCGGAGGGAATCCGCCCCGCTCCCATTCACGCCGCAGCTGCAGCCTTGGGAAAGGGGCTCCCATTCAGAGGCTTCCGTGTGGGAGCGCTGCCGCCGCATCCCGGGATTTCGGAGCTGCCTGGGGAGCCAGCGGCGCCGGTGACAAAGCGCTCTTGGAATTACGGCGGGGTCACGACGCCCGGCCCTGCTGCGCCAGGCACGGCCGGGAATTTAAACGGGAATTACATCCATTTCTGTGGCCTTGTGTTAAAGGCAAGCCAGGCACCGGGCGTAGATGGATGGAGATTGATTAGGAAATTAATAATTAATGGCTCCAACATAGCCCGGTCCTCAGAAGGTGCTAAACCAGCAGGAAACACACCCTGGGCTTGATTAATGACTGGGGCAAGGCTTTCTCAGACTGAGCACAAACCCAGCACTCCTTAAGTCATCGTTAACACACTTAATTAGACCGGGCTGCCCAGCACTTGGACCAGAGAAGCTGTGGCTGCTCCATCCTTGGAATGTTCCCATTTCGATGGGGTTTGGAGCAACCTGACCCAGTGGAAGGTGTCCCTGCCCTGCAGGGAGCGGAGTGGGAGACTCCTAAACCAGCAGGAAATGCACCCTGGTCGTGATTAATGACTGGGGCAAGACTTTCTCAGACTGAGCACAAAGCAAGCACTCATTAAGGCATCCTTAACACTCTTAATTAGACCAGGCTAATTAAGGCCAAGCGCTTTGGACCAGAGAAGCTGTGGCTGCTCCATCCTTGGAATGTTCCGGGTTGGATGAGGTTTGGAGCAACCTGGGAGAGTGGAAGGTTTCCCTGCCCTGCAGGGAGTGGAGTGGGATAATCCTGAAGGTCCCACCCCACCTGAACAATTTTTGGGATTTATTCAAGGATCAGGTGAAGATGTTGAGGGAATTTGAAGGGGTGGAGTCCCTGCTGCTGCCTGGGATGGGGAGCTGAGGCTGGAATCGCACAGGGAGGAAAATCCATCTGTCATTCTTGGAGCAGCCCGAAAAAATCCACTGCCAACGTGTCATAATTACAGTGAGACAAATAGAGGCATTTAGGCTGGATGTATGGAATTGAGGAAATGTCACAATTGGCTTTAGGGATTACTGGAAATGCAGAAGAAACCCAATAATTTAATAGCAATATCAAAGTACAGGCAGCAAGTCATGTCCTTGACAAGGCTCTCAGCTGTGATGAATAGAAATGAAAGGACATTATTTCCTCCAGTTTGGGGCATTATTTGAAAGGCAGAACCGAAGTAATAGAACATAATTGAATTATATTTTTATATCCATTGCTGTGTGTGCATCCATTTCATTCACAGGCAGTATTTCTTGCAGGAACACAAAGCCAATATTCCTAACGAGACACACAGCGCACAGAGAGGAAGGGTTTGAGCTCCCTGCCAGGCTGGAAGCAGCATTCCTGTAACTATTTACTCTGGAAAGTTCAAACAAGGAATTCCCAGATTTTGAGTTAGAATCAGGAAAACAGAGAATGGGATTGGGAGGGAGCTTAAAACTCATCTTGTTCCACGCCCTGCCAGGCAGGGACAGCTCCCACTGTCCCACACTGCTCGAAGCCCCAGTGCCCAACTTGTCCTTCGGCACTGCCAGGGATCCAGAGACAGCCACAGCTTTTCCAGGAATTCCAGCCCAGCCCCTGCCCACCCTCCCAGCCAGGAATTCCTTCCATAAATCCAACATATCTCCCTTCCTTCAGCTCCATTCCCTGTCATCTTTGTTTTTTTTTTTTTTTTTTTTACTGTTATTTTACAGGGCAAAAATCAACTTTTTATTGCCCACCCTGCTTTAGGGCAGGTCCTTTCTTTTTATCACCAAGACTTCAAGAAACCCAAATTACCCCTAAAAAAATAAACCCAGGGAAAAATAAAAGAAAAAAAATCCTAAAACTGATCAAGTGATGAAAATCTTTTATATTTTTCTATGTTTATCCTCTGCTCCTCCAGAGAGATCCCAGTGGAAGTTGCACACCATGTGAAAAGAGGAGAAAATTCTCCAGCTGATCAGTTCTAGAGTTCTAGAATAGTTCTTGTCTAAAAACTTTGTGTTTAGGCAAATAAAGCATATTTCTCTTACACCTCATCTTTCTTTTTGACTTACTCTCTCTTTTCTCCCATCTCCTTTTCACTGCCTTTAAATTTCCAGCACTCCCAGGTCAAGAAGAAATAAAGAGAAGCTTCTCAAATCCCAGATCTTTCAGGTTTGTGTCCTTTTTTTTTTGACTTGATACATGGAATAACTGAGGTAAAATATTCCCAGAGCAGCTTTAAGCATTGCAAGTGCTTTGGGATCATCTTGGAATGGTTCCTCATGGAATGCTTTGGGGTAGAAGAGGCCTCAGAGATGATCTAACTCCAGCCCCTCATGTCACAGGCAGGATTTAGGGTTTTCCCTGGCACACAGGAGAAATTTCCAGCTGGTGAAATACCTGGATCTGTTCTGGGACAAAGGGGTGGCTCCCCCCACCCAGGGCAGGTGTCCCTTGCTGGCCAGAGCCACCCTTGTCTGTGCCCCTGAACCTCCCACTGGGGTCCCTGAGCAGTCACTGCTCCTGTCAGGGATTAAAAAGAAAAACAATCCTATTTTTCAGTCTGCCCTGAGCCTGTCCCTGAAATAAAGAAGCTTAACGTTGAGGCAAGAGCGAGATGGTTTTGTCTGGGCACCCTGTCAAAAATGGAAAATTCTGAGGTTCAGGGAGCAGAGCGGGGAGTCACAGGATAGAAATAAAGAATGGAATTATCAGGGAACTGTAAATTGGAATATCCTGAGTGGGAAAGATCCACAAGGATCATTGATCCAGCCCCTGTCCCTGCCCAGACCCCCAGCAATCCCACCCTGGGCATCCCTGGCAGCTCCTGGAGCTCTGGCAGCCTCGGGGCTGTGCCCATTCCCTGGGGAGCCTGGGCAGTGCCAGCACCCTCTGGGGGAAGAACCTTTCCTTAAAATCAAAAACTAGAAACAAATATAACTATAAATCACATTTATGAGGGTTTTTCAGCTGAGCTCAGCGTTTATACATTCCCATATATCCACACAAGCCAATCCAGGTCTCCCTATCCCATTCCTCAACACCCTTTTCTCCCCTCCTCCAACTTTTCCAGACTCCCTCTGCTTTTGGAGCCGTGGGGCCGCAGCTCTGGTGACTCACATCCTTATGCTCCTTTTTTTCCTGGGTGCTTTTCCTCTCCCTTTTCCAGCACTTTGCTGCCCCGGTGGGCTCGTGCTGCCGCTCACGCACAGAAGTGGCATTGAGAATTCCAGCGGGAGGGAGGGAGGCGGATCTTGGCTTTTCAAGGCACTTCCTCGCCGGTTCTGCTCGGGAGAGGCTACAAAAGCTCCCGACTCCCACACTGGAGGGATTCATTCCGTGGGGATTTCATCCAGAGGCGCTGAGGGAAGCGGGATCCTCCCTTTGGCGGCTTAAACCCGTCGTGGAACTGATGAATTTAGATCCCTTCCCTGCTGAATTTAGATCCACGCAGGATTAAATCCATCCCAGCCACGCCAAAGTCAGGCCTGCAAGCCGAGGTCGTGGATCTAAGAGCCCCTAGAGCACAATTCCCGCTTTCCAAAAATAGAAGGGATGAGCTGTTCCTCCATTCCCCGAGTGCAGCTCTTGCCTGAACAGCTCCAGACACCTCAGCCCTGCCCCACTGCAACGGCAACATCCTAATTAGTGGATTAGGGATGGCTGGCTAATGAGGAGCTGCCAAGGAGGGACCCTCAGGCTTCAGGAGGACACAGTCTGGGCAGGAACAAACATCAGCCATGCGCTCGGGAAAAGGGAGCTGGGGTCCAGGGATGTATTAAAAGGGAATTTTTTGGGGAACGCAGCTCTGGTTGGACCCGGTGTTTGTGGGGCTGGGAATGTGGAGAGCTCTGCGTTCCCACAGGGCTGAGCTTCCCCAAGGAGACCAGCAGGACCTGGGGGCTCTGGGATGATGTGACCCCCGTGGAGTAAAGGAAATGTTCTTTATGCACTCATGGAATAGTTAGGATTGGAAAACTCCTCCAAGACATCGAGTCCAACCATTCCCAGCACTGCCAAGGCCACCAGTGACCATGTCCCCAAGTGCCACATCCACTGGGATTTAAATCCCTGCAGGGATGGGAACTCCAAACCTCCCTGGGCAGCTGTGCCAGGGCTGGGGAACCCTTTCCATGAAGGAATTTTCCCAATGCCCACCCTGAGCCTGCCCTGGCCCAGCCTGAGGCCGTTCCCTCTCCTCCTGTCCCTGTTCCCTGGAGCAGAGCCCGACCCCCCCGGCTGTCCCCTCCTGGCAGGAGCTGTGCAGAGCCACAAGGTCCCCCCTGAGCCTCCTTTGCTCCAGGCTCAGCCCCTTCCCAGCTCCCTCAGGAATTCTCCAGACCCTTCCCAGCTCCCTCAGGAATTCTCCAGCTCCCTTCCCAGCTCCCTCAGCCTCTCCTGAGACGAGACACCCACATTCCAACAGGGAAAATGCTGCTGCAAAGGGAAAGAGGACAATTCCTTATTCCATGCCAGGACAAGATTCCCTCTCAGCCCTGCAGGGAGTCAAAACCAGCCAGGATAATGGGATTGGTAGGGCAAGGTTTAGACCTAATAGAGAACAGGACTGGGGGATCCCTTGGGATCCTTTCCACCTTTATTTCCTATTATTCCTTTTTGCCAAAGAATTCTCCTGGAAAAGCTGTGGCTGCCCCTGGATCCCTGGCAGTGCCCAAGGCCAGGTTGGACAGCCTGGGACAGTGGGAGGTGTCCCTGCCGTGGCAGGGGTGGCACTGGGTGGGATTTAAGATCTTTCCATCCCAAACCATTCTGGGATTCCATAAAATCATCCACCTGCATTGCTCAGCTGAAAGCACCCTCAGGATTTCCAGCCCCTTTCATGCAGATCCCTGTCACCTCCCCCCAGGAATGCCAGGAAATGTGAAGAGAAATATTTTTTCCACCTTCCATAATTCCCTTTGCAGTGCATTGTCTGACTGACGGGAAACAAAGCAAGTTTATCATGACAGACTTCAGCCTAATCGAGGGATTAAAAGTGAATTAAGCCTTTTTTAATTTGTCTCCCACCACATGCCCCAGACAGAGCAGCAGCTTCAGCTGTGATTTCAATGAGCTGTGGCAGGCAGCTGAAAAATCACGGATTGAAAGACTCATCTTGCTCGGGAAAAGTTCCTGGGCTGGTTTATTTTCTCCTGGAAGCTGCCAAAACTCAGCCTTAATTTATGGATTAATGATCACCTACACTAAAAACTGGCTTTCCAATATCATTTCCAAATGAATCAGTGCCACCCAAGCTGCTTCGTGGAGCGAGATAAAAGCCTGATTTGCTTTTCCTCAATCATATTCCAGGAACTATTCTAAGGAGCCCAGAATTCCCGTGGTTTTCTGGGTAAATATCCTGCATTTTCTCTGGCATTATGAAACAATGAACGCTCTTGAAAAGCTCCATTCAGGTTATTCTTAGCTCGGAGTGTTCCATGTGCCATTCAGCAGGAGCTGGGGCTAAAATTCCCTTTTTTTAGTGCCTCCCATGCAAACTGGTGACAGCGTCAGCTGTCAATAATTCCTCTTTGACACTCAGCTGAGCTGGGCTTGGAACAACAGATCCAGGGATTTCTACATGAGGAGGAATTTGTTGCTGCTCACAGAAACCCAAGCAAAGCACGGTCCAGGTAAAGGCAGAGAGATGGGAGAGAATTCCAGAATCATGGAATGGGGTTTGGAATGGACAGGGCCTTTAATCCCATCCCCTTCTACCCCTGCCATGGAGGTGCTCCCTTCAAATTTCTTATATATTGAGATAAGAAATTTGCAGATTAATTGCTGCCTTTAGACACAAAATCAATCACAACAAGCTCCTCTACCTTCTGCTTTAAATTATTCATTTTAATTGTCACCCTGGGCTTTGGCCTGTGCACGGTGACACCTCTGGGGTGACCTCAGCTGCTCCATTTCCAGCACCCACTTGGGGTTTAGGGGCTGGTTTTGTGTTTAAAACTGGTCTGTGCTGGAAAAAAAGAAATCTTTTTGTCTGAAAAGTGAGGTCACAGCATTGGAGGAGGGGGCTGAGGATCCAGGGCCCAGGGAGGGAGGGGATTGCCCCCCTCTGTTCTGTCCTTGGGAGACTCCACCTGGGAAATTCCAGCTCTGGAATTCTCAGCACAAGAAAGTTGTGGATTTGCAGGAGTGATCCAGAGGAGGCCACAGAACTGCTCCAGGGCTGGAGCACCTCTGGAGCCAGGAGGGAGAGCTGGGAATGCTCCCCTGGAGAGGAGAAGGCTCCAGGGAGAGCTCAGAGCCCCTTGCAGGGCCTGGAGGGGCTCCAGGAGAGCTGGAGAGGGACTGGGGACAAGGGATGGAGGGACAGGAGCCAGGGAATGGCTCCCAGTGCCAGAGGGCAGGGATGGGTGGGAGATTGGGAATTGGGAATTCCTGGCTGGGCTGGAATTGCCAGAGCAGCTGTGGCTGCCCCTGGATCCCTGGAATGCCCAAGGCCAGGTTGGACACTGGGGCTGGAGCACCTGGGACAGTGGGAGGTGTCCCTGCCATCCCTGGGTGGGATTTAAGGTCCAACCCAAACACATTCCAATATTCCATCAAAGGCAGAACAGCCAAATCCCCCCATTTGGATCCCACAAAGTGCAGCTGAATTAAACACACTCAGAACCACAACAGTGACAATAAATCTGGGACATCTTTGCACCTCTCAGATATTCCAGGCTCTCCATCCCATCCCTCCAGCTTCCAGCTAAAACCAATGGACAGAACAGGACTGAAACAGCTTCAACTTCAGGCTCCAATTTTCATTGCTTTGGATTTATCCTGGATTCCTCCGGATTCACAATTTCTCTAGTTTCTCCAGAGTTACACCAGGTGAAGTTCAACTGAAGAACTTCTGTGAGGTGAAGTTTTATTAAATAAGCAAATTTTGGTTTAGAGCCACCCCCAGATCAGTCCCTGTCCTTAATGAGCTCCTGCATTAACCACTTTTCACATCTAATCCTGCCCTTCATCAAATTCCTCACGGAAAAGAGGGAATCCTTGTTATTTTCCAGGCTTGTCTACATGGGAAATTACTCCAGAAAAGACAATTTTCTCCCCAAATAACCATGGCATGGATAAGGTGGGAATAATTCCTTCTTTTGGCAAAATTGCCCCTGGATCACCCATCCTGGGCTCAGGAAATGAGAGTTTGCTGCTCCCCAAGTGCTGGAACATCAATTTTTTTGAAGATGAGGCTCAACAGGAACTGAGATAGCGCTGGCTCCAACAGCAAAGTTATTCCAAGGAAAAATGGGAGTGGGATCAATTCCCACGCTCTCGTGCCGTGGGTGAGGGTCAGGAGCTGCTCCCAACTCCCAGCCCCTCCTCCCATGGAAAGGCTTCTCCTGCCATAAAAACCAGAGCTGCTCATGAGGGACAAACCTCACTTCAGGATATTTTTTTTTTTTCCCCTGGAAAAACTGATGGGAGTGGAAATTAAGGCCTTCCAAGTCATTTTCCCGGATATCTTTGGAGCAGACTGTAATTCCTGGTGGAGCTGCTTTTAAGGGTTGTGGACAGCAGTGGGGAAACCACAGGTCTGCTGTCTAGTCATCAATTCCAAAAAAGCTGGAGGCAACTCCTTGGAATAAAGCCCTGAGGACAGGAATGATGGCAAATATGGAAGTGCAAATAAAATTCCTCGTTGATCCCAACCACACTCAGCATTTTAATTTTGTGTTCATTTTTTCCCCGATTTCAGGGCCTCAGACACAAATTATTAAGTCATAACCCACCCTAATCTAACCTGAAGTCTCCAAATGTCCCAACACTTCTTGTGGAATTGTTTTCCAAAGCACATTCCCTTGAAATTCCTGATTAGTCAGAAATCCAAGCTCAGTTTGGCTCTTGGTAGGAGTTTTAGAAACCATTTCAGACACATCCTGTGCTTATCCCGGGCACGGAGCCTTTAGGAGAGGTAAAATCTGGAATTTCCATCCTCCCCCAGCATTCCCAAGTCCATTTCTTGGGATTGACCCCTGGTGTTACAATCACAACAAGAGGGAGAGACACAGCTGACTGATCCATAAGGGATGAGCCCAACAACCAGAATAAATCCACAAGAAATTCCACAAAATGGAAAAAACTTTTCCATGGATTCTACCTAAAGACTCAGAGACCTTCCCACAAAATGATTTCAACACAACCCCTTGGATAATTCCATTTGGAACAATTAAATGTGAAAGGAAACATTTTGGTTGGAATCAATGAAGGAATTGATGTTTAGGTCGATGTAAGAAAAGGACAAATCAATCCCTGAAATCAATGCCAGAGTAGAAAAAAGGTTGGGTTATTCCCATGAAATATTTTGTGGAATAAAAACCATAAAGTTCCAACAGCACAGGGAGCACAAGGAACTGGGAGGGATTCCAGAGGTCAGGGAGCTGCTCCGTGGAGCCCCTCTGCTCTGGAGCCAGGCTGGGAGAGCTGGGAATATTCCCCTGGAGAGGAGAAGGATCCAGGGAGAGCTCAGAGCCCCTTGCAGGGCCTGAAGGGGCTCCAGGAGAGCTGGAGAGGGACTGGGGACAAGGCCTGGAGGGACAGGACACAGGGAATGGCTTTTAGGTGGAAAATGGGAGATTTGGGTGGGATATTGGGAAGGAATTCCTGGCTGGAGTGACCAGGACAAGGGGGAATGGCTTTAAGCTGGAAGAGGGTAGGTTTAGATGGGATATCAGGAAGGAATTCTTGGCTGGGAGGGAAGTGAGGGACTGTGATGGAATTCCCAGAGCAGCTGTGGCTGCCCCTGGATCCCTGGCAGTGCCCAAGGCCAGGTTGGACACTGGGGCTTGGATCACCCTGGGATAATGCAAGGTGTCCCTGCCCACGGCACGGGCGGGAATGAGATGGACTTCAAGGTTCTTCCCACCCAAACCATTCCAGGATTCCCTGAAAGAGCCCCAGATTCTGGAGCTGAGCTCAGCCAGGGCAGGAGGTGCTGCTGGAGCTCACCAGTTTTGTTGGAGAGGCGGAAGGACACCATTTTATCCGGGATGCTGCAGACATTCCGCACCGAGGCGATGCAGCTGTAGTTGGCGTAGTCCTGAGGTCGCAGATTCTTCAGCTTCAGGATCTTTGTTTCTCCCTGGAAAAGGATGGGAGAACGTCAGGAAGGGGCAGAGGCAGAGGAAAATCTGGGATTTCCATCCTCCTCCAGCATTCCCAAGTGGGTTTCTTGGGATTGACCCCTGATGTTATATCCACAAGACACAACCAACGGATCCAGAAGGGATCAGCCTAAAAAAAGGAGTCAGTTTGCAAGAAATTCCACAACATGGAAACAACTTTTCCAGGGATTCTACCTAAAGGCTTTGAGATCCTCCTCCAAAGGATTTCCAAAGGATACAAGGAATATCAACACTGGAAAGTCACAGGGAAATTGGTTTGATGGAGTCCTTCAAGTTGCAAATTTTTCGGGATAATTTATTATAAGGTACAGTTTCCATGAAGAAAAAATCCCAAGGTACAAAATTGCTCCTGCTTTCCTTTAAAAATGAGGAGCTGATGGATTCTATTTTTAGCCAGGGAGCAGGGATGGAGCCGGGAGCTGAATGGGACATGGAATGTCAAATTCCTTCAAATACGGACAGCAGGAAACTGGGAAATGGGAAATGTGAGATCCACCCTGCAAAGTTCCAAAAGAAAAATGTGGAAAACGTTCATTATCCGGTGTCCTGATAAATCCAAACAACTTTAATATTGGCACAGCCTTTGGAACACATGGAATTATTTTTAACAATATCAGTGGACAAACTGCTCAGGAATGCCTAGGAAAAATATGGAAGTTTGAAAAAATGAATGCACAAACCTGGCAAAAAAATTAAATCCATATAAAAAAATACAGCAGAGCAAGGAAGAAAAGAAACAGTCCTTGAAGTCTTGGAGAGACTTTGGGAATATTGGGATTTAAGTGGTTTCTATGTACAACCAATCCCATGGAAATGATGGGATTAAAATTAAATCCATTGCAAGGCCAAGCCTTGGGAAAGCTGCGCCTAAAGATCAAATTTGTGCTTTTGGAGGTTTCTCTGGAATAGGGAAGGGCCTGGAAAGGCACAGCCTTAGGAAGACACAGACATGGATAAAGTACCCAGGAATGTCTAGGAAAAATAAGGAAATTTGGGGAAATGAATGAACAGAACCGGGAAAAAAAGAAACCCATATAAAATAATAGAGCTGAGCAGGAGAGAAAATAAACAGTCCTTGAAAGTTTGGAGAGATTTTGGGAATATTGGGATTTAAACAGTTTCTATGGATAACCAATTCCATGGAAATGATGGGAATAAAATTAAACCTTGGAAAGGCTGCTCCTAAGGATCAAATTCCTGCTTTAGGAGGTTTTTCTGGAATAGGGAAGGGCCTGATCCAGGCTGCCAAAGGCATTGAGTTCTGGAAGCACTGAGCAGCTTCATCCCAGCATTCCCTCCATAGCTCCAGGTTGAACTTGGGCTGAACTCCCAATGGAATTCTGGATCCTGTCCCCATCTCGCAGAGATTTATAAAAAATGTATATATTTTCCTCATTGGTTGGGATAATTAGTCTAATTATGTCTAATTGCGTAATTATCGTAAATACAGCAAATTTAATCTCGTGCTCAGGCTGAGCAATTCCAATGAGCAACGAGGATAAGAACTCTCAGGGAAAAAATCTCCATCAAGATTTGGGATTTGGGAACTTCATTTTCCCAACATTTTTGTGGACAAGGATGGGCAGGTTTGCTCCGTTTCTCTCCCCATGGGTGCTGGAACAAGTGGCTGATGTTTCCTGATTGACTGGAAGAATCTGATCATATTTAAGGAATTTGTTTGGACTTCCCCAGTTTTCCAAGCGTCTCCCGTGATTTAATTGCTGACTGGATTTTGGGATCATCCCAGAGGATGGGCAAAAAGGGAAAGGGGGTGGATTCTGCCCTGCCCAGATGGCACTCCACCTGCAGAGCTGCTCCAGCTCTGGGGACAGAGCAGGATGTGGAGCTGCTGGAGTGATCCAGAGGAATCCATGGAGCTGCTCCAAGGGCTGGAGCTGCTCTGGAGCCAGGCTGGGAGAGCTGGGAATGTTCCCCTGGAGAGGAGAAGCTCCAGGGAGAGCTCAGAGCCCCTGGCAGGGCCTGGAGGGGCTCCAGGAGAGCTGGAGAGGGACTGGGGACAGGGGATGGAGGGACAGGAGCCAGGGAATGGCTCCCAGTGCCAGAGGGCAGGGATGGATGGGAGATTGGGAATTGGGAATTCCTGGCTGGGCTGGAATTGCCAGAGCAGCTGTGGCTGCCCCTGGATCCCTGGCAGTGCCCAAGGCCAGGTTGGATGGGGTTGGAGCAGCCTGGGATTCCCGGGTTGGAATGGGATGAGCTTTATGGTCCCTTCCCACCCAAAGCATCCCAGGATTCTGTGTTTACCAGAATAATAAAAGCATCATAATAAAAACTTTTTTGGGGTAAAAAACACGAGAAATTTTGTTTCCCTTTCCATTCCATTTCACTTCCAGATTTAAATCCACCTTCAGACCCCTCAAGAAAAAAAATTCCCTCTCAAAATTCCCAAGTCTCAGTCCTCTGAATTCCCTCTGTCCCTCTTCCCATCAGCTCTCCCTATTTGCATCCCTACCATGAAATGAACTAATTAAGCAGAAGATGTTGATGACTCTTGAACCTTTAATTACAGCTTTTCCTCTCATAAACACAGAGCAGGTCTTGCCTGCATGGATCCAGGCCATGCTAATTCCAGCTGCCCTCCAATAACTGGAGAAAGGTTATGGATAAGATTTGGAATATCACCAGGACAATCTGATTTATTCATTAATTAAACCCACACCAAGATCTTAGGAAGGGTGATCTTAATAACCTAAAAAAAACCTAATTTCATGTGACACATTTTAGTAGATGAATCCTTAGATTTTAGGGAAGGCAATGCTCAGCATTTCCATAATAAAATATAAAATTAAAAAATCCACTTTCCCTTTTTAATTAAAACATTTCAAAACTCCAGTTTATACTCGAGTCCAAGCAAAGCCCCAGATTTGCTAAACTGGGTCCGTTCATGTTAAATTAAAAATAATCTCATTACATTTAGGACACCGATAACTTGGCTCTGTGATTTAATTCCCATCTCTGCAAGGTTCCGTGCTCCACATTTCTCCGGAAAACACGGAGCTGTTGGAGCAATATAAAGCTGTCAAGTACAATAAAAAGCCACAAATGAAGGTGCTCTCAAATCATTAACTGAAAATTATTTATGAAAGTCGCAGTTGCATTCTGCTCTGAACATCAAATTACCAGGCAGTTTTCACCTCTGTCTTTCCTTGTTCTTCCTTGGGATTTTCCAATCCAAATTTTCCCCCTTTTTTTTTTTTCCTTTGTTTTTATTTTTTTTTTTCTTTAAACACCATCCCATACTTTTGGCCACAGACAATGGGATTTGTCACCTTTTTTCATCCTGCCTCGGTGCAAATGTGTAAAAATTAATGATAAATTAATCTCAGCTTATCCGACAGAGCCAGGATCCCTTCAGGGCTGGGAATGGGAGCAGGAACACTTTGGACAAGGTTTTATTTCCTTTTTTGACACCTCATTTTTAAGTGGGGGAATTGTGAAATGAAACCTTATATTTAAAGATAAGAGAGGCAGGGAAAAAAAAAAAGGAGTGTAAAAACTAACATGGGGAGCTCCCATAGTCAGAAATCATGGAATTTTTCAGGTTGGAAAAGCTCTCCAAGACCATTAACTCCAACCATCAACCACCACCATGTTCTCCATGAATCCATGTCCTCAAGTGCCACATCCACACGGTTTTTGAACCCTTCCAGGGATGGAGACTCCACCCCTCTTCTGGGCAGCCTGTACCTCTTCTACAAAGAAATTTTTCCTTAAAATTTAATCTACATGAAGAGATTTTTAAGGCTGCAATTTAGGCTGAGAGTGGAATCACTGAGCTGGATCAGGAAGGATGAGGAAATGGGAATCAGAAGTTTGGCCTTCCAGGATCCAATAAAAATCACTTTAAAAGGCCTCCAGTAGATACCTCTCCCTCATCATTTAATAATTCCTATTTTTACAAAAATCTAAATACATTTTATGCCAGCAAATCTATTAACAACACCCAGGAGTGTTTGGGTGGGGCATCATCCTCTGGAGGCCATCCCCAATCCCCACCCCACAAATCCAGCGGGCAGATCCCATTACAAAGCCTCAAGATGGAAAAAAAAATTCCCGGTTTTTAGGCCTACCTGGGTAAAGAAGGGCTCGTAGATCTCCACTCCCTTGTCGGAGCCCTGCAGCAGCACCTCCTGGCCGCGGCGCCAGCTGTAGCGCACGGGCGGGTTGGAGTTGGCCACGCACCTGAGGAACACGGTCTTCTCATAATAAAACTGCTCCTTGGCTTCCCCGATGCTCTGGTGGACCGTGACTATGGGATCATCCAAATCTGGGAAAAAAAAAACGGGCAGGGACAACCAAGTTTAAGCCAGGCTTTAGCCGACCCGACAACAGCGCGGCACCGGGAACTTCCCGCGACGCCTCATAACTAGTCCAGGGTAAAACAGAGACAAAACAGCTCGAAAAGCCCCAGATTTTAGGAATTTTGCGGAAAAAGTCAGGTTTAGGATTTATTTCCTGCTCCCCAACTGGATCTCCTTCGAAACTCACATGTTTAGTCAGAACAACACAGCCAATCTCATGCTAATGCCAATCATATTTCTATTATAGTGCAATGATTACCGTGGTTTCGTCTGGTTCGCAGCTTTACTCCTTGTTTCTTCTAACTCTTTTCCACAAAATTATAAAGCTTTGGCAATAAATAGACAGCCTGATTTGCATCCAAATGGCAGGATCCAGGAGTCCATGGATCATGTGTACGCAGCTGTTTGCTTTAAAAGCTGCAATTTAAGGCAGCAATTTAATGCAGATTCCCTGCTTTTAGTTACAGACATTTAACTTCCAGCAGGTAAATTCATCCCGGGCTTTGGAACACATTTCTCTTGATTAAAATACAGATATCGGATAATTACTCCCACTGCAGCAACTCCAAGAAAATGAGATGCCCACAATGAGGAATTGGCCTCCGCAAGAAATAAAAACACAATAGCCCTTGGAATATGAGGATACAAAAGTAATTAATTTGGGCTTTATCCCACCAGGAAAAAAAAAAAAAAGATTCCTGGTCTGAGGGGTTTTCTGAACTTTGTCTGGAGGGACAATTTTATTGAGGAAAGAAAGAAATGGAACAAGGAAAAAAACAAGGAAAGCAAGGGATGTTTTTCCTAAGTACTGGTTAAAAACACACAACTTCCAAATGACCACTCTCACAGCCAGGAATTCCTTCCCAATATCCCATCAATCCTGCCTCTCTGGCAGTGGGAAGTTATTCCCCCTTCTCCTGTCCTTCCATCCCTGGAAGCTAATGGTTTCGGTGGGAAGAACATTGAAGTCCATCCCACCCCTACCATGGCAGGGACACCTCCCACTGTCCCAGGCTGCTCCAAGCCCCAATGTCCAGCCTTGCACTGGACACTGCCAGGGATCCAGGGGCAGCCACAGCTTCTCCAGAAATTCCATCCCAGCCCCTCCCCACCCTCCCAGCCAGGAATTCCCAATTCCCAATATCCAACCTAAATCTTCCCTTTTCTATCTTAAAGCCATCCCCTGTGTCCTGTCCCTCCATCCCTTGTCCCCAGTCCCTCTCCAGCTCTCCTGGAGCCCCTTCAGGCCCTGCAAGGAGCTCTGAGCTCTGCCTGGAGCCTTCTCCTCTCCAGGGGAGCATTCCCAGCTCTCCCAGCCTGGCTCCAGAGGGGCTCCAGCCCTCAGAGCGTCTCCACGATCTCTCCAACAATTGCTTGGAACAAGCAAACATTGCCATGTTTTTATTGTGCTGGATTCTTGGACTCGGCATTCCAGGTGAGCCCTCCAAGCACACAGGAACACAACATTCCATGTGCAACTCAGCCTTGGCTGCAACCGTTCCAGAACCTTCTCAGCACTGCTTATTCTTTAAAATTCCTTAAAACCCTTTGGGTGGGGTATTTATCTCCAAATTTTACATGCAAAGTCTGGTGTGAGTAATTACCAAAATTCTGGTTCATCAGGTTTATTTGAGGCCAAATTTCAGTGAAATGGAGAACGGGGTTCTTAAATCTTCAAGTCACCAAAAGGAACCAGTCAAAGGCACCCTCAAATCCCTCTGCAAAGGTGGAGAATCTGGGAATTGTTGAGGTTGGAAAAGCCCCCTGAGATCACCAAATCCAACCGTCACCCACCACCACATTCACCACTAAACCACGGCCTCCAGAGCCACATCCACAACTGGTTGAACTTTCCCAGCAGTGCTGACTCCACCCCTTCCCTAACAGCCTCTTCCAAAGCTTGACAATCCATGGAATTCTTCAGGAAGAACTTTGTTCATAAAATAAATAGATTAGAATGCATAAGAATTCCATGTTGAAAAGCAATTTCCAGCCAAGCCTAAAGACTAAAAATTCATCTTAAATCTAAAAATTCATCTTGAGCTGCTCTGTTTCTATTTGCATAAGAAGATGAAGCTGGAGAGTCTCTTGATTAATTAGAAACAAAAACTCTTCCAAAATTCCCAACAATTCCAGCAATAATACCTCATAATGGGGCACGGATTTTAAATAAATGTTACCTTCGTCCCCCCCACTCCAAAACATTTAATTTAAGATCACAGAAGAAAATCATGGATCTGCAGCTCCAAATTAGGATGGCATTTCCTAATGAGACTTCAGTTTTGTTCAAAAGGTTATTTGAAATCACGGCAGTCAGTGCTTGAAAAGGGTTGAGAGTGCTCAGGAATTCTGGCTTCTCCTCATGACATTGAAAGCAAAAAGGAGAAAATTAACTCGCTGCAATTTTTAGGGTCAAACTCATGAGTTTCAATGGAGAACAGAACGTTTCCCACATTGATTCCCAGGTTATCCCTATTAAAGCACATCCCTGGATGGCAAACAAGGAGCCATGAGCTCCATCACCGAGTCCCGGGATGCTCTTCCAATCTCTGACCTTCGGATGAAGGTGAATCCTTGGAAAAAAACACCGGAGAGGTCCAAATCTGGGCTCAGCTTCATTTCCATGAAGTTACTCAAGGCAAGGCAGAGGAAATCCCTTAAAACCTGGAACCAGGACAGAAACCAGGACTGAAACCACGTCCATCCCTGGCTGCAAGAGCAGGAGAGCTGTTTCCAGGGCAAAACTCCTTCTCATCCAACCCATCCCTGTGAGACAAATTCCTGAGCGCCCTGTCCAGCTCCAGACATGGATAAGCTGGAACAATGCAGGGAAGGCCACCAAGGTGACTGGGGGCCATCCAGATCCTCAGGGAGCTGGGTTTGGCCAACCTGGAGATGGTTGGATGAAGGGAAAATCCAATTTCTGTCTTCAAAAGCCAACCAGGGACTCCTGGAGAAGACGAAGACAAAGGAAAAGCTGGGATGAAGAGCAGATGGAATTTCTGCCTTCACCTTTCTTCACCAGAAAGTTCTAGAGAAGGTGAAAAACTCTTCTTGGAGGTGCAGAGGAAAGGACTATGAGATCTAGGCTGCACCAAGAGAAACTTCTCCTGGATATAAGGAAAACAAATTCCCTGTGTAATCAGACAAGTGTCCAGAGGGGCCATGGGATACTTGGAGACATCCAAAGCTTGGTTGGACAGAGTCCTGAGGAATCTGACCTTGCAGGTGGCCCTGGTTTGAGGAGGGGGTTGGACAAGAGGTCATTTTAGAGAAATTATTCCAAATCACCCCATGATTCCAGGAGCTGTGATGTCATCACCTGCTTGTCCAATCTGCCCTCTTGGAACAGGTCCATGCTGGATCATGGAAACACAGAATGGTTTGGGTTGGAAGGGACCTTAAGTCCCATCCCATTCCACCCATTCCATGGCAGGGACACCTTCCATGATCCCAGGCTGCTCCAGCCCCAGTGTCCAACCTGGCCTTGGGCACTGCCAGGGATCCAGGGGCAGCCACAGCTGCTCTGGCAATTCCAGCCCAGCCAGGAATTCCCAATTCCCAATCTCCCATCCATCCCTGCCCTCTGGCAGTGGGAGCCATTCCCTGGCTCCTGTCCCTCCATGCCTTGTCCCCAGTCCCTCTCCAGCTAATCCTTTCCAAGCACTGAACTACGGCAAGGGATGGATTTTGATAGGAATATCGGGAAAGCTCCAAGAAATCCAAGTTGGGAATGGAACTGCAGCAAAGCCTCTGCCAAAGCATTTCATAATGGTCAATTAATGGAAAATTCCCACTGCAGAACCTGATGGATTTTTTTTTTTTCCAACGGCAGTGCTGGAAAGATCCCGACAGCTGCAGCAAAGCCAAAGCAGAAGCAGTACCAGGAGGGTGAAGAATGCTCCCAATTTTTGGGAGATTTCCCTGAACATTCCCAGTGCTGGGAAGGGCCGCACAAATGCGTGACTGGCTGGTTACATAAGGCTGGGCTTTGCTCAGGCCGTGTCAGAGCCGGAAAAGAGAAAAAAACAGGGAAAATATGGTGTTTGGACAAAGGATTCTGCAGAGATATTGCAGGGAAACTCCAAAATTCCCTGCCTTTAGCTAGGTAGGTTAAAGCCACCTGATGCCAGTGCTCATGGAAGTTCTGCAGAATTCCGGCTCCAATTCTGATTCAATCAGCACTAATTGATTTTCAATTTTCTAAACAGATTTTAAACCCCCCCTCTTCTTAAAGCTGTGTGCGTGTGGGTGGCTGGGGGTGGTTGTTCTTTCCCAGCAGCACGGGAATATCCAGGGGCTTGGAAGGCTGGGAGGGAAGGGAAGGGCTTGGAATGGTCACCCAGAGAAGCCCCTGGATCCCTGGAAGTGTCAAAGGCCAGGTTGGATGAGACTTGGGGCAGCCTGGGACAGTGGAAGGTGTCCCTGTCCATGGCAGGGATGGGATGGGATTTAAGGTCCCTTCCATCCCAAAGCATTCCAGATACAATAATTTCAAACACCACGCAAAAATAAACCTACAAAGATTTAACGTTGGGAAGCTCAACGAGATGCATCTCTTCAGTGTTTTACAAGAAAGGGAAAAAAATATCCTAAAGTTTTCATTTTGGGTTGATGAAATTATGAGGAGTCACCAGATTAAATCAATCTTTAAATCAAACTGAACTCATGGGTGCTGCTACACGGTTAAAGTCTCTTAATCAACCTGAAAATAATTACAGAAAGATGTTTCCCACAGAGGTTTGTGCCACCATCAGGTTCAATTTCTCAGTCTTTAATCTCTGAATTGAACCAAGCACTCCCCAAAACCCAGATGGGCCAGGCATGGTAAACACTGGACTGGAAGAATTCCCCTCACACATCCCTAAGCTCTTGAACAAATGGAAAACTCAACCTAAGCTGATCAAAATGGGTCTAATCCAAATTCCCTGGGAATTGCATCATCGCGGTGGAGCGGAGGTGCACGGAAGTGTGGCAGACGTCGTTAAAATCCTCCTTGTGCAGAATTCCAAAGGCATTGAGCTGTCTGGGAGTGCGAAACAGGGATCACGATCCCCGCAGCCCTGACCTGAGCTACTCACAAAGACGAACAGCTTGGCAGGATCCAGGCTGGATTTGCTGGATCATCTCCTCCCAGCTGCTGGGCCTGCAGTTTGCTGATTTCATTTGTTAATTAGCTGCCTTTGTCTTCAGATGTTCGGAGCAGGCGGGATAAGAATAAAACACATCTGGGAAAGGGTTGGGAACGGCTTCATCCCGGCGGGCAGAGCGGAGACAGCGGTGACGCATCGCTGAGCTGGAGTTATTCAGCTCCCGAGTTATCCCTAAATGTGAAAGTCCTGTTTTTTCCATGTTATGTTTCCTCCGGGAGTCATTCAGCTCCTAAGTTATCTTTAAATGTGAAAGTCCCGTGTTTTCCAAGTTATTTTCCCTCCTTGGCCCAGCACAAGCTTTCAACCATGGAATCACTGAGGTTGGAAAAGAGTTTAGGATCATCGAGTCCCAACTGTGCCCGATGGCCACCTTGTCCCCAGCCCAGAGCTCTGAGGGCCGAGGCCACCACTGCTCCATGTCCTCAGGTGCCACATCCACGTGGATTTCAAATCCCCCCAGGCATGGGGACTCCACCCTGTACTTGTGCCACAGCTGGGGAACCCTTTTAGGGGAAGAAATTTTCCCAAATATCCAATCTAAACCTCACAGAATCCCTGAGGTTGGAAAAGAGCTCCAAGATCAGAGTCCCAGCTGTGCCCGATGCCCACCTTGTCCCAGCCCAGAGCTCTGAGAGCACCTCCAGGAATTCCTTGGGCACCTCCAGGGATGGGCACTCCAAACCTCCCTGGGCAGTGCCAAGGCCTGAGCCCCCTTTCCATGGGGAAATTCCTGCTGCTGCCCACCCTGAGCCTGCCCTGGCCCAGCCTGAGGCCGTTCCCTCTCCTCCTGTCCCTGTTCCCTGGAGCAGAGCCCGACCCCCCCGGCTGTCCCCTCCTGGCAGGAGCTGTGCAGAGCCACAAGGTCCCCCCTGAGCCTCCTTTGCTCCAGGCTCAGCCCCTTCCCAGCTCCCTCAGGAATTCTCCAGACCCTTCCCAGCTCCCTCAGGAATTCCCCAGCCCCTTCCCAGCTCCCTCAGCCCCTCCTGGTGCTCCAGACCCTTCCCAGCTCCTTCAGCTGCTCCTCATCAGATTTATTCTCAATAACTCGCAGAATTCCGGAATGGTTTAGGTTAGAAGGAAGGAACTTAAAGCCCACCCAGTGCCACCCCTGCCATGAGCAGGGACACCTCCTGCTATACCAGGGTGCTCCAAACTCCGTCCAACCTGGCCTGGAACACTTCCAGGGATGAAGCAGTGTCAGCTTCTCTATCAAGGCAGCTTTGAAATGTTTTCTGTGGGATATAAACCTCAAAAAATTAAATTAATTTCTCTATTTCTTGCATCCTACAGAAAGAAAAACGAGCTCTCCCGCTCTCCACCCCTTCACGTGTCCAGTGTGGACATACAACAGCTCTAACCAAGCTGGAAAGACGGGAATTGAGCTATTCCCAGCTCCATGTGAGCTATTTTCCCCTCTCCAGCCCTTTCAATGAGATTTATTCTGCATCTGCAGTGCTGCATGTGCAGAACAGCCCCGGCACTGAAAACAAGGAGCATTTCCAGCTGCTGGAAGGAAGCAAATGTTCCCTCCTTGTTCCCACGATGAGGAGCGTGACCCTGGGAGCCCCCTGAGGAGCTTCCATCGATTTCCAATGGAATTTCAGGAGGATCAGAGCCCTGCCAGGAGGCTGTTAACACACTCCAACACAAAAGGACAAAGCAAATGACTTCGGTATCAACAATCCCCACACAGCTCCAGCCTGTGATGCTTTCCTGAGGGTTCAGGCTACAACAGAATTCCAAAAAGAAAAATATAATGAGCTCTCGGCGATGGGATTTTATGGAGAAGATGTTTTCTCCCCTCTTTTAATGAGGCTATAAATACACCTGGTTGGAAATATGAGCGTGTCCTGGGGATGGCACAGGGGGTGCAGCACTACAGGAGGGATTTCCTTCTCCAAGGACACCAAACAGAGCCGATTCCCATCGTTTCTGAGGCTGGATTAGCACTGGAACCCCCAGGGAGCAGGCAGGTTCTCAACACTAACAGAACAAACAACCACATCCACGACAATGCTGGACTTCCACAGGGATGGGAGGAGCCCTGAGGAGAAAGATTGGGAATGTTGGGGGATCAAAGCCTGGACATGACCGGGAATTGTGCCCTGGGCTGATCCCTCAGCGTGGGATTCTGCCCCTCTGCCCTGCCCAGGTGAGACCCCACCTGCAGAGCTGCTCCAGCCCTGGATCCAACAGCAGGAGGATGTGGAGCTGCTGGAGAGATCCAGAGGAATCCATGGAACAACTCTGAGGGCTGGAGCACCTCTGGAGCCAGGCTGGGAGAGCTGGGAATGTTCCCCTGGAGAGGAGAAGCTCCAGGGAGAGCTCAGAGCCCCTTGCAGGGCCTGGAGGGGCTCCAGGAGAGCTGGAGAGGGACTGGGGACAAGGCATGGAGGGACAGGACCCAGGGAATGGCTCCCACTGCCAGAGGGCAGGGATGGGTGGGAGATTGGGAATTGGGAATTCCTGGCTGGGCTGGAATTGCCAGAGCAGCTGTGGCTGCCCCTGGATCCCTGGCAGTGCCCAAGGCCAGGCTGGACAGAGCTTGGAGCAGCCTGGGACAGTGGGAGGTGTCCCTGCCATGGCAGGGGTGGGAATGGGGGGGGGATTTAGGGTCCCTTCCAACTCAAACCATCCCATGGTTCCATGATTCTTTGGGCATATGCACAGATGGAAAAGGATCAGTGGATTTTCCCAATCACCGGGAGTCAGAAACTCACACAGAACGAGGCACATCCAAGAATTCCCAGCAGAGGTTCCCAGCTCCAGGGAATGGCCTGAACCTGCCCCAGGAAACACTGGAAAAGTGATGGAATAATGGGAATTTCTGGGACCACTGTGCAGGAAGGATTTCATTTACTCCCACACTCAGAATCAGTGCCTGGAGTACAGGATCCTAACCTGGTCTTGTGCTTTTAAGCAACATTAAATAATTAAAAGGCAACAAAAATGAATTAATTAAGGGTAAGGAGAAAGAATCAATTAAAGGGCAAAGAAAAGTCCAACAGGAAACTCTTCCACACTGGAAAATTAACTCGGGATCTGAGTTTGCTGGACAAGATGTAACAAGCACAAAACATTGAATTTTTCCAAAAAGAACATTTAATAATTTTGAATAAAATTTTAAAATAAGAAAAAAAAAATAAAAATATTAGAAGTTTAAATTTGTTTGAAATGAAATAGATTTATATAAAAGTAAATTTAAAATAAGAATAAAATTGAATAATAAATAAATTATATTTACAATCTATAGATTATTATTGGCTGTAAGCACCACATGAGGGAAATCAGTACAGAAGAGCTCTTTTGGCTCCAGGGAATATAAATATAAGGAATAAAAATAGCTGGAAATGGAAGGAAACCCAATTCAGTTTGGGGAAGAACCAGACTGGTTTTTTTTTGGAAAATGAAGCAGCTGAACAGAAAAACTTGGGCAGAAAGAGGGTTCCTCAAAACTCCATGATCAGATGGTTTTTAGGGGGAAAAAAAGTCATTAAATTGATTTTTAATAGAGCAGCAAAGGAAAAAATCAACCCTAAAACGCAGACAGAGCCATGAGACAAAAGAGGTCAAGCTAAACCTGTGGTGTGGTCAATTCAAAAATGAAATTCCATGGAAAAATGCAATCAGAGTTGCTTTTAAAATTCCAGATCATTATCATTAAATCAAGTACACTCGAATCAAGGCATGGAGTCATTGAAAGCATTTTTAATCCCATTTCCATCAGGCTCTTCCCGAATTTTCTTTGGATCCCCACCGTGCTGGAAAATCCAGATGGACCAGGAGCCCCCACCAAAAAAAAAAAGTGGAATGAACAAGATTTAAATCCACTCTGACACTGCAGGGACTGAGATTTTTTAACAGTAATTTTGGGTTATTAATTCCTTCTGTACCTGCATCATTTTCCCATAAATAAAGCAGGAAAAATGGATTTCCCCAGCCAGGAGAAACAGGCATTGATGCCAAAGGCCACCTGACGTGCTCGATGTGGAATAATTGTTACAAATTGGGAGTATTCATGTCTTAAGTCAGTAATTATTGGTTTCATAATCCCAAACCTAATTAATGCTCGTTCCTCCACTTCTTAAATGACAGAAACTTAATTTTGTGGAATTAATGAACAACAAACTGGGTTAGGAAAGTCTGGTTTTAGAGCACATCCATCTCTACTTAGAGAAATTTTTTTTCCAGAGGCTCCTGAAAAGGTTTAAATAAATCCCTGTTAAAAGGGAAATTCGGAATTGAGTGTAAGTAGTAAGGAGGGGCTCCTGGTGAGACCCCACTGCTCCCTCCCTGCCTTATTCCGGATTTTAAATGGTCTAAAAGGAGAATAAATATATTTGCATGGAGAAAAAAAATAAATAGTTGATTATTTCTTCATTTATAATAAACAAGGGAGTGCAAAGTGGGTGGTGGAGAGATCCAGGGGTTGGAGCACTTCTCCTATGAGGAAAGCTTGGGAGAATTGGGAATATTTACATGGAAAAGGCTCCAGGGAGAGCTCAGAGCCCCTTGCAGGGCCTGGAGGGGCTCCAGGAGAGCTGGAGAGGGACTGGGGACAAGGGATGGAGGGACAGGAGCCAGGGAATGGCTCCCAGTGCCAGAGGGCAGGGATGGATGGGAGATTGGGAATTGGGAATTCCTGGCTGGGCTGGAATTGCCAGAGCAGCTGTGGCTGCCCCTGGATCCCTGGCAGTGCCCAAGGCCAGGCTGGAGCAACCTGGGACAGTGGGGGGTGTCCCTGCCATGGCAGGGGTGGAATGGGGTGGGATTTAAGGTCCCTTCCATCCCAAACCATTCCAGGATTTTAGGAGTGCACCCAAAGCAAATTTCACAGTCCAGAGTCCAGAGGAGGCTCCAGAATGACCCAAGGGATGGAGCAGCTCTGGTGGGAGAGCTGGGAATGTTCACCTGGAGAAGAGAAGGCTCCAGAATGATCCCAGAGCCCCTTGCAGGGCCTGAAGCAATCCCAATCCTTTGCACTTCTCACTGCAATCCCAATCCTTTGTATTCCTCACCACAATCCCAATCTTTCCTATTTTTTTCCTCCAATTCCAATCCTTCACATTTTCACTAAATTGGAATGTTTCTTATCTTTCACCATAACCCCAACCCTTCACATTTTTCCCTGCAATCCACATCCTTCAGACTTTTCCCTGCAATCCACATCCTTCAGACTTTTCCCTGCAATCCACATCTTCTACATTTTCTCTCCAACCCCAGCCCTCCACATTTTTCACCACAATCCCAATCTTTCACACTTTTCCCTGCAATCCCAATTCTTTACATTCTTCACCTCCAAATCCTCCACATTTTCTCCTGCAACCCCAATCCTTTGTGTTTCTCATTGCAACCCCAATATTTCCTATTTTTAGCTGCAATCCAAATCTTCCACATTTTTCACTGCAATCCAAATATTTCTGATTTTTAACATCCATCACATTTTCCCTTCATTCCTAATCCTCCACATTTTTCCTTGCAATCTACATCCTTCATATTTTTCACTGCAATCCCAATCCTTCATATTTTGCACCACAGTCCCAATCCTTCACACCCTTCACCACAATCCTAATCCTTCCTATCTTGCCACAATCCCAACCCTTCACATTTTTCACTGAAACCCAAACCCTTCATATTTTTCACTCCAATCAAAATCCTCCACATTTTTCACTGCAATCCCATTCCTTTACATTTCTCACTACAATCCCAATCTTTCCTATTTTTCCCTGCAATCCCAACCCTTCACATCCTTCACCACAATCCCAATCCTTCACATTTCCCTTGCAACCCAAATCCATCACGTTTTTCACCACAATCCCAGTCGTTCACATTTTCACCGCGATCCCAACCTTCATATTTTCACTCCAAATCCTTCACATTTTTTTCCCTGCAATCCCAATCCTTCACAGTTTTCCCTGCAATTCCAGTCCTTCATATCCTTCACCACAATCCCAATCATCCACATTTTCCCCCGCAAGCCCAACCCTTCACATTCTTCCGACCGTAAAAACTCCGCGAACCCGCGGCATCCACCATTAAAATCGGGATTCACAAGGAGCCGAACGTTTCTTGGGAACAACAGATATTTTAAGGCATTCCTAAAGGACCAAAGGCAGAATTCCAAGGATTTACTCACAGTACACGTCCACTCGGATGGATTTGATGGCCGGGGAGCCCAGGCCGTTCTCAGCCTTGCAGTAGTAGCGGCCTCCCTGGTGTCTCTGGATGTTGGAAATCCTCAGGGTTTCGTTGAAGACACTGGAATCTTGGAATCTGTCAGAGGCACTTCCTGCTGTTTTGGTCCACCTGATCTGAGCAAGCACCAAAAACCAGGATTACCTTTAGGTCTGGAAAATTGACAGTCTAAAACTCAGCATCAAAATCCAGGATTACTTCAGGTCTGGAAAATGGGCACAGTCTAAAACTCAGCACTGAAATCCAGGATTACTTCAGGTCTGGAAAATGGACACTCAAACTCAGCTCCAAAACCCAGGATTACCTTTAAGTCTGGAAAATCGACAGTCTAAAACTCAGCATCAAAAACCAGGATTACCTTTAGGTCTGGAAAATCGACAGTCTAAAACTCAGCATCAAAATCCAGGATTACCTTTAGGTCTGGAAAATGGGCAGAGTCTAAAACTTGTCACCAAAATTCAGGATTACCCTTAGGTCTAGAAAATGGGCACAGTCTAAAACTCAGAACCAAAAACCAGGACTGATTAAGTCTGGAAAATAGGCAGAGTCTAAAACTCGTCGCCAAACCACGGGATTTGTGTGGGTGGCACCGGGATTTCACCTTGGATGACTCGGGGAAATTCCCAAGAAACTCAACAGCTCATGGGAACAAACACTTCACCCAGGAGTCCCTGAGGAGCTGCATTTCATGGAATCATGGAATGGTTTGGGTTGGAGGAGTTTAAAGATCCTGTTCCAGGTCCTGCCATGGCAGGGACACCTCCCACTATCCCAGGTTGCTCCAAGCCTTGAACATTCCCAGGGATTTCAGATCTGTGGGATTTGAGGCTGCCCGTGATGGGTCTGGGAGGATAAATGAATTCATATTTCCATTTTTTTCCTGATGGTTTTGTTATTATTGTAATCACAGAATGACAGAATGGTTTAGGTGGGAAGGGACCTTAAATCCCATCTGATTCCAACCCCTGGACACCTCCCACCGTGCCAGGACGCTCCAAACCCCAGTTCTCCACGAGAGCTGGAGAGGGACTGGGGACAAGGGATGGAGGGACAGGAGCCAGGGAATGGCTCCCAGTGCCAGAGGGCAGGGATGGGTGGGAGACTGGGAATTGGGAATTCCTGGCTGGGCTGGGATTGCCAGAGCAGCTGTGGCTGCCCCTGGATCCCTGGCAGTGCCCAAGGCCAGGTTGGAGCAGCCTGGGACAGTGGGAGATGGAATGGGATAAGGGCTGCAGTGGGATGGGATTTAAGGTCCCTTCCAAGCCAAACCATTCCAGGATTCTGCGATTCCATGATCACAGGGAATGGCCTCCCATTTCCAGAGGATACATTCCCTTTTTGGGCCAACTCATGTCCTTGGAATTGCACATCCCAACACTTCCTTTTTTCCCAGGGAAAGCACAATTTTTTTCCTGCTCCAAGGAAAAGCCGGCAGTGACCAGGCAGGACAGGAGCATCCGGATTCTGTGCCAAGGATCCCAAGGAAATTGCTCTTTTCCAGCTCAGTTGTTGTAACACACTGGGAAAAGGAGATTTCCTTTTACTTTCCAGCAGAGGAAAACTCTGGAAAATCATGGAAAAAATCAGCAGCAAACCCACAAAGCTACAACTCCTATGGAAGAATTTCTGTGGTTTTTTTTAATTTTATTCCCAAAGATTCCAGAGTAATCCTGAGACTGGAATCTGGGAATGCCTCCAAAAAGAAATAAAATCAATTAAATAAAAGCAATTTTTAAAAATCCATTCCTTCACCTTTGAACTCAGATTTTACACATTGACATCCAAACTCTGGAAAATCAGGCAGATATTCAAGAGGTCTGAATCCCAAAAATTCAGGATTTGGCTTTGGAATGGCAGAAGAAACTTTCCTTACCCTTCAAGGCTGAAAGTCCAAATATTACTGGAAAAATAAAGGGATTTTAAGAAATTGCTGAATAATTTAAAGGTCTTTTAATTAATGGATCCTGAGGGAAAAAAAATATTTCATTCTTAGGTAAACTGGTAAAACTTCAGTGAAAAAATGGTTTAAAATAAAAAAAATATAAAATCCCTTTACCCTGCTCAGTTGGATCAGTCTTTTTTTTTTTTACTGGAAAAGCAGGATTTAGAGAAACACTCACAAATTCTCTTCTAAAAAATATTGGAATAACCTGGCCAATTATTAATTGCAGCAATTAATCTTCAATTAATTTGGATTATTTTGATTCCAATGTTGTTCCTTAGGACTTCCCGATGTTTCCCTGCTTCCAAAAAATTAACACTTTAATCCTGAATAATCCATAAACGTTTTTTCTATCAATATCCAACTGAAGAATGATGGATTTTCCATCCTGCATGGCTGGAAAATGCCTTTTTCAGCATTACCTGGGAGCTGAGGTCAGGAATTTCACTGAGTTTTTTTCAGGATTATTTGAACCTTCCTAATGGGAAATTCTGGACTGGCATCTACCTAAATTATCCCAGGAATTTGAGGAAATTATCTGAACAGCTCCAAATTTTGTGTATTTTTTAAATTCTCCCTGCTTTTTTTTTTTCAGCGACTTTAATTAATTTTTTTTAATTTCATCTTCACAATAAAGATTAATAAATAACAAATAATTTAAGGGCAGAAAGAAGCAGACAAAGCTCCATTGGAATTCCTAATGATTCCTTTTTATGGAGGCTTTCCAATGCTGGAATTCCATGTCAAACCCCTGGAATCACAAACACATCCTCATAACTTCAATGCCTGGGAGTTCCCTGGAATTCTTTAAAGGCAAATAAATGCGACATATTTTGTCATTTTGAGCTTCTAAACCAGCACAAAATAAAGCCTGGGGATGAGAACTCCATAAAATCCAAATCCAGACTCTTATTTCCCTTGTGGACCAGTCTAAATCCTATTTTTTTTTTTTTTTTTCCCACGGACAGAAGAAGTTTGCTGTTGTTGCCATTCAGGTTCAGGAATTGATCAAATCCTCACATGTTTGGGGGGGAAAAAAAAGCTGAGGTTTAATTAAACCCGCAGGATTTAGGAGCTGTTCCAGAGGAAAGAGCTAAAACCAGGAAGGATGGGCACTGGGAAAGCTGGAAAGAAGGGAATTAGATCCAAGGATGAGGCAATTCCAGGAGTTCTGTGCGGGAGTTACCTCCCAGGAGCCAAAATTGCTCAAAAATGCACCTCTGCTAGGGAAACAGGATAATTGGGAATGCTCACCTGGAGAAGGGAAGGATCCAGGGAGAGCTCAGAGCCCCTTGCAGGGCCTGAAGGGGCTCCAGGAGAGCTGGAGAAGGACTGGGGACAGGGGATGGAGGGACAGGGCACAGGGAATGGCTCCCAGTGCCAGAGGGCAGGGATGGATGGGAGATTGGGAACTGGGAATTCCTGGCTGGGCTGGAATTGCCAGAGCAGCTGTGGCTGCCCCTGGATCCCTGGAATGCCCAAGGCCAGGTTGGACACTGGGGCTGGAGCACCTGGGACAGTGGGAGGTGTCCCTGCCATGGCAGGGGTGGCTTGGAATAAGATGGTTTTGAACATCCCTTCCAACCCATTCCGGGATTCCATGGAAAGAACTGGGAATGGGGAGGTGATCCCAGTGTTCACCATTGCTCCATGGTGAGCGCTGCTGCTCCATGTCCCAGCACTGCTGTGAATTCCCAGCGAGCTAAAAAATTCATTTTTGTTCCATAAACCAGAACTTAATCAGAGTAGGAATTTCCCATTCCCTCCAACTAAAGCTTCTACAATTCCCTTGGATTAAAATCCAAGGAAAGGGCACA
Organism: Vidua macroura; assembly: GCF_024509145.1. Taxonomy (NCBI): domain Eukaryota; kingdom Metazoa; phylum Chordata; class Aves; order Passeriformes; family Viduidae; genus Vidua; species Vidua macroura. The sequence goes on from NC_071576.1 coordinate 1,428,674, forward strand.
GAAAGCCCTTTCTGTGTAACCTCGGGAAGATGTGGAATATCAAGCAAAGGTCTGGAGAAAAACCACAGAACTCATTAAAATAACAAAGATTTCCTCAGCAAAGCAAGAGATAAGCTCAGCAACAGCACAGTGTCCCAGGAAAAATCAGGGAATAACCATCAACAGATTTAAAACACCCAGGGAGGGAGCAGAAATCAATTGTGGATCAATTCCCAGTATAAAAGGCAAAGTTAAGGAAGTAACAAAATGGATCAGGAATCACTTCCCATTTGCTCAGCCCCAAATGTTCATGCAAAACATCTTCAACCCATGGTGTTCCCTTAAATCAGAGTCAGCACTTCCAAAGGATTTTTCTGGGAGTGCTGGAAGTCCCAGGGACTGGAAATCTCCTCAGCACCAGGATCAGCTCCATGAAACCATTCCCAGGTTCAGGATTTCCACCATCCAGCTGCCAACAATGCACCACCCTCAGTGCCCAAAGGTGTAAAAATCCCTAAAAATCATTGAGTATTGCAAGTTTTCCCAGGAATTTGCCTCCCTGGTGCTCCCTGGAGAAGCTCTGAGATCCCAGTTTACCCCAGGCCAGAGGTGAGGCCTTCACCCACTTTGGGAATGGGATGTTTGGAGGATGGAGATCTTTGGAGCTGCTCCCTCCCATCCCAAGCAGGACTGGGGAACCAGGAGCCAGCAGCTCCCTGTTCCCAGAGGGATTTGTTTCCCTCAAAGGTAAAAAGGCATCAAAATGTGTTTGTGTCATTAAATTCAAACACTGGAGTCTAAACAGAGAGGGGAAAATGCCTTAGACAGATTTTTTTCCACTGGAAATTCACTCCGCAGAGCAGATTCGTGGTTCAAAGTGACAAAGCTGTAGTGAAACCCAGGCAGTTCAAATTGAGACTTTTTTTCCTCTTAAAACAACAATTTCAGGTGTTGTTTCTGCTTTTCCTTCTCCCCATCTCCACTCATTTTACTCCCCTTGAAGGAGTAACAAACAGGGAAGCAGCTTCACAGAGCACCCAAAATGCTGTCACAGATGACAACGACTCAACTGAGCTCCACACGAGGAAATGTTTCTTCTCTAAGCTTTCAGCAATAAAAATCTTGGCTCCATTGCCTGTCACAGTCGTTAGGGGAGGGATTTTGGGGCTGACAAGAAGATTTGGGGATGGGAAGTGTCATAAATAAAGGAACCCGAATAAAAACCCCAAAAAAACAAAAAGGCCAAACAAAACCAACCAAACCCTCTTTCAAAAACCCCAAATTGGTTTTCAGGAGATTCCTGTCTCTCATAATTTCACAGAATCGTGAAGGTTGGAAAAGCCCTCCAAGATCATGAAGTCCAACATGGCACTGCCAGGGCCAGCACTGCCCCGTGTCCCCAGGTGCCACATCCACGTGGATTTCAAATCCCCCCAGGCATGGGGACTCCACCCTGTACCTGTGCCACAGCTGGGGAACCCTTTTAGGGGAAGAAATTTTCCCAAATATCCAAACTAAACATCACAGAATCCCTGAGGTTGGAAAAGAGCTCCAAGATCAGAGTCCCAGCTGTGCCCGATGCCCACCTTGTCCCCAGCCCAGAGCTCTGAGAGCACCTCCAGGAATTCCTTGGGCACTCCAGGGATGGGCACTCCAAAGCTCCCTGGGCAGTGCCAAGGCCTGAGCCCCCTTTCCATGGGGAAATTCCTGCTGCTGCCCACCCTGAGCCTGCCCTGGCCCAGCCTGAGGCCGTTCCCTCTCTCCTGTCCCTGTTCCCTGGAGCAGAGCCCGACCCCCCCGGCTGTCCCCTCCTGGCAGGAGCTGTGCAGAGCCACAAGGGCCCCCCTGAGCCTCCTTTGCTCCAGGCTCAGCCCCTTCCCAGCTCCCTCAGGAATTCTCCAGCCCCTTCCCAGCTCCCTCAGGAATTCTCCAGCCCCTTCCCAGCTCCCTCAGGAATTCTCCAGCCCTTTCCCAGCTCCATTCCCTGCCCTGGACACGCTCCAGCCCCTCCATGTCCTTCCTGTCATGAATGACCCCAACTGACCCCAAGATTTGAAGTGAGGTCCCACCAGTGCCAAGCACAGTCTCCAAAGCTTCACCCATCCCTAATTTTTTTTCTCCATCAGGCCCACACAACATTCCCACCCTCCTCCAAGGCAGATTCCACAGGAAGCCAGGCTGGTTTTTGGGAAGCCTCTTCTAGACAAGACCAAATCCAGCTCAGTGGAGCTCCCCCAAGGCCGGGTTTAAGGGGCTCCGTTCTCACCACGTCGTGCTCTGGAACATCACTGAGGTTATTGATTCCCTGCAGATCAATATCAGCCTGTTTGATTAAACCTGTTCCCATTGTAAAACTCCATAAAAAAATCATCCAGAAAAATCGTGCTGTCCTTCAGACAGTGCCAGCAGCAGAGGAAGAAACTCCAGGAAAATCCCGAAATATTGGGAGCTGATGAATCCCAGTTTATGTTCACATCAGAGCTTGTTGGTATTTCCAGAATATCCTGGCGAGACTGGAAATGAACCCCACCCTCATTTCCAGGAAATTTTCTGAACTAAATCCCAAATCTCAATGATCCAAACCCTAAACTGGTCAGTAATCCAAACCCTAAATATCAATGGACCAAAGCTAAGTTTCCCAGAGATCCAAATCCTAAATCTAAAAGATCCAAATCCTAAATCTCCCAGAGATCCAAACCCTAAATTTTCCAGTGATCCAAACCCTAAATCTCAAAGATCCAAACCTTAAATCTTCCAGAGATTCAAACCCTAAATCTCAAAGATACAAACCCTAAGTCTCCCAGTGATCCAAACCTTAAATCTCCCAGTGATCCAAACTTTAAATCTCCCCACCATCCAAACCCTAAATCTCTCAGTGACCTAACCCTAAATCTGTCAGAGATCCAAACCTTAGATGTCCCAGTGATCCAAACCCTAAATCTCCCAGTGATCCCAATCAGCTGTGCCATATTTTCCTCCCACAGGACCCCAATTCCTCCCACTGCTCTCGCTGATCCCAAAATGGGAGTGAGAGTCTGAGCTGCCACCGGGTTCAGCTGTGGTGACAAAGAAAGGAGCTGACATTTGATTTTGCTGGAAAAGTGAGAGAACTGGGAAGGGGGAGCAGAGAGAAATGGGTAAAGGGTGGGAATCTCGATAAGAGGGATTTGGCAGCCCAGCTTGGAAGGAAAGGCATCGACAGCAAAGGCCAGGCAGGAGCAGCAGCTGCTGAGAACGAGTCACAGATCCTGCAAAAACTCCCTGATTCCTTTAAAAAATCAGATAAAATATAAAATATTCCTTAGAAAATCAGGAATCAGATCAACCAGCTGAACAAGGGTTATTTGTTTGGGATTTTTCCTTTAAAAATCCCTTTTCCCTTTCCTTTCCTTTTCAAGGTCCTGATGGTCACAAAGTATTAAAAAATGCGATGACACAAAATTCTGGGATCTAAACACATTCCAAAAAGGAGATTATTGCTTGGTGGGAATTTAATCCATCCATACCTTCTTATCCCATTCACTGGATGCAGCTTTTCCATCAGGCAATTCCAAAATATCAGCCTGAGCACATCCTGCCTGCACAATCCAGCTGCTGGAGACAGGACAAGGAATGTGTGGAATCAGTCAGGGTGGAAATTACAAAGATTTTGACTGAATGTTTCCATGTTTTTTCCTCTGTGAGCACCGATTTTCCCTTTTTTTTTTTTTCCAGAGAATAAACTGGCAAAGTCTCCCCAGGCAGGAAAACACCTCAAACAATGTTTAAAAATACTGGAAAAGGCTCAAATCTCTCCTTCCCCAAACCTGGCATGGCTTAAAAAGATGTTGGCAATTCCTTTGTTCTGGGAAAAGGAATTGGAAAGGTGTTGGCATCCCACTGGCTGAGATTCCAGCTCATTTCCAATTCCAGTAGAAGAAAAACTCGGCAAACTCCAGTAATCCCAAATAGCATCATTCATGTCTTGTGGAGCGCTCCTGGCACACCTTCCAACGACTCCCACGAGTGCCAAGGAACGGAATCTGGGAAAGCTTCCCACATTTCAGGAGAATTGCAAGGAGATGTAAAGAAAGAAAAGGGAAAAAAAAAAAAAAAAAAAAAAAAAAAAAAAAAAAAAAAAAGCCTGGATCAGCTTGCAGCTAGAAATAAAACCAGGACTAAGGGCTGGGATTAAGAGTTTGGAAAGGCAGGGTTAAGGGAATCAGCACAATGGGAAGAAACAATGGGAATTTCCAAAGGGAAGGGAAGAGAGCTAAAAATCAGGGAATGTTTAAAACTGGACAAAGCACAGGGAAAAGGGGACAGCCACTAACCCATAACTGCCTGAGGGACAGGAGGGACAGGAGCCAGGGAATGGCTCCCAGTGCCAGAGGGCAGGGATGGATGGGAGATTGGGAATTGGGAATTCCTGCCTGGGCTGGAATTGCCAGAGCAGCTGTGGCTGCCCCTGGATCCCTGGCAGTGCCCAAGGCCAGGTTGGACATTGGGACACCCTGGCACAGTGGGAGGTGTCCCTGCCATGGCAGGGGTGGCCCTGGGTGGGATTTGAGGTTCTCCCAACCCAAACCATTCCAAGATTCCACAACAGTTGATGTCTCTTCCCAACAACACCATTCCAACCCAAATCATTGCAAGATTCCATAGCACTTAAAGGCTTTTCCCAGTTTCACCATTCCAGCCCATCCATTCATGGAATGGTGCTGTTGGGAACCCAACCCATCCATTCCTTGATTCCACTGAACTTAAAGGCTCTTCCCAGCTACACCATTCCAACCCAAACCACTCCATGATTCTGTAGCAGTGGAAGGCTCTTCCCAACAGCACCATTCCAACCCAAACCATTCCAAGACTCCATAGCACTCTAAGGCTCTTCCCAACTGCACCATTCCAATCTGAACCATTCCAATTCCCCACATGGGAATGGCTCCTGGATTTTCCAGACTTGAAGGATTTTTTTTCTCTTTTATTATAATTCATCTTTCTTTGGCTCTGGTGCAAATTCCCTGGATTTCTTTTCCACAGCACTCTAAGGCTCTTCCCAACAACACTACTCCAACCCAAACCATCCATGGAATGGTGTTGTTGGGAACCCAACCCATCCAGTCCATGATTCCACAGCACTCAAGGCCTCTTCCCAGATACACCATTCCAACCTGAACCATTCCAACATTCCACAGCACTCAAAGGCTCTTCCCAACAACACTACTCCAACCCAAACCATTCCATGATTCTGAAGAAGTTGAAGGCTCCTCCCACTACACCATTCCATGATTCCACAGCAGCTGAAGGCTTTTCCCAGCACTGCCATTCCCACCCAAACCATTCCATGATTCTGAAGTTGAAGGCTCCTCCCACTACACCATTCCATGATTCCACAGCAGCTGAAGGCGTTTCCCAGCACCGCCATTCCCACTCAAACCATTCCATGATTCTGAAGAAGCTGAAGGCTCCTCCCACTACACCATTCCATGATTCCACAGCAGTTGAAGGTTCTCCCCAAAAACACCAGCTACACCATTCCATGGTTCATTCCCACCCAAACCATTCCATGATTCTGTAGAAGCTGAAGGCTCCTCCTACTACACCATTCCATGTTCCACAGCAGCTGAAGGCTTTTCCCAGCACTGCCATTCCAACCCAAACCATTCCATGATTCTGTACAAGTTGAAGGCTCCTCCCACTACACCATTCCATGATTCCACAGCAGTTGAAGATTCTCCCCAAAAACACCAGCTACACCATTCCATGGTTCATTCCCACCCAAACCATTCCATGATTCTGAAGAAGTTGAAGGCTCCTCCTACTACACCATTCCATGTTCTACAACAGCTGAAGGTTTTTCCCAGCACCGCCATTCCCACTCAAACCATTCCATGATTCTGAAGAAGTTGAAGGCTCCTCCCACTACACCATTCCATGAGTCCACAGCAGTTGAAGGTTCTCCCCAAAAACACCAACTACACCATTCCATGGTTCATTCCCACCCAAACCATTCCATGATTCTGAAGAAGTTGAAGGCTCCTCCTACTACACCATTCCATGTTCTACAACAGCTGAAGGTTTTTCCCAGCACCGCCATTCCCACCCAAACCATTCCATGATTCTGAAGAAGCTGAAGGCTCCTCCCACTACACCATTCCATGTTCTACAACAGCTGAAGGCGTTTCCCAGCACTGCCATTCCAACCCAAACCATTCCATGATTCTGAAGAAGCTGAAGGCTCCTCCCACTACACCATTCCATGTTCTACAACAGCTGAAGGCTTTTCCCAGCACTGCCATTCCCACCCAAACCATTCCATGATTCTGAAGATGTTGAAGGCTCCTCCCACTACACCATTCCATGATTCCACAGCAGCTGAAGGTTCGCCCGAGAAACACCAACTACACCATTCCATGATTCCACAGCAGCTGAAGGCTTTTCCCAGCACTGCCATTCCAACCCAAACCATTCCATGATTCTGTACAAGTTGAAGGCTCCTCCCACTACACCATTCCATGATTCCACAGCAGTTGAAGATTCTCCCCAAAAACACCAGCTACACCATTCCATGGTTCATTCCCACCCAAACCATTCCATGATTCTGAAGAAGCTGAAGGCTCCTCCCACTACACCATTCCATGATTCCACAGCAGTTGAAGATTCTCCCCAAAAACACCAGCTACACCATTCCATGGTTCATTCCCACCCAAACCATTCCATGATTCTGAAGAAGCTGAAGGCTCCTCCTACTACACCATTCCATATTCTACAACAGCTGAAGGCTTTTCCCAGCACTGCCATTCCAACCCAAACCATTCCATGATTCTGAAGTTGAAGGCTCCTCCCACTACACCATTCCATGGTTCCACAGCAGTTGAAGGTTCTCCCCAAAAACACCAGCTACACCATTCCATGGTTCATTCCCACCCAAACCATTCCATGATTCTGAAGAAGTTGAAGGCTCCTCCCACTACACCATTCCATGATTCCACAGCAGCTGAAGGCTTTTCCCAGCTCCGCCATTCCAACCCAAACCACTCCAATCCCACACATGGGAATGTCTCCCGGATTCCCCAAACTTGCAGGATTATTTCTCTGTCATTGTAATCCCACTTTCTTTGGCTCTGGTGCGAATCCCCTGGATTTTGCCAATGCTTTCTCCTTAACGATGTATTTACCTAATTAGCATAATTGTCTGCAATTATGTAATTAGCGTTCATATGTGTAATCATTGGAACATGTAATTAGCCCTAATTACACCATTAAAGCCTGCGAGTCAGAAATATCTTTATCATTTTGATTGACAGGCATATGGGAAGGGGGGAAAAAAAATCCCACTCGTTATTTTTATCTCCTTGAATCACGAAATCTGCAGGAGGATCCAGGATTCAGCCCGGAATGGCGCTGGAATTATTTAAAAATTTGATATTATTGATCAAAATGATAACGAGGTCATTCCGTTGGAAGAAAAGGAGAAAAACTACTCGAAAATAAGGAAAATTCAGGAATGTGCAGCAAGATTTTTCTGGAAAAAAGAAATTGGTAATTATTCTGAAATATTTAATTTTTTGTGTCTAATATCATAATACGAAAATTAAGGAAAGAGTCCCCAAATGTAGCAAGATTTTTCTGGAAAAAGAAATTTAAAATTATCAAAAATAAGGAGCAAAATTCATGAAAGAGGCACCAAGTGCAGCAGGATTTTTCTGGAAAAAGAAATTAAGAGTTATCTTGAAATATTTTAACTCTAAAATTCACTTGATCTGAGGAAGAAAAATAATACAGAAAAGAAGAAAACAGAGAACAGCAGTGAGATTTTTCTGTAAAGAAATTAGGAATTATCTAGAAATATTTGCTTTTTCTAATTCTTATATCACTGGATTTCAGGAAGAAAAATAATACAGAAAAAGAGAAAAACCTTGCAGAAATTGTTCTGTGGAGATGCTGTCACAGCCTAAAAAAAGGATTTTAAAACTCCTTGGATTTTTAGTCCCTCTGAGAAAACCAGATTTATCTGAAAACTCAATATTTAGATATAGTTTGTTTTATTTTAACATCTGTGCTGGGGGCCAGCACTAGAACAAACACCTGGCATGGAATAATTTAATTGGGACAGCAAAAATAGGGATTTAAAAATTATTTTAAAATATTATTCCTTTACTTTTAAATATTACTTTTAAACAGTGACCCCAATTAAATATTTGGATTTGTTTCACGTTCAACTTCTGCTCTTCTGGTTCAAGGGTTCTTGGTTTTTTTAGAAGTATATTTTAAAAAGCCAAAAAAAAAAAAAAAATTAAAAATCAAGTGGCTGAGCTGCCCAAAAATTTGGGAGGAGTAGAGGGGAAGCCTTAAAAAGTGATATTTGGGAATAAATCTTCATTGGGAATATAAATATTCCTGGATAAAGATTTTCCAGCCTGATGAACTCCATTGCAGTGTCCAAGTTCAGGTGAAAGGCAGCAAAATCCACCTGGAGCTTCCCAAATCATTCCCAGCTGGCAGAGGAGGGAGGAGAGCTCAATCCAGGAGAAAATGTTTTCCATGGAAACGTCAGCATGGAGAGTAAAACATCCCAGAAGGATCCCGAGGGGTCGTTCTCCCATCCCAGCAGGAACATCCCAATTTGTTCCACTTCTCCCACCTCAGCTGGGCGAGGTTTTGGGAGCAGAATTTCTTCCCTTAAAGTTTAAAAGCCACAAACTCCAGAGCCTTAGGAGTTCATGGCATCACAGAATCCTGGAATGGTTTGGGTTGGGAGGGATTTAAGGATCATCCCATTCCACCCCTGCCATGGCAGGGACACCTCCCACTGTCCCAACTGCTCCCAGCCCCAGTGTCCAACCTGGCCTTGGGCACTGCCAGGGATCCAGGGGCAGCCAGGAATTCCAGCCCAGCCCAGGAATTCCCAATTCCCAATCTCCCATCCATCCCTGCCCTCTGGCACTGGGAGCCATTCCCTGGCTCCTGTCCCTCCATCCCTTGTCCCCAGTCCCTCTCCAGCTCTCCTGGAGCCCCTTCAGGCCCTGCAAGGGGCTCTGAGCTCTCCCTGGAGCTTCTCCTCTCCAGGGGAACATTCCCAGCTCTCCCAGCCTGGCTCCAGAGCAGCTCCAGTGCTTGGAGCAGCTCTGTGGATTCCTCTGGATCTCTCCAGCAGCTCCACATCCTCCTGCTGTTGGACCCAGAGCTGGAGGCAGCTCTGCAGGTGGGATTTCATGGACAACATTCCTTCCCCTCCTTCCACAGCAATGGGAACGATTCCCGGTTATCCTCCAGAAAAGCCTCCCAAGCGTTTCCTTGGGAGATCTCCTTCCAAAGCCACCAGCACCGGCTGATCTGCATCAGCTGCTGGTTTCCCTGGTTACCAAATTATCCATGTACTCATCAAACCCATCCCTTCCCAGCCAGACCTCCCAGCTCCAGCCTTTATTCCAGAACCACCCCCATCCCTGTAGCGGGAGACCGGAATGTTTTTCCAGGTGCCCGTGGAAAAACAGCTCCTGGTGCTTTATCCCAGAGCCGCTGCTCCGGCCTTTCCTGAGCCCGTCAGAAACAGGGAAATAAAAGCTGACAGCACAAAGGGAAAACAAAACACCGCAGAGCTTTGGGAGGGGAGAAAACAGATGGAAAATATTCAGAGGACAAGTGTCCATATTTCAGGAAAACTGGAATTTTTTCCTGTTTTCCTTAAAATAATAGGAGAGTCCTGCTCTGTGGGTACTGGAAATTTTCCGTATGGGATTTCCAGCACATCTAAGCTGCCCAAATGTCAAAATGAAACTGCTCTGGTGCCACTCCCCAGCCCTGATGTCATTCCAAGCTCCATGAGATTCCCTCCAGGCTCATCCCAATGATTGCTGAGGCTGTAACAAGTCCAGGCTCGATATTCCCAACTGAGGGAGTGGGGTTCAAACTCAAACTTTCCTTGCCTGATGCTGCTTTTTTTCTGGATTTAACTTCTTTGGATTGAACCTCTTTTTATCTGGATTTGACCTCTTTCCCTCAGCGCTTCCAAGCCCTTTTTAGGAACCTGCAAACACATTCCTTGTGGAGAGACAGCAGCCACCTGGAAACAGGAAAACTGGGAGGAACTGCTCAAATCATTCAGGATAAAACAGCTGAGGAGCTAATTCCTTTTATCAGCTTGCAAACCATTGGAATCATGGAATGGTTTGGGATGGAAGGGACATTAAAGACTATCCAGAGTTCAGGATGAGCTCAGAGGCACCAGTGGCTCATTCCCAAAGATGCTGGTGCAGCTCCAGGAGTCCCTTGCTCCGTGCTGTGGATGCTGTGATTCCTGCCCTGGATTTCTGGCACAATTCCTGCTCCTTCCTCCCGGCAGACAGAGCAGGGCAGGCTGGGAGCCCTGCAGAGCTCTGCAGAGGTGTGAATTCAGGTGCTGCGCTCGGGGGAGAAAACATCAAATAAACTCCCCCGAGCAGCACAAACGTCATGTGAAGCTTCACCACAGAATGCTTTTCATGCCGGAGCAGGATGGAAACATTTTTCCTTGCTAAACAGGAGCTTTATCCAGTCAAACATTTAGGAAAGTTTTTTTTTTTTTTTTTCCAGCATAAAATCCAGGCTAATTTAGTCATGAGTCAGGCTGGGTTTTGTCAGGTGCTCAGTGAACATTTGTAAAGTCTTCCCGTGAACTGAGGAGTGTCAGATGGAATCAGCATCAATTTTCCTAACAAGGCTCCAATTACTGCTCCAAGGAGCTGTGGAGTGGGGTGGGAAAACAGCTGCTCCCGTGTGAGGGACCCACCATCCCCCTCCCCTCGGCTGCACCGGCACTTGATAAGAATTCTTATCAATTAACACCAAAAACGTGGCACCCACTGTGCCTCGAAGGAGCCTTTTATGTCTCCCTCACAGCCAATAAAAGAGAGCAGAATGTGGGGGTTTTGCTGTGGGTTTTTTGGGAATGCTGCTTTTCCTGTTCTCATGGATGGAGTGCCAGGGAATGGGAATTTTTCCTTTCCAGGCACTAATCAGGAGAAGGCAGGATCCTGTTCTGCAGTGTCGGAGGAGGCTCCGCCAATCACGGGGAGTAATTAGGGGGATGCATTTGAAATAATTAAGGGGTTTTTATAACGTGCCACAGTTACCTGGGTCTGTTCATGGGAGAGCTCGGTGCTTTCCAAGGAGCTTATGAGTGACAGGATAATGGGGAATGGCTTTAAACTGACAGGGAATTCATTTAGCTGGGATATTGGGAAGGAATTCCTGTCTGCGAGGGAGGAGAGGCGCTGGGATGGAATTCCCAGAGAAGCTGTGGATCCCTGGAAATGTCCAAGGCCAGGTTGGAGCAGCCTGGGATAGTGGGAGGTGTCCCTGTCCATGGCAGGGGGTAGCACTGGATGGGCTTTAAGGTCCTTCCCATGCAAGCCATTCCATGATTCCATTAATTCCATATTCATATATCTATGTTTATATAGATATATAAATATGAGCTTCAAGGCTCCTTCCAAACCAACCATTCCCTGCTCTGTGTCACTTGGGTCCCCTCCTTTGGCCACCCCAATTCCCAGCAGGCAGGATGTGTTTTTCCAGGCCCACAGCCCCCTGGAGCAGCATTTCCCTGCCTCTGCTCCGGGCTCACAATCCCGGGAAGCCGCCGGGATCTCCTGGCAGCTCCAAGGGGAGCAGCTCCTGCCGCCTCAGTGGCATCAGCACAGCACCCAACTCCTACAAGTGGAAAGAAAACACAACCAAACAGAGGCAGGGAGAAATTCCAGGGCTCCTAAAAGCAGATCCTCCCCTGCTTTGCTTCCCAGGAAAGCCGTGGATCCGACACGTTCTTCACACCCCACCAGCACCGTGAGCACTCCTGGATTTTTCCGAGAGAAAGGGATGTGCTCCGATGGCCCTGCCTGGAAGAAGGGTGGCAGGAGGATGTGAGGAGGAGGTGGGATCTCGTTAAGATGTGTTGCAACCTCAAAATAGGAAAAAAAAAATCCCCCGAGTGTGCAGCTTCCAGATGGTTGGAATGACGTGTGGCACTGGCAGCTGCTCCTTCCCGAGCCTCGGGAATGACAGGGGACAAGAGTGGGGAGGCAGCACCTGGGAGAGGGAGGGACATGGTGGGAGGGCCAGAGGTCACCCTGCAGCACAGGGAGGGGCTGGGGGAGGATTTGGGCACTGTCCCCTCTCAACTCCGCACATTTTGCTGCTTGGAATGTGCCATTCCCACCGGGATAATGTCACCTGAGGTGGGACAGCACTTGGAGGGGAACCACTGGAAAAATCCAGGGGAAAGCAAACCCCAAGGAGGGGGGGGGTTGGACTGACAAACAAGGTCTTTATAAACTCCTGGAATCACTGAGATTGGAAAAGCCATCCAAGATCAAATCCCAGCACTGCCAAGTGTCGGAGTCTCCCCCAGATTGGGGTGACCCCGGGTGGTGGTAAAGTCTCTCCTCCAACCCGTGCCTTCAAAGAAAGACTCAGTAGTCTTCAGTTGTCCTGTCTCAAGGCAGTTTATTGTGTGTTATCTCAAGGCACTCAGACTCCCTGACATTGTCCCTGACTCCTTCTCCCTCTGCGTCTCTCTCTCCGTCTCCCTTCGTCTTCGTCACCCCCGCCCAAGGGCTGGTGCCATCTTTTATATCACACATTACCTGTTAAATGTTTATAGTTTTTCCCCAATGCCTATCACCTATATTGAACAGTGGCTTTCTACTCTAAACCAATCTGTGAGTGCCAACATCACCAAGAACATGGAGGATGGGAAGGAGAAAGAAGGAGGACAGGGCACGCCCAAATCTCTCCATCTCAGAACCTCTGACCCCCATGTACAAAACTCAGACCCCTCTGCACAAGGCCTAAAACCCCCCTGTACAGCACTCAAAAATCCTACCTTTCACTTTGTGACTACTTCTACTATAATATCTAAACTTTTGTGATTTCTTGTTCTTCCTGCAAGGTTGGTAAATTGTTCCATGGGTCAGAGTCAAAGCCACAGGGGTTTCCAGCTGCCAGGGCCTCAGAGGCTTCTGACCTGGACCTGGAACATCCAAGAGTGTCTGAGGGACACCTTGGGTTCCGACAGCCAAGAGCACCACGGACCCATGTCCCCAAGTGTCACATCCACAGGGATTTTAAATCCCTTCAGGGACAGCGACTCCACCAGGGCAACCTTTTCCATTAAATTTTTCCTAATCCCCAACATGAATCTCCTCTGGCACAACTTGAGGCCATTTCCTGTTGTTACCTGGGAAAAAAAAAGCCTGGATACACGCTCCTGTCCGTTCATCCTTCAGTGGAAAACCAGGAATACAAAAGTCCAGCCAATCTCTGCTCATCAGATGCTTCTCCCTCTGCTTCCCATGCTCCAAATGGCATTCCTCACTTTGGAAAGTCACAGGTTTTGTTTCCAATGACTGGACCTGCCAGCACAGGTGAGAATTCCCAAGGAAAATCAGGAAAAAGGACATTCCTCAAGGCTGGGCAGGAGGTTGTCACCAGTGGGGATAAAATGTCACCTCTTAGCTACTCAGTCCAGGAAATCCCTCATTTGTGTCCAGGGATAAGTGGCCTTTGGATGTCCTGGCACATCCCTTTGGAGCTGGAGAGCAGGGACAGCCCAGCCCCTGGATCCTGGATAAAATCTGGGAAAAGGACAAGTCCCCAGGGTGATCCTGCTCCAAACTTTGCAGGATTTTATCCAAAAATCAAACCAACCTCTCCTGACAGCCACAATTTATGGAAAAAAGAGCTGCGTTTACCTCACCTGAGCGGGGATAAAGTGTTTTAAAAATTCCAGCCAGGAAAATTATTTCTATGGCAACTAAGGATGCATTCCAAAGCTGGGTGTGAGAAGGTGGGAAATTGGGAATAACAAATACTAATGCCATGGAACATCTCAAAATCGCTCCATGGATAAAAAGCAGACATTCAAGGATGTGTTGGGATGCTCAGAGTCTTATATTTTAATTAGGAGTGAGGTGAATTTTGGGGGTTAACAGAGCAATTATTTTTAATTTTCCTCCTTTCTGATAATTCCCACATCCTTATATCATTCATCTCAAAAACCTCATTGATGCAGAGAAGACTCCATAAAAATTTAGAGGAGAAATTCCAGAAAATTTCCAGCAATTGGAAAGTGCAACCACCACTCTGAACACAGGAATTTTCCTGCCTGGAAATAATCCCAGGGAAAATTTTGGGGCACGTGGTGGGAAAGGCAGCAAAGAGAGCTGAAAAAATGGGAAGATTTGATAAATCTGAAGATCTGTGGTCAAAGGGAGGCCCCTCCAGAGTGGAGTCACTGCAGAGATGACTCGGAGCAGATCAGAGACATCCCTGAGTCATCAGATCCCAAAGAACGACATCCATTGATCCCAAAGTTAAGAGAACAAATGTTGGAAAGACAAAAAAGGCATAAATGTGTGCTTTGGTAAAACAGGAAGGAGGAGTGACAGGAGAGAAGGGGGAAAAAAATGGAATTTTTTCTCATTAATTCATTTCTCCTCCCAGACCCATCACGGGCAGCCTCATCCTACAGATTAGAAATCCCTGGGAATGTTCAAGGCTTGGAGTGGAAAATATCCCTGCCCATGGCACCAGTTGATTTTTAATTTCCTTTCCAACCCAAACCATTCCAGGATTCTGTGATTTCACAAACTCCCAGTCCAGGGTTGTTTAATTCTTCCAGTGTTTAAACCAAAAAGAGTTTCCGTGCCAAGAAGAATTGGAAAAATTGAGAAACGTGGAAGTGTGAAAGCATTCTTGGAATGCACAATTCCATATTTTATAACCTCCTTCCCCAGCATCTGATCAAACAGCAGCTGGAAAACAATTTCCATGCAATTTGCAGCCCAAATTTGAGAGCATCCTGTGGAAAAATCAGGAAAAAATTGGAATACTGGAAACACCGTCCCTAAGCCAGCACAGAATAAACTTCCACTACTTTAGCTTTGAATCTTCCCCTTAAATTGGGAACAATCATGGAATAAACAGCAGAGGAACAGCAAACCCCTCCTTCCTGGAGGAGCTCACACTGAAGGCCTCCCGGAAAATTCCCTGCTCCCAGTTCCTGCCTGTCCCTTGCAATTCCAAGAGCAAAGGGTTAAATTCATCACCTTGGAAAGAAAATCGCTGGTGATTATCCTAATTAAAAATAACTGATTAATGAGGTGTCCTGGCCAAAGGGAGTCACACCAGTGAGGTGCAGCAGGAGTTGCCAAAAATCTTGAGCTTGATAAATTAAAGTTAGGCCTGGAAAAAGCTGATTTATTCCCAGGTAATTCTGGTTTATCCAGCTGCAGCACTGGGGGTTCCATGACATCGCTGATCCAGGTGAACTGGGGGACTTTCCCAAGCTCTTGGCTTCCCTGCTCCAGCTGTCCTGTCCTTCAGAGTTCCAGCTGGATTTCTGAGGACTGGGATGTGAAGATCCCAGACAACAGGACAACTTTAGGGATTTTCATCCAACGATTATCATCCTTCTAATTGTTTTCCTTCTCCTTTACCAACCTCCACGGAAATCAAACACACCAGGATTTTAAAGCACAATAATGCTGATTTTAACACCAGATTCTCCAAAAAACCTCATCAACATTCCTGCTGTTGATGTTCCTCTGGAACACCCAACATCCACCCAACAGCCGGGACAGATCCCCCACCTGGATCCCCGTTGGATCCTGCCCACCGCGCACGCTCCGAGATGAAGGTGAACCCAACTCGTGGAGGGTTGAAGTGTGGTGGGGACAGGTGTGGTGGGGACAGGTGTGGTGGGGACAGGTGTGGTGGGGACAGGTGTGGTGGGGACAGGTGTGGTGGGCAGGGACTCACCTGTGGCCGGGGGTGGCCGGTGACCAGGCAGGTGAGCTCCAGGGTCTCTCCCTCACGGATGGTGTAGACCCGCTCGGAGTAGCGCTCCTCCTCGATGTTGCAGGCCAGGCCCGAGTGCACGATCCGCACCGTGGGGGGGGCTGCAAGGCCAGCAGAGAAACGGGATCAGAACCACACGGATCACGGGATCACGGGATTGTAAGAGCTGGAAGGGACTCACAAGGATTGCGTCCTTAAGGGAATCAAACCCGACCATGGAGTTCTCAGCTCAATTATCCAACCAACCAAGCCCACCCCAGACCACTCCACTCCTGGGGCTGGCCTTGAGCTGGGGGGCTGCAAGGCCAGCAGAGAAACGGCATGAGAATCACATGGATCACCAAATTAAGTTGGAAGAATCCCACAAGGATCAAGTCCAGCTCTTAAGGGAATCAAATGTGACCTTGGCATTCTCAGTCCAAGATCCAACCAACCAAGCCCACCCCAAACAACCCCACTCCTGGGGCTGGCCATGAGCTGGAGGGGCTGCAAGGCCAGAAGACAAATGGGATGAGAATCACATGGATCACCAAATTGTGGGATGTTCCAAGTTGGAAGAATCCCGCAATGATCAAGTCCAGCTCTTAAGGGAATCAATCATGACCTTGGCATTCTCAGTTCCGAGATCCAACCAACCGAGCCCACCCCAAACAACCCCACTCCTGGGCCTGGCCATGAGCTGGAGGGGCTGCAAGGCCAGCAGAGAAACAGGATGAGAATAACGTGGATCATGGGATTATGAAACGTTTTGTGTTGGAAAAAATCCACAAGGATCAAGTCCAGCTGTCAAGGAAATCAAATGTGACCTTGGCATTCTCAACTCCATGATCCAACCAACCAAGCCCATCCCAGACCACTCCACTCCTGGGGCTGGCCTTGAGCTGGGGGGCTGCAAGGTCAGAAGAAAAATGGGATGAGAATCACATGGATCACCAAATTACGGGACGTTCCAAGCTAGAAGAATCCCGCAATGATCAAGTCCAGCTCTTAAGGGAATCAAATGTGACCTTGGCATTCTCAATTCCGAGATCCAACCAACCAAGCCCACCCCAAACAACCCCACTCCTGGGGCTGGCCTTGAGCTGGAGGGGCTGCAAGGCCAGAAGAAAAATGGGATGAGAATCACATGGATCACCAAATTGTGGGATGTTCCAAGTTGGAAGAATCCCGCAATGATCAAGTCCAGCTCTTAAGGGAATCAATCATGACCTTGGCATTCTCAGTTCCGAGATCCAACCAACCAAGCCCACCCCAAACAACCCCACTCCTGGGCCTGGCCATGAGCTGGGGGGGGCTGCAAGGCCAGCAGAAAAATGGGATGAGAATCACATGGATCACCAAATCTTCGAAGTTGGAAGAATCTCACAAGGATCAAGTCCAGCTCTTAAGGGAATCAAACGTGACCTTGGCATTCTCAATTCCGAGATCCAACCAACCAAGCCCACCCCAAACAACCCCACTCCTGGGGCTGGCCTTGAGCTGGGGGGGGCTGCAAGGCCAGCAGAAAAATGGGATGAGAATCACATGGATCACCAAATTGTGGGATGTTCCAAGTTGGAAGAATCCCGCAATGATCAAGTCCAGCTCTTAAGGGAATCAAATGTGACCTTGGCATTCTCAGTTCCGAGATCCAACCAACCAAGCCCACCCCAAACAACCCCACTCCTGGGCCTGGCCATGAGCTGGAGGGGCTGCAAGGCCAGCAGAGAAACAGGATGAGAATAACGTGGATCATGGGATTATGAAACGTTTTGTGTTGGAAAAAATCCACAAGGATCAAGTCCAGCTGTCAAGGAAATCAAATGTGACCTTGGCATTCTCAACTCCATGATCCAACCAACCAAGCCCATCCCAGACCACTCAACTCCTGGGGCTGGCCTTGAGCTGGGGGGGGCTGCAAGGCCAGCAGAAAAATGGGATGAGAATCACACAGATCACCAAATCTTTGAAGTTGGAAGAATCTCACAAGGATCAAGTCCAGCTCTTAAGGGAATCAAACGTGACCTTGGCATTCTCAGCTCCAAAATCCAACCAATCGAGCCCATTCCAGGCCACCCCAGCCTTGGAACCAGCACTGAGCGTCTCCCCCCGACAGTTACTCTTTGTTTACTCAGCACATACTCAGCACCACAAGAGATTTCCATGGTTTTTATTAATCCCTGGCAATCCTCTGGATGAAACCTTCAGCACCCCCAGCTTGCATTCCAATTTTTTTGTTTCCATTTCCAAAATGAACTTGGCATTATTGTTTTTATTCCATATCTTCCTAAATGCATTATCACAGTCGTTATGCAAATGAAAAGACTTAATTAAAGCAGGAAAATTAAGCAGAAGAAACAGTGGCACTGATGCTGCTGCTTCCTTTCCAAATCCTGTCAGTGGGATCAGGATTTGGAGCAGGAGTTAAGTTCAGGCAGCACCTTACTTTAATTTCCTCGTCGGTACAACCTGTAGTACAGGAATTACTCAAATTTACACGTCATAAGTGTAATGAAACCATGACATTCCTGTTATTTACCTGCATAAATCCCCTGCTCTGTTTCCACAAGACTCCAAAGCACATTCCTGGCTCCACGATTTTGCTTCTGAATCATGAAATTCACAGCTATGACAATTTCCACGGAGTGGATCGTTAGGAGAAGGAAACTGATTTACAGACCCAAATAAAAGCACAGAAACTAAAGGGCACAAAGGATAAAATGGAATTCTGTGGGATTTAAACACCTGGAATTCCATCCTTTCTGTTCATCCATGTGATGCCATTGAGCTGGCAGCCCCAATCCCCATGGAAGGGCCTCAAAACTTCTCTCCAAGCCCCTTGCAACGCCTGGGTCCCCTTCCCAAGGCTGCTTTGCCAGGTCTCCGTGCTGCACATCACACCAATCCTGCTTCTCTGATCATTCTGCAATTCCTCTGCTAAGAGCCACATGGAATTCCCAGGATGCAGGGCTCTGGCATCCCTTCAGACCCTCCCTCACCATGGCATTCCTGGGCCAGTCCACTGTGTGGACACAGCCCATCGTGGGATCCTGATCTGAAGGCCTGGGATTGATCCAGACCTGCCAAGAATTCCAGTTTCTGAGCCAGGCTCTCCACAGCCTGGAGAAAATGAGGCTCGAGCCAAGGAGGCAGAAGAGGCAGAGGAGGAGCAGGGAATGGGTTCTTCCTCCATAGAAACACGGAATGGTTTGGGTTGGAAGGACCATAAATCCCATCTCATTCCAACCCAGCACATTCCACTATCCCAGGCTGCTCCAAGCGCCATTCAAACCCGGCCTGGGACACTTCCAGAGATTCAGGGACAGCCACAGCTTCTCTGGGAATTCTATTCCAGAGTCTCCCCACCCTCCCAGCCAGGAATTCCTTCCCAATATCCCATCCAACCCCACACTCAGTTTGAAGCCATCATTCCAGCAAAGCCTCCAGCAAGCTCTGCTCTTCCAGCCACCACATCCTGAGTTCCAAAGCCCCAGGAACTTTCCCTCTTCACTTTTCCAGAAGGTTTAACAAAGCTCCAGCCAAAACTGTTCCCAATTACTCCAAGTGCAACGCAGTGATGGAATAAAGGTGCTTGGAACAACCTGGAAGCTGTCCCAGCCCATGGCAGGGGTGGAACTAGGGTTAAGATCCATTCCAATCCAAACCCTTCTGGGATTCCATGATTCCCTTGTCCCATAGATACAGGTGGCTCTTCCTATGAAACTCCTGGAAGGACAGGAATGTCCTTGGTTAGGAATCAGGGCCACGTGTCACACTCTAACCTGGAAAGAATCTGTTAATTCCTGACTATGATTATTTTTCCAAGTAGAACAGCAGCACCAACACTTGGTGTGCTGGCTTTTCCCTGGAATTCCTAGGAATGCTGATCCCCCTCCACACTCCTCAGGAGTTCAACATCCCAAGGACACGGAATGTGCTCTTTGTTCTGCCATTTCCAGGGCTCCGAGTCACCACTGGGACTTCCATCCTCTCCCACACCACAGACTCCAAAATACAGGAATGCTGAAGCAGAGCCACGGAGCAGAAAGGTAAACGAGGGTTCAGCACGGCTCATCAAACTTGGGATCAAATTAGAGCAGTCAGCAACATTATTCCAACATCCTTTTAAATCCACATTCCATTAATATTCCATTTTTATTCATGTTATATTCATCTAACTCCAAATCACAGCTGAAGTGTCCTTCATTTTAGTGGCAGCGCCACTCTCCTGAATCCATTAAATTTGGGAAGGAGCAGGAAAGGAAAAACGCCCCCCTGGGTGTTGTTATCGCCAAGGAAAACACTGCTTTGAGAGGAGATCAAACCAATCAAGGGACAAAACAAATATTCTTCTTCCAGTAAGTGAAAAATCTTATGGTTCAGGAGCTATCCCATAATTATGAAATGTCACCTCCCTCTTTCCTGCAGGAATATTCATTCCAGCTCCTTCTGAAAGCTGCCTCCAGGGATTTCATCTATTAAAATATTATCAACTTAGCACTGATTTTGTTTGTGACATTTGAGGAGAATTTGGCTGGTGATTACCTGCGGAAAACGCTGCGTGGATCCTTCCCAGCGCCGTTCCCGGCAAGGCACAACCTGGAGCAAGGAAAGGTTGTCCAAGGAAAAGGCAAAACAACAAATCTGAGCACAACCCCCTCGTTCTGCCGCAGGACTTGTGTGCCCCACAAGATTCCCTCTTTCCACGAAAAAATGGAACGTTTCTCCTTTCCGTGTCTCCTTATAAACGCCATCCTTCTTGGCTGCTCTTTTCCACCAGTTCCAAGTTTAGGTGGGATATTGGGAAGGAATTCCTGGCTGGGAGGGTGGAGAGGCCCTGGAATGGATTTCCCAGAGAAGCTGGGATCCAAAGTCCTGATCCAAAGGAATTTCAATGGAATTCGGATGTTTTCTCAGCCTGGAAAGTCCTTACTGGACTCACACTGGGAAAATATTGGAGGCTTGAGGATGATTTGGTGATCCCTGAGCTGTGCTGATGGATTGGGAATGGCTGGGAATTTCCTCTGCTCTAGGTCCTCATGTTGACCTTTTTTTTATGGAAAATAATATCAGGATCCTATGAGAAAACTGGGAATGAGGTGGTGTTTTGGATTGGCAGAATGGGGGAAAGTTTGAGAGGACTTTGGGATTCATTTCAGCTGGAATGAGAAGGGGAGTTGGGAGCTGGAGATTTGTGGAGCTGGGAATGGGAATCATTCCATGGAGAGGGACTTGGGACAGGACACAGGGAATGGCTTCCCACTGCCAGAGGGCAGGGATGGATGGGAGATTGGGAATTGGGAATTCCTGGCTGGGAGGAGCTGGAATGGATTTCCCAGAGAAGCTGTGGCTGCTCCTGGATCTCTGGAAGCGTCCAAGGCCAGGTTGGAGCAACCTAGGATAGGGAAGGTGTGGATTCCAGGGGTGGAACTGGATGGGCTTTAAGGTTCCTTCCATCCCAAAACATTCCAGGATTCAATTCCAGGATCCCTTGGCACAGCTCTTTCCTGGTTAAAAGTTTCCCACACGCAGAGATTTGGTGAAGTCCTTGTTGGAAAACAGGGAATTAAACTCTGACCAACATCAGAACTCGGATCCCGGAGTGAGTTCCCTTAATCTGGGCAGTTCCAAGATCTTCCTGATTCATGGAATGTGTAGGATTCCTTAAAACTGAATTAAAACAAGACTTTTTTTCGGAAATAGGAGATCCATGATGGACCTGCTAGAAAATGCAGGATGGATTTGCCACGAATCAAATCCTTCTCGCCTCCTGCAGCCCTAAGCTTTCCCCCTGAAAATTAATTAGCAGGAGTGAAGCCCTCCGTGAATTTAGTGCACTTCTGCAGCAGAACAAGGAGGAAATAATGGGATTTTCTGAAGAAAGAGGAGATTTAAAGTAATTGCAGGCACTTGCTACTCTCAGAATTCACTTTTCCCATATTATCCCAGCTCTTAATTCTCCTAAACTGCAAATGGAATGACCAGGAATCTCTGAGGTATTGCCATGGGAATGAGCTGCCCTCATCAATGCAGAATTTGGAGCATT
This sequence comes from Vidua macroura, assembly GCF_024509145.1. Classification (NCBI taxonomy): domain Eukaryota; kingdom Metazoa; phylum Chordata; class Aves; order Passeriformes; family Viduidae; genus Vidua; species Vidua macroura. Next base: position 1,450,500 of record NC_071576.1, read on the forward strand.
TTACTGCAGCTAATTTGGGATTTAGGGCTATTTTTCCAGCTGGAGGTGAGGCCCAGTCCACAAATAAATGGATTATTGAAACAGTTTTTTTATTTCTTCTCTAAGTGGCTTTTTCTTTGGGGAAAGTCAAATGCTACACAAGTAGTTTCAATTAAACAAATATTCCATTTAGGGAGAAATCTTTCATTTTGGCTCCAAGCTGAGCCAAATTCCAGGTCCTAAGAGAGGAAACTTTCAGGTGTGATGCTGACCGGATTTCAAACCAGTTCTGCTATTCCTGGGTCACTCCATGTCATTCCTAAATATTTCCCACCTGCTTTCACCTGATGCCCATGGGAATATTTATTGGGTGCCTTCCTCTGAGTTGATCCCAAGCCAAACTTTCCCATCAAACAGGACAAAGTCACCTTTTATCCCATTGGGGCTGATTTTTTCCACGTTGCTCAATATTCCTGGTGTTTGTGGAGCTCGGGAAGGCTCCGTGATTGATGGTGCTGCCATCCCAAGGCTCCCAGATAATCAAATCCCACTGCTGCTTCCCAACTCTGCTGCCACAAAATTAGGCCTGACCTAATTTTGACACTACAAAGCTTAGCAGTGCTGGGTATATTGAGTTTGGGCTGTCCTAATGCTGTTTTTTCCAGGAACAGATGGATTTATGGCTTTTTTTTTCCCCACCCTTCACAACTCCTCTCACTGCTGGTTATTGTTCCTGCTGCTGGCAGGTGTTAAAAACTGCTGGAGCTCAGAGAGGGATCAGGAAAAGGCCAGGAGAGCTCCTCAGACATGGATTTGGGCTGAGAATATAAAATCATGGAATGGTTCTGGAAGGAAACTTGAAGACCATCCCATTCCACCCCATCCATGGCAGGGACACCTCCCACTGTCCCAGCCTGCTCCCAGCCCCAGTGTCCAACCTGGCCTTGGATATTTCCAGGGATCCAGGGGCAGCCACAGCTGCTCTGGCAATTCCAGCCCAGCCAGGAATTCCCAATTCCCAATCTCCCATCCATCCCTGCCCCCTGGCACTGGGAGCCATTCCCTGGCTCCTGTCCCTCCATCCCTTGTCCCAAGTCCCTTCTCCAGCTCATTTCCTTTGGAAGCACTGGGATACTGAAGTCCTCCGTGCCTGGGAAATCACTCAAATCGGGGCTGTCTCACCCTCAGTTCATTGCAGGAGCAGAAATGCAGAATATCCTCTGCAAAACCAATTTTTTTTAGGGAAGTCAGAGAAGGAGATACTTCCTAAAAACACGGGAATTTGGTTGCTGGCTTGCTTTAATGATTCAACACCTCCCTACTCGCTTTTTATCAGCTTTAATTTGTCCTTCATAATTTATCCTGCAGCCCAAAGCAACCCCGGTGACATTCCAGTCCCTCTGTGTGCTGGAATTGTCCAGGTTGGAAAAACCCCTTGAGCCCATCAAATCCAACCATTCCCCTGCCAAGGCCACCACTGCCCCGTGACTCCAGGTGCCACATCCACATGGATTTTAAATCCCTCCAGGACTGGGGACTCCACCCCTGCTCTAGGCAGCTGTGCCAAGGCTGGACAACCCTTTCCATGAAGAAATTCCTACAAATATCCAAGTTAAACCTCCCCTGGCACAGCTTGAGGTCATTTCCTCTTGTCCTACCACTTGTTCCTTGGAAGAAGCCGCCAATCCCCGCTGGGATAAAATCCCATGGAGTAAATAAAACATCAGGAACCCCTTTTCCTGCTCCACACTCATTCCCCGTGAGAACATTGCCTTTTTTTTTCCTTCAGCTGAGCCCCAGACACGTCCCTGCAAGGCCAATTCCTGCCATTTCCGCGGGAGCAAAGGTCTCCCAAAGATCCGCCACCGCCGGGTCACGCCCGTGCGTCCCTGCCCAGGCAAACAATTAGGGATAATTCCCTCTGTGCTCCTGCAGGAATTTATTTCCTGATTTAACTCCTGCTCGTTCTTTCTCTCATCCAGAGTTCAGCTCCTTCAGCTCCAGGCGGGGAGCTGCTCTTCTCCATGCCTGGTGCCATGAGTGGATTTATGGATTTTGGCCGCCACGCTTTTCTCCCAGAAGAAATCCAGGGATAACGTGGGTACCCTCACTTCCACCAGCACCATGTGTGGGGCACTCTTGGCCAATAACCTTGGAATTAAAAATTGAATTCCCTGGAGCATCAGCACTGAGAAAATATCACTCAGGTCTGGGAATTCCAGGCAGGGATTTAGAAGAATTTTTGGATTTTTGTGCTGTTTTTAAGCTGGGTTTTGGTTTTGAGTGAGAATAAAGTCACTGGGAGACACTGCCTTGCAATTCTTATTTCTGCTTTGCTTGAAAGCCTTTTTTTTTTTACCTTTTTTTACTTAAATAACAACCTGGGAAATTGGTGCTTCCGAATTTCCCTGCCCCTCATTCCAGCATTTCCAGAGAACGACACTTGGTTAATTCACAACATTCCAGGTTGATCTATCACTTACACCCAACAAAAAGGGCATTTTCCATTTCTTTTCCCACCGATTAAGTGGGAATTACAGAGATGAGCACAGAGGGAACCCTTCCCACATTCCACTCCCTCCCTGAAGTGCTCCTGGAGCCGTTTGCATCCCACAGACAGCAGCAGTGGGATCAAGGAATCTGCTAAAATAAGGAATCGTCGACAAGGGAGGCCTTAATTGAAGCAACACTTCGTTGTTCCTGGCATCACAAAACAGACGACGGTGCCAGACCCTTTTCAGCACCATCACAGGCTGGCAGCAAACACATCTCACTTATTTGGGAGCACACAAAAAACGTGGAATTTCCCCCCACTGGAAAAGACAGAGAGGGGTGAAAATCAAGCACGTTAAAAAATCACCTTGTCAAAACAACTCCTGAATTCTAAATGATTTCTACAGGCTGGTAAAATTCCTTTTAGAAATGTATTTTAACTCATTTAACTCATCACTTCGGTTTTTTTTCATTTCAATTTAATTTTTAACTCATTTAAATTTATTTTCCTTAGCAGGAAATGCTGGTGGAGCAGTTCCTGACAGGCAGCAGCAAGGACATGGATTTATCCTGAAGGAAAAAGCACGTACATAAAATGAGGATGAGAGGAAATGCTCTCAAGATGTGCCAGAGGAGATTTTGATGGGATATTGGGAAGGAATTCCTGGCTGGGAGGGTGGGGATGGAATTCCCAGAGAAGTTGTGGCTGCCCTTGGATCCCTGGAAGTGTCCAAGGCCAGGCTGGACAAGGTGTGGAACAACATGGGGCAGTGAAAGCTGGGAAAGTTCTCTGGGATTATCCTATAAATCCAGCTGTTTCCCCACTTAGCATGAGTTCAAGACAGATATTCATGGAATCATGGAAGCATTAAGGCTGGAAAAGTTCATCCAACCTTGTCCCCAGCACTGCCCCAAGGCCACCACTGCCCCGTGTCCCCAGGTGCCACATCCACAAGGATTCAAATCCTTCCAGGCATGAGGACTCCACCCTGTAGCTGTGCCAGGGCTGGACAACAAATTTAGGGAAGGAATTTTCCCAAATATCCAATCTAAACCTCACGGAATCCCTGAGGTTGGAAAAGAGCTCCAAGGTAACCAAGTCCCAGCTGTGCCCGATGCCCACCTTGTCCCCAGCCCAGAGCTCTGAGTGCCACCTCCAGGAATTCCTGGGACACCTGCAGGGATGGGCACTCCAAACCTCCCCGGGCAGTGCCAAGGCCTGAGCCCCCTTTCCATGGGGAAATTCCTGCTGCTGCCCACCCTGAGCCTGCCCTGGCCCAGCCTGAGGCCGTTCCCTCTCCTCCTGTCCCTGTTCCCTGGAGCAGAGCCCGACCCCCCCGGCTGTCCCCTCCTGGCAGGAGCTGTGCAGAGCCACAAGGTGCCCCCTGAGCCTCCTTTGCTCCAGGCTCAGCCCCTTCCCAGCTCCCTCAGGAATTCTCCAGCCCCTTCCCAGCTCCCTCAGGAATTCTCCAGCCCCTTCCCAGCTCCCTCAGGAATTCTCCAGCCCCTTCCCATCTCCCTCAGTCACTCCTCCCATGTTTCACCCTCAGCAGCCCAGGAAAAGCTCTAAAAATACAATTTCTGAGGGTGTCCCAAAGCAGGAGGAAGTGCTGCAGGTGCCACAAAACCCCCCACGCAAATTCCAGCAGCAGGGATAACATCACCCCGAGAAAAACCTGTCCTGGTTCGGCTCTGGAACAAAAATTCCACTGACTATGGAATGCATCTCAATTTAGTTTGCTGCCTGAAAAAAGCACAGTTTAATATTAAAGAGGAAATGTAAAATACTGAACGTTCCACGAATGCAAATCAAGAAGGAAATGCCACTTTGGAATGTTAAGCGAAAATAAACAGCTTTTTAAACAACAATTTGCAGTTCTTGGGAGCTAGCACAGATCTGTCCCGAGAAAAACAAGGAAAACAAATCTCTTTTCAGGGAATACAATGATTTCTTGAATTAAAGCCGTGTTTCCTGTACTTCAATGTCTCACACCTCGTTCTCACATCTTTGTTGTCGAACACCGGGTGGAGAAGCAGCAGCTGAATGACTGGAAATGTTCCCTTTCTAAAGCTGGGAATTTATTACATGGATTTTGTGTTTTCCAAGCTCCATCAAAATTTATTTATGGGAATGGATCTTTTGGAATCGCGGAATGGTTTTTATAGGAATGGACCTTAAAGCTCATCTCAATCCACTTCCACTGTCCCAGGCTGCTCCAAGCCCTTTCCAGCCTGGCCTTGGACACTTCCAGGGATCCAGGGGCAGCCACAGCTTCTCTGGGAATTCCATCCCAGGCTTTTACCACCCTTCCAGCCAGGAATTCCTTCCCAAAATTCCATCTAACCTTTCCTCCCACCTCTCCAACCACTTCAGCTCCAGATGTGCTTCATCGGGGCAACCACAAAGTGCTTTAAGTGCAACATCTGGCACTTAAAATGTCATTCCAAGATATTCCAACCACTGGAAAATCTGATTTGCCTTAAAAACTCCCATTTCCTTCAAGCCCTGGCATTGGGGAAAAGAATTATCAGCCCTGAATATTTTCCTCCTGTGGAGAAATTCTGGAGCACCAAGCTTGGAATGCCTGAGAGCTTTTTCAGGGAAATTCCACATTTTCAAAGCATAAATCATCCCATTCCCAAATTTTGGCCAACTCAGGGGAGATAACCGGAGGTTTTCCTTCATTTCAGTAAATCCCAGGCTGTGCTGGGCCAGGAATGAGCTGCAGAGGAGCTGAGGGGACAGAGATCCTGGGGGGTCCTTGCTGCTTCCATGATTTCTGTGCCAACTTCCCACAGAACCAAGAGCGGATCGTTGGACCAACTCCCCAGGCTGCTTGGAAGAATTCCACCAGGAATTATGGAGAGGTTTAGCCCAGTTTCCAGGGAGCTGCTGCAGATGATCCAAGCTCTCCTGGCACTGGGAATTCATAACATCCCTCAGTCAATCCCTGCCCTCTCCCTTTCCCAGTTCTTTGATGGATACCAGCTCCCATGGCAATATTTCTCCTGGATCACTGTTAGGACACTCCTTTGTGTCCAACCATTGGAAATGGAAACAATTCCATGAGATTTGTGGGGCTGAGCAATTATTGAGGCTCCTCCATCATTGGAGAATATCAATATTAATTAAGAATTGGATTGACACAGAGTCCAGCAGAAGCAGAAATCACCTCCCTATGGATCTGATTCCTTGGGAATCCAACCTAACAGCTCGGTATTGATGTGAACAACTCCAGAGCGGAGTCACCCCTCAGCATTCCATGATTTACTTGGACAGGTATCAATGAGCGATCAACAAATCAATAAAAATTAATGAGGAGAATTCATAAACTCCCACCTGGGTACTCAGACACTGCCAGGTCAGGTGTTATTGCTCATATGATTTTCCAGCCCTTTTCCAAAGGCTAAGGAAAGCTCCAATCCTATTAACAGAGGGTAATTAGTCGTTAACTTCCATTAGGGAGTCGCTCCTTCCATGCAAAATTGGTGGGAGTGGGAAATGGATCTCACTTTTACCAGCCAAAATTCATCACCCAGCTCTGCACAGCCCCCGAGTTCAGCAGCAGCAATCCCACATCTGATCCCTGTCCACCAGCAGTGGCTTCCCAAGGGCTGGGAATGGCGGAGAGGAGCTGCCAGCTCCTCGTGGATGCAAGGGAAACTTTATCCACAATATCTCGGCTTTTCCAGAGAACAAGCTCGGCACGTTCATAAAGCATCAGCACCAAGATTTGGGAATACAAAGAGGGAGATACGGGGGGGGGGCGGAAAAGAGTTTATTCCTTCCATCTTTCCCTATTATTATCAAAACCCTCTGGCATGGAGAATACATGGATTTGCTGGATGGAATTTTCTAATCCTCAGTTTCCAACGAGGAACTCCACGTCCTCGGTTTCCATTAAGGAATTCCTCAGCTCCTAACAAGGAGTCAAGGCAGGGGACGAAGGCACAAAGGGGGATTCTCCTTCGTGTCTGGCTGCCTTTGGACCTCCCAGCAGCTCCGCTCTTCTCCAGAGCTCCTGTCCTTTGGTCATTTCAGACCCCAAACTTCCCTTGTCCTTCCATGTGGGAGCAAATCCATTCAAAACCAGCAGGGAAAAGAAACGACGGAATGAAGAAAAAACCCCAAAAAAACCAGTCTCCCAAAATTTTCTTTCTCACCATAAAACCACAGAATCATTAAAGCAGAAAAAGACCAGAAGAGCCCAGCACCACCACTGTGGTCAGCACTCACCCATGCTCTCAACTGCCACATCCACAGGTTTTTTTGAACATTTCCAGGGATGGGCACTCCAAACCTCCCTGGGCAGCTGTGTCAGGGTTTGACCACATTTTCCATGAAGGAATTTTCCCTGATATCCAATTTAAGACTGCCCTGGCCCAGCCTGAGGCCGTTCCCTCTCCTCCTGTCCCTGTTCCCTGGAGCAGAGCCCGACCCCCCCGGCTGTCCCCTCCTGGCAGGAGCTGTGCAGAGCCACAAGGTCCCCCCTGAGCCTCCTTTGCTCCAGGCTCAGCCCCTTCCCAGCTCCCTCAGGAATTCCCCAGCCCCTTCCCAGCTCCCTCAGGAATTCCCCAGCCCCTTCCCAGCTCCCTCAGGAATTCCCCAGCCCCTTCCCAGTTCTGCTCTCTTCTAAAAACCACAAGTTCCGAACTTAATTTTAAATCTCAAACATGGTGATTAACCTTCGGATTTGTCAGATTGCTGATTTGTTTTAAATCAGCTTTGGGAATGATCTCAAAATGTTTTTCATTTTTTAATTGGAATTGAAAACACTTCCAGCAGATGAGTAATGAGGAAGTGGCATCTGCCTGCCTGGAATTTTCACTGAGGAACAGGGATGCAGCAATTCCCCTCAGAGGACACCAGAGTTAAATTCCAGCCCTTTCCAGATCTCCAGCCTGAATTAGATTCCAGCCTTTTCCAGATCTCCATCCTGATCACTGATTTTTCCACCAAAATAAGAAAGAAACCCCTTTGTATTTTCCTATCAACACAGGTATCACCACCAGGAAATAATTTGCGGAGTCATTTCCATGTAGAGCAGATTCTGGTGCACTCAGGGTATTCCCAATCCCATTTCCCTCTTCAAATCCATCCCAAAATGTTTTTCCATGTGCACAAGGCCTTGACTTGATGAGTTTAATGGGGTTTTTTTTAATTTTTCCCCAGGCAAAGCAACAGATTCCTGGTACAGATCCGACTTCAAGGCCCAGGCAAGGGAAGAACTTCACACAAGGAAGATGAAGCCACAGAGGATTAAATGATTAAGGCTGAGCTTTGGGAGTGGATCCTCAACTGGAGGAATCCAGCAGCATCCAAGAACTTTTATTTCCCTGTCAATCCTTCTACTGATCTCAGCAAAGAAAATACTTGAGGAAAAGCAGATAAAAATGGGAAGGGTGCAAAGGAGATGCCTTCAAAACGTAGAGATTATGGCTTTAAACACATTCCTAATTAATGGATCATAAGCTGTCCTTAATACATCCCTCAGCACAGCAAACTCTGTCAGATTCCATGGACTCCTGGAATTGGAAATTAATTGGAAGGGCTAAAGATAGCGCCGAAGAATGAAAAATACTCACAGATGCTTTCAAACGTCCTTAATCAAAATAATGATTGCATAAATCCTTCGTGCAAGCTCAGAAAAAATAAAATATTGCTACCTAATATCCTCCTCATTATCTGGGCCCCAAAGTGTTTGATAGTTTTAAATTAGAGCCGATTTCAGAAGTGTCTGTTAAATATTAAAAACAAGATCCAAAAGGTTTAACATCTCTCCACACATCCATGGGAGAATCCATCCACTCCGAGCGGGATGTGGGCGAAAAATCCTGGTTTAAGCTCTTGCTCAAAGCTTTGATCAAACCACGTTAGACTGCAGGCAAAAATCAGACATCAAAGGCAGCTTTAATTCCCCTCTGTGCGAGTGGTGGCACTTGGGGACATCCCAGGACCCCCCAGCTCCAGCTGCACCACCAGGATGGGCCACGGCTGGAGGCTTGGAGCAGTCTGGGATAGTGGAAGTGTCCCTGCCCATGGAAGGGGTGGCACTGATGGGATTTAAGGTCTTTTCCCATCCAAAATGAACTCTGGGATTCTCCAAAGGCTGGAACCAGCCCAGGGACCCCAGGCTTGCAGCATCCATGGGCTGGGTTGCTCCTCACGGGGGAGAAGTCACCCAGAGGAGAAGCAGCACCATGGCAGGCTTTATTCCAGGTTTTGTTCCCTCTGGAGCAATGCCAAGAATTCCTCTGAAGACAAACGGGCTGGGATGGGTTCTGGATGCAAAATATGGGAATGGGATGCATTGAAAATAGAATCATGAAATGGTTTGGGTTGGAAGGGACCTTAAATCCCACCCAGTGCCAGCCCTGCCATGGCAGGGACAGCTCCCACTGTCCCAGGCTGCTCCAAGCCCCAGTGTCCAGCCTGGCCTTGGGCACTGCCAGGGATCCAGGGGCAGCCACAGCTGCTCTGGGCACCTGTGCCAGGGCCTGCCCACCCTGCCAGAAATTCCTGGGAATCTCAGAGGATGAAACCACCCCCACCCAAGGGACTGTTGGAGTTGGCTCTGGAGCTTCACAGGATCCATGAGTCCAACCTGGGTCAGTCCAACTCCTCTCTGTGCTGGCCAGGAGAATGGACACAACTGAGTGCCACCTCCAGGAATTCCTTGGACACTCCAGGGATGGGCACTCCAAACCTCCCTGGGCAGTGCCAAGGCCTGAGCCCCCTTTCCATGGGGAAATTCCTGCTGCTGCCCACCCTGAGCCTGCCCTGGCCCAGCCTGAGGCCGTTCCCTCTCCTCCTGTCCCTGTTCCCTGGAGCAGAGCCCGACCCCCCCGGCTGTCCCCTCCTGGCAGGAGCTGTGCAGAGCCACAAGGTCCCCCCTGAGCCTCCTTTGCTCCTGTCACATCTGACAGCAGCTCCTGCAGACAGCCAGGGTTTGTTCCACTCCGCATCCACCCCTCCGAAGGAATTGTCTTCCCTTGGACTTTCACCTGAGGCATCTTGTCCTGAGTTTTGGGTGCCTGAAGACAGCATTGATTTTCCAGACAAGGCTGAACAACTTCAGATGATGAAGAAATGTGATCCCCACGTGTCTTTGCCTGGGCTTCTTCCCAGAAGGAAAAGGTGCCTGACATTTACAATGGAGATGCTGATCGGAAAGCTCTCCAAAAAGAGATCCATGAAGGACACAGCTGAGGCAGGGAGGGTTTGGTTGGATATCAGGGAAAGCTTCCACTATTCCAGAGGCTGCTGGCACTGCCCAGGCTGCCCAGGGAATGGGCACAGCCCCGAGGCTGCCAGAGCTCCTGGAGCCTTTGGACAGCGCTGCCAGGGATGCCCAGGGTGGGATTGCTGGGGGGGTCTGGGCAGGGACAGGGGCTGGATCAATGATCCCTGTGGGTCCCTTCCCACTCAGGATATTCTGGATTCCATGATTCTATTCTTGAATTCCATTCTGTTCTTGAGGAGATGCAGGGATGATATCCCAGGACAGGGATCCCATCCCTTCTGCTGTCAGGGACTCGTACCCACATTCCATGGACATCCATCCACACCTCCAGGACAGGATCTTCCCAAAGGATGCTCCACCTTCTGCTCACCCACAAACCTCTCCATGCACCCAGAGGGAGAAGAATTTGGGACAACACTCAGCAGAGAGGTAAAAGATTCCTTCAAATCTCCCGATGGGATCAAAGCTTTTCAGAAGAATCCAGATCTCCATGGGAGAGGCTGAGGGTTATTTTCCACCACCACAGCATGTTCAGGGCTGGATCCTGCTTTTCTGGGAATGTGCCTCATGATTTCAGCCAGAGCTAGTCCCAGATTTCCATGGCACAGTTTAGCTCCCAGGGAATGTGCAAACCCAGCGTCAGCCTCCAGCCTGGGATGTTCTCCCACTCCTGCTTTTCCTGTCTCTGGATGTATTAAGGCCAAAGAATCATGGAATCATTTAAGTTGGAAAACCCTCTGAGACCATCGAGTCCAACCATCCCCCAGCACTGCCGAGGCCAGCACTGCCCCACGTCCCCAAGTGCCACATCCAGGGATTTCAAACCTCTCCAGGAAGTGGAAATCCAATGGAAACCCAACAGAAACCAAATTCCATGTACAATACATAAGACCCAAGCCTAGAGCCCTTCAGGATTAGAATCACAAACATCAGGATTTAGTAAAGAAAAACCTTGGAATGCTCAAATCCAGTGTGTCCATGTCTATCACTGCCAGCAGAAATCCAGACTCTCTTTCCTTCCAAATAATGGACCCAGGGATGTTTTCCACCCTCTCATCCCTCACCCTGCCCTGCTGCTCGGGGAGCCTGCACTTCACCTGACCCCGTTTTCCAACAATTCCATTCCACATTCATCCAGGTCCAAACTTTCCTGCTTCCCAGGAGCATTTCAGTCACTGGAATGTTGGATGTTAAAGGTTTCTCTTCCATCTAAACAAGGGAAGAGCTATTCCTGATCCAATTGTTCTGGAACCCTCTTCTGACCCATTGTTTTTTTCTTGTCCACAGAAGCTGTGGCTGCCCCTGGATCCCTGGAAGTGTCCAAGGCTGGGTTGGATTGGATTTGGAGCTGCTTGGGACAGTGGGAGGTGTCCCTGCCCATGGCAGGGGGTGGGACTGGATGGGATTTAAGGTCCCTCCCAACCCAAACCGGTCTGGAATTCTCTTCCAGCTCAGACACCTGAATGTTCCCCCTCACATTGAAATCTGCTCAACTTAACCCCCTTAGAAAACACAGACCCAAAAACCTGAATGCTAAAATGGCCAGCAAATCCATATTTTATCAGAGGGTGCATTAGTCATTGTTAGGGATGCAAGATCACTCCAGAAGGATTTCTGCCCAGATCCTTTGGTGTGGGCTGGAGCCAAATGGCACAAAACCCTTTTGGAGCGGCACAACATCAGCCCGTTGATGTTTGTGAGAATGATTTCAGCAAGTTTTTCAAGGGAACAACTTTCTGCATCTGCCAAGTGATTGTTACCTCCACCAGCTTGGCCCACACTCAGTGGCAGAACTTCCCTTAAAATCCACCAATCAATCCCAGGATGGTTTGGCTGGGAAAGGACTTTGAGGATCATCTCATTCCAGCAACTCCATGGGCAGCGACGCCTTGAACTAGAGCAGATGGATGTCAAAGTATTAAAAAATAAATAATGCAAGGCTGCAGATAATAAATATTTAAATTATTTAGACAGGGAAAAGGGAAGCCTTGAACTTGAGTGCAGCTCCAAACTCCCATTCCAGAGCCTGGGAGCTTCCCACTCTGCTCCATGCTCTGCTCATGGAGTCAGGTTTTGAGGAAGGTAATTATGAGTCAATAATAATATCACACAGTTCGTTAGGGATACAAACCCTAATGAGTGCTAATTAACAAAGCAGCCATAACACAACGATTACTGCCACACCGGGCAGGGCTGAGCACTGCCCACACTCAGCACAGCAGGACACACATTCCTGGGCACTTGTCCATGGACTCATGGAAAAGCAGCTCTCGGATAAGTGAATGAGAGAGCTCCCAGCTCCATCCTGTCAGGATCCAGGAACGGAGCACAAATGGGAGTGGCTGGAATCATCTCCTCCAAATGCTCAAGGAGAAATGAATCACCAAAATGAATCTTTAAATAAATCCCAATAAACAAACTTGTACTGACCCCAAGCTGTTTACACACAATTAATGAGCAATCAGGAAAAAAAAGAAAAATAAAAGCAAGCAGAACATGTCTCATAAACTTCAACAGGCCCTAGACTGGAGAATGAGTTGGGTATTCCAAAGTTAACTGAATCCCAGAATCCCGGGAACATTTAGGCTGGAAAAGAGCTCCAGGATCAGTCTGTGCACGATGCCCACCTTGTCCCCAGCCCAGAGCTCTGAGTGCCACCTCCAGGAATTCCCTGGACACTCCAGGGATGGGCACTGCAAACCTCCCTGGGCAGTGCCAAGGCCTGAGCCCCCTTTCCATGGGGAAATTCCTGCTGCTGCCCACCCTGAGCCTGCCCTGGCCCAGCCTGAGGCCGTTCCCTCTCCTCCTGTCCCTGTTCCCTGGAGCAGAGCCCGACCCCCCCGGCTGTCCCCTCCTGGCAGGAGCTGTGCAGAGCCACAAGGTCCCCCCTGAGCCTCCTTTGCTCCAGGCTCAGCCCCTTCCCAGCTCCCTCAGGAATTCTCCAGCCCCTTCCCAGCTCCCTCAGGAATTCCCCAGCCCCTCCCTATCATGAGGACCCAGAACTGGACCCAGCCCTCAAGGTGTGACCTCACCAGGACAAAAGTGAATTCCACACCCAACTGCATCCATGTTTTAGACAACCCCTGATAATCGTCTATCATAAGCCCACCACCAAAAATCTTGGAAAATTCATTATTTTCAGACAAACCCATCACTCCCAACATGAAGATAAATGCTGGGATGCTTCCAGAAAAGAAAATTGAAATAACAAATTATACAAATTATGATTTTTTTTTAAATTAGGAAATTTCTTTTTAATCAAATAGAGACATCTAGACTCAAAATATATTTTTTTTTCAAAATCAGGAACTTTTTTTTTCACTGATTTGCACAGGGCAAAACTCTTCCAAACAAAATTTAAAAGTTAAATAATACTATTAATAATTCCCAAAAATGCTCCATGTTGGTAGAGCTACCAAAGCAAAAGGAAAACAGGAATAGGATTTCTGCCTCCAATCAATGCAGGAGATGTATCCCAAAAGGAATTCCCTGTGCTTTATCCCACCTATAACCAACTGGTTGGACCCAGGGAATGGCTCCCAGTGCCAGAGGGCAGGGATGGATGGGAGATTGGGAATTGGGAATTCCTGGCTGGGTTGGAATTGCCAGAGCAGCTGTGGCTGCCCCTGGATCCCTGGCAGTGCCCAAGGCCAGGTTGGACACTGGGGCTGGAGCAGCCTGGGACAGTGGGAGGTGTCCCTGCCATGGAAAAGGGCTGGAATGGGATGGGATTTAAGGTCCCTCCCCATCCAATCCATTCCACAATTCCACAAAATTACCTCATGTTTCTACTCATCATCCCACATCCTGAGCTATCATGGCAATAACAGGAATGGGCACGAGAGAAGGATAACAACCTCCAGGTTGGAATTTAATCAATTAATAAAATTAATTACCCGAGACAGCTGCCCGCAATAAAAACCATGGGAATTCAGAACCACCACTGTGGTTCCATTTCTCCCCAACTTCTCCATCATTGGAGTCCTGCAAGGAGCCTCCCAGGCTGCTCCCCCTCTCCAGACACTCAACCTGCCAGGACCTGCCAGTTTTCCTGAAGGATTCATCTCCGACCTGGCACCGGCGGCGGCGCTTGGCTCGCGCTCCTTGGAGCCTCTCCCACTGTGCCTCCAGGTGACCCTAAATCACCTCTCCTCTTGTTGCTCCAATGCTCCCATTATCCATCACGGCAATGGCGACGGATCTTGTCGCCCTTCCAAAGGTAATTGTTATTCCACAGGAAAATTTACATCCCTTTAAAGTCAAGGAATAATGGAAAAGCATCTCTGATCGCACTCAGTTGGCAGGGGAGAGGGAAAACATCTCCTGGCTTTTATAAACTGGCATTCCTGGTTTTTTTCCCCCTCACACACATATCAAATTTCCATTTTCAAAGAGCAGCTTCCACCCCACTCCCGAACCCCAACCCTGCTGTGCCAGAGTTTAATCCCGCTCCCACACGATCCAAACAAAACACATCCCGAAGCCCTGGAGATGATTTATCCCAGCGCTGCAAAGACAGCAGAATCTTCCCATTGTTCTACTGAGGCATAAATCCCAATTAATCACCGAGATGTTTGTTTGGATGCTTGGGAATATCACACACAATTAATTTATCTGTAGGAATTACTGAGCCGGGCGCTCCCGGCATAAATCAGGAATAATTCCAGTGGTGTGACAAACGATCTCCCTTTTACCACACAGGGACACGATAAAGACTTAAACTCTCAATTTTTAATGAATTATTTACTCTTCCCAGGGCAACAAGTTGTGCACATGGAAGTGGATTTGGTTGGAGCAGCTGGAGGGTGGATTTGGAAGCAACAATAACTGCTTATAATGGATAAAATATCAATAAATGCAACAACACAATTCCCAAGATCCAGACAAGCTGGAGAAAGGGCTCAGCACCAGCAAGGGAGACTCCGGTGTGACAGCTTCCACCCAGTGGTACAGGATCATGGAATTCTGGGATGGCTTGGGTTGGAATGGACTTAAGGGATCATCCCACCCACAGCCATGGCAGGGACACCTCCCACTGTCCCAGGCTGCTCCAGCCCCAGTGTCCAACCTGGCCTTGGGCACTGCCAGGGATCCAGGGGCAGCCACAGCTGCTCTGGCAATTCCAGCCCAGCCAGGAATTCCCAATTCCCAATCTCCCACCCATCCCTGCCCTCTGGCACTGGGAGCCATTCCCTGTGTCCTGTCCCTCCATCCCTTGTCCCCAGTCCCTCTCCAACTCTCCTGGAGCCCCTCCAGGCCCTGCAAGGGGCTCTGAGCTCTCCCTGGAGCTTCTCCTCTCCAGGGGAACATTCCCAGCTCTCCCAGCCCAGCTCCAGAGCAGCTCTGTGGATTCCTCTGGATCACTCCAGCAGCTCCACATGCTCCTGGATGTTGGATCCAGAGTTGAAGGCAGCTCTGCACTTCCAGCCGTGGCATCCAGGCAGGAAACCCAGGAGGGCAGATCCCTCTCTGAGGAATAAAAGCTGATCCCTATTTTCCACCAGCACTTTGAGCAGTAGATTTGACCTTGGATAGCTTGGAAGCAACTCCATTCCCACTGAAAAACTCTTCCAAACCTTCTCCACCCTCTTTGGAGACTGGAAATTCAAACGCAGAAATATTCCTGTATTTGTGCACAGATCCGAGCTCAGGCACTTTTATGGATAAATAATCCCTGGGTATTTATAGAATCCCTCACAGCCAAGAAATTTGGGAATTTTAATGGTTCTCCACCATCAGAAAATGGGAATTTATACCCACCCCTATTCCCACTGAACGCTCTGAGCCAGTTTAGACCTAACAAAACGTAAATATTGACCCCTTTTCGTTGCTCCAGAGCGAATGACTTGGATTGATACCTTAAATTTTATATCCCTATTTTCTGAAATTCCTCATTCCCTTAAATAAATAATTATTGCAATCATTTATCCCAAGGGGAAAAAAAAAAAAAAACAAAACAAAAAACAAAAACAAAAAAAAACCAAAAAAAAAAAAAAAAACAACAAAACAAAACAAAACAAAAAAAAAAACAAACAAACAAAAAAAAAAACAAACCTGTGGGCACTTTCCTTTTATTATTTAAATTACTTTAATATCAAATATGTTTTTAATATTCCTGAGGTTGAACTCTACAGAAAAAACACCCTGGAGTTTCCAGGGAAAAAAACAGCTTTATCAGGTTTATAAGATTAGCACTTGTCTGTTGCTCCTACCAGCTCTGTTCCATGTTATTCCTGATTTTCCCTTGAGGGCTGATGACATTCCCTGGTGGCTCCAAGGTACTTGAAAAGACAACACGGGAACAGAACATTTGGGCTCTAAAACTTGTAATTCCCCAGGGAGAAAAGTTCCATTCAGCTCAGAAAAATGGGTTTTTTTGGCCTTTTTTCCCCCTTATTTTTTATAAATCTCTGGATTTTCTGGCAAAAATAACGCAGCAGGAAAATCCAGCTGATTTTGTCATTCCTGCTGCTCCTTTGAGGAGATTTCTCCTTAAAAGCCAAGTCAGGCTCTGTTTTAATTCTTCCTGAGATCCATGATCCATTTTGGAATGGGCAGGGGTGGAATCCCCCATTCCTGGAGGGATTTAAATCCACGTGGATGTGGCACTTGGGGACAGGGGGCAGGGGTGGCTTTGGCAGTGCTGGGCATGGTTGGACTCAATGATCTCAAGAGGGTTTTTCCAACCTCAACAATTCCATAATTCCCTTGGCATTTCCCATAATTCCCATCCTACACAAACCCTGTAAAGTGCAGGTTGCCCATGCCTGAAAATTCCATGATCCTGGAGCCAGACCAAGAAACCTCCTCATGTCCTTTAACGAGAGAATTCCAGGATTACTGAGCTTGGAAATGCCCTCCACGACCACCAAGTCCAAGCTATGCCCAATTCCCACCTCGTCACCCAACCACATCCAATCATTCCTTGGACACCAAGAAGGTTGGAGATCCACCCTTCCCAATCCTTGACAAATCCATAAAAAAATCCCTCCTGAGAAGAACAAACTCCTCAGCAGCTCCCAAAAAGAACTGCAGGCATTTTTTCTTGTTCCCATCCCTGCATTTTTCCCATAATTACATGAAACACTCCCAGGATTTGGAGTCCAGGACAATGGAGGGAAGACTTTGGATTGGGAATTCCTGAGGTAAAATAATGACCCTGCCAGAACTGGGTCAAATTTAAGCTCTGGATTAAATATTGGTGCTGGGAAAGGAATTTCCTCCCAATAAACCCTAAAAAACCCCGTATTTTCCAATCAGCATTTGTGAGGGAGTCAGTGGGAAACAAAACATTGGGAGATTTGAGCTATTAATGGTCTTTTCCAGGACATTTGGAATCATGGAAAATTAGCAGCTGGTATTTGGGATGATCCCAAAGATTTGGAGAGGGAAAAGAGTTTGGTTTTTTTTTATTTTTTCACAGCTTGGTAAATATTGAGGTTCAGATTCCGGCACAGGAGAGGGAAAACCACCCAATTCTGCTGGAATTTGTCACCTTTTCCAATCAAATCTGAGGTATCTCTATTCCCTAAATCCGCTGAGCTCCCCCGGAGCCACTGGACCCACAGGATGTGCACGATTAAGTACACACTGAAATAATAAATTCTGCAATTCCCTGCTAATTAAACATCCCACTTCCCTCAACAGTTAATTGCCAGAGGTTTCTCCTAATCCATCAGCACTCCAATGGAGTGAGACATCCCTGGAGCATCCCTCACCTGGCGTTATCCAGAATTCCAGAGATTTTCCTGATATATAAGAGATGATGAGCACCCTGAGCAAATTCCCAGGTTTTTCTGTGGGAATCCAGCCTTGGCAGCCACCATATTCCAAGGTTTCCCGGCCCCTTGCTATTAATTAGGTACTTAATTAGGATTTATCTTAATCTGGAGATTACCTTAATATTTCTCTTCTCTTGGACAGCATCAAGAAATGCCCTTGGAAAATTCCCTGGCTAAAAAGAAAGGAAGAGGGATTCTTTCCCTCTAAATCTCAGGAAATAATCCCCAAAGCAACGTTCCCATCCATGGGAATTCCATAAATCCACTCCTAACGAGAGGAAAACCCAGGAAACAAAGCCAAGGATCACTTTTACCTGGGAATTCAGCAAGTGGAAAAGAGCATGGAGGGACAGAGTGGATACATCCATGAAAAATTTATAGAAACATGGATAAATATGGCTGCCCAGTCCTTGGAAATGCCCATGGACAGAGCTTGGTGCAACATGGGATAGCAGAAAGTTTTCCTGGTGGAATGAGATGGGATTTAAGGTCCTTCCAGCCCAACCCATTCCATGATCTGCTCCCCATTTATTCCTAGAGCTCCTCATGGATAACACCCCAAAGCTTCTTCTCTGACTCTCCCCCGACATTCCTGAATTCCCCTCCATTCCCCTCCCTCTCCTTTACCCCATATTTCTCCAAATATAAAAACTCCCTTTCAATATCCATGATTTTCCTTTCCACCTTTCCCCTAAACACAAGCAGAGCTGCTCAGCCTTGGATAAAAAAACCCCACCAAGGAGGAAAATTCCCAGCCTGTTTTCCAGCCTCGCCTCCGAGCCCGAGAGGCAGCACATGACATTCCCTATTTTTAGCTCAGCTCCACAGGTACGGATTCCAGGGACACTTATGAACCCTGACATCCCAAAGGGGCTGCAGGGCACTGAGCTCAGAAGCTGTTATTTCCCTCTGGATGAGGAGAATTCCAGAGGAAAACAGGTCCTTTCCTGGCTCTGAGAATTCCAGAGGAAAATAATTCCTTTCCTGGCTCTGAACTGAAGAGAATCCAGAGGAAAAACAGGTCCTTTCCTGGCTCTGAGAATTCCAGAGGAAAATGGGTCCTTTCCTGGCTTTGAGAATTCCAGAGGAAAATAATTCCTTTCCTGGCTCTGAACTGAGGAGAATCCAGAGGAAAAACAGGTCCTTTCCTGGCTCTGAGAATTCCAGAGGAAAAGAAGTCCTTTCCTGGATGAGAGGAGGAGAATGCCAGAGGAAAACGGGTCCTTCCCTGGCTCTGAACTGAGGAGAATTCCAGAGGAAAACAGGTCCTTTCCTGGCTCTGAGAATTCCAGAGGAAAATGGGCCCTTCCCTGGCTCTGAGAACTCCAGAGGAAAACTGGTCCTTTCCTGGCTCTGAGAATTCCAGAGGAAAACAAGTCCTTTCCTGGCTCTGAGAATTCCAGAGGAAAATGGGCCCTTTCCTGGCTCTGAGAATTCCAGAGGAAAATGGGCCCTTTCCTGGCTCTGAGAATTCCAGAGGAAAATGGGCCCTTTCCTGGCTCTGAGAATTCCAGAGGAAAACAAGTCCTTTCCTGGCTCTTTTCTGGGAATTCTTTTCCAGGGCCTCTCCACCCTCCCAGCCAGGAATTCCTTCCCAAAATCCCATCTAAGCCTGCCCTCTGGCAGTGGGATTCCTTTTGCCATCACTCCGTGTCCCTGGAAAAAGCCAATCCCATTTTTAAAGCCCCTTTAAATGCTGGAATCCACATAAATATTCAGGAATTATAAGATAATTTCCTCACTTCTCCCAAGAGGATTCCTGAGGGTCACGAAACCCCCCCCAAAAAAAGAGGATAAGATTTCATAGGAATGAATTCTTCATGATCCTGAGAAGAACCACTCGGGAAGATGGAAAATGGATTGGGAAGGGTCATCAAAGCTGAGCTCGATCTCCAAAGGCTTTTCCAGCTTTCTTTCAATCCCAGGCTGCAATATTCCCTCTGGAGAGCTCCAGGACTGGATATTTCTCCATCACATCCACACCTTTCGGTCATAAATCCATGGAATATCTGGAGTTGGAAGGGTTTCATTAGGGTGGCTCATTAGCAGCCTGATTTTAGGCAGTCCTGACCACAAAGGCTCCTTAAAAACCAAAATAAATCCCGATTTTCCTATAAAAACAGGAATTTTTCATGGATGACAAGGAACAAAGTGAGCAAGCAATTAAGGAATAAAATAGAGATTTGCTGACAGCTGCCAAGAACCATGAGATCCCATGGAGCTCTCCCACATTTCAGGAATTACTTTGGACTACTTAACCCGGAATAATTTTTTTTCCCACATTCCTTCCACCGTTTGGCCATTAGGAATTTTTTTAGGAAGTTTAGGCCTGACTTAAATTCCCAGGGACATCTCCAAAGCCCAGCAGCACCACAGATGCACCAGAGCAGCTGCTGAGAGAAGCCAAAAGGTGAATGGAGACGGGAACGTCATCCTGACCTTACATAACATCTATTTATAGCCCAAATTCCCAAAATATTCCTGATTTTCCTGCTTAGAAAGGGATAAAATTGCTGGGGCGCAGGGCTGCGTGCTCTGATGCAGCTTTCACACAATTCCCAGGGAAATTTTCCATGTGGATTTGGCTGGAAGTTGATTTATACTGGGGACATTTGGTGATGTAATAAATGATGTAATAATGATATTTAATTAAAATTAATGGCTTTGGAGAGAAGGGATGGGCTCAAACTGTTCCTGGCTGGTGATCCCAAAATCTGCCCCTTCTCCTGCTCAGGGGTGACCACAGGCAAGGGATCCAGTGCGGGATCTCCCTAGAAAATATCCTGGGATAACAACCATTCCCAGTTTTCCTTCAAAAGCAAGGTGGGAGTTGACAATTCCCATGTTTTTAGGGACAGCCACGATGACAGGGCAGGTGAGGTCCTCACAGGCTGTCCAGAGGTGCTGCTCTGGGACACCTTCTGCTGTCCCAGGCTGCTCCAAGCCCCAGTGTCCAACCTGGCCTTGGACACTTCCGCAGCTTCTCTGGGAATTCTGTTCCAGCTCCTTCCCACCCTCTCATCCAGGAATTCCTGCCCGATATCCAACCTAAACCTCCTTTCTGTCAGTCTGAAGCCACTCCCTGTGTCCTGTCCCTCCATCCCTTGTCCAAAGTCTTTCTCCACCAGGTCCTGGAAGGCCACAACGAGGCCACCTCAAAACTTCTCCAGGCTGAATATTCCCAAACAATTTCTCACACACTGAGCCAACTCTTAGCATCGCTCCCAAACTTCCATATCTCCAAAGAAGAGCTAGCTTTGCCAAAAAGGAAAATTCCACGCTCACAACCAGCCTCAAACCAGAAACCACCTCAGAGAAAAATTCCCTGCGATCCAAGTTCTGTTTGGGCTGCTTTGCTGAAGAAAGGAGAGGGAAAGGGGAGGGAAAGGAGCACCAATAGGAGATGGAACTACAGGAAAAGTGAGGACAATGTTCTCCATTTCTGCTCCCAGATCCAAGACTGTTCCATCCTGCACAAAATCAGGGAATGGTTTGGGTTGAAAGGGACCTTAAATCCCATCCCCTTCCACCCCTGCCATGGCAGGGACACCTTCCACTCTCCCAGGTTGCTCCAAGCCTCGTCCAACGTGGCCTTGGACACTTCCAGGGACATCCATAACTTCTCCTTGTAACCCCCTCCAAGCACTCTCAGTGTCTTTCAGTGATAAAATATGAAAGCCACAGCTTTAATTCCATTTTTCACACAGCAAACTGAACAATCAGTTGCCCAAAACCCAAGAGCTTCGTACTTTCCAAGGGGCTGGAATTCACGCAACAGCTTTCAAAAAATATTTTGTTACTTTCTGGCACACAAAATCCACGTTTCCATCCCCTATTAATTGCTTATTTCCGACTCGTAATTTAATTTGCACCGCTATCCAAGATTTTGATTTTTCCTTTTCTTTTTCCACCGCTCATGTTTTGTGTTCCTGCGGCTCTGGCACCGCCTTTGGCACAGCTCTGGGCTTTGTTCCTTTCTGCTGAGATCTTTGTGGCAGCGGTTCCAACAGACCCTCTCTGTGGGACACGATCCAAAATCTCATCCAAGTGTTTCCCGGCTTGGGTGGCAGGATGGGGATTAGAGGGGAAGAAGGCCAAGAGGGTGGATGGAAATACAGGGGACTTTCCTCTTCAAATATGGATTAATCCCTTGATCCAGAGAATGGTTGAGGCTGGAGGCACCTCTGGAGATCACCTGGACCAAGGTGCTGCTCCAAACAGAGTCAGATTTTGAGTAAAAGGAATTCTTTTAGAATTTAGGAGATGACACAGCTGGCACTTTGTTCAGGAAGCTTCGTTTGAGTCCTGGAACATTCCAAGAGGCTTGGTGGGGTCTTGGAATTCCCTTCCCAGGCTTGGGATAAAGACGGAGATGTCGATCGGTCGACGTCTCTCCTGAAGGGTTTGGAACCATCAAAGGCTCAGGGACTGGTTTGGGTTGGTGGGACCTGAATCCCATCCCAGCCCTGCCCTGGCAGGGACACCTCCCACTGTCCCAGGCTGCTCCAGCCCCAGTGTCCAACCTGGCCTTGGGCACTGCCAGGGATCCAGGGGCAGCCCCTGCTGCTCTGGGAATTCCAGCCCAGCCCCTCCCAGGCAGGAATTCCCTCGCTGGTCCCCAGAGCAGCTCCCAGCATGCTGAGGGTACCAGGGATAAGCAGAATCCCACATCCTGCTCAGGGCAGCAGTGAAGGAGCGGCGCTTCGGGGAGTGAATTCTCCCGGGGGATCTGATGCTGTCCATGGATTTACTGGGAAACCAAATCAGTCTGCTCCAGGAGCTGATAGCCAAGGAAGGTTCTGGGAGCTGCATTCCAGTGAGAACCTGGTTTTATAGGATTGTGTTTTATACTGATGGCTCTGGAGGGGCACAGAATTCCAGGATGGATCAGGCTGGAAGGGACCCCAGAGGGTCACTGGTGCCACTCCCTGCCCAGGGCACAGCATTGTGTCCATGTGGCTCTGGAATATCCCAGGGAGGAGACTCCAGCCCCTCTCTGGGCTCTGCCCAGGGCTGGGCACTGCCCAGGGCAGCAGTTCTGCCTCCTGTGCAGGGAATTGCTGGGATCAGTCCCTGCCCGTGGCTCTGGGGCCATCGCTGGGCCTGGAGCAGAGCCTGGGGCTGCTCTGACCTCCTGCACACAGGGACAGACAGGGGGACACAGGGACAGACGGGGACACACAGGGACAGACAGGGACACCTGGGGACAGCCAGGGACACACAGGGATAGACAGGGACAGACAGGGACACACAGGGACACCCAGGGACAGCCAGGGCTGAGGGCCCCTCTCAGCTGGGGCTCCTCTCCAGGCTGAGCAGCCCCAGCTCCCTCAGCCTCTCCTGGGCACGGAGATGCTCCAGCCCTTCCTCATCCTCACACCCCTCCTCTGGACCAGACCCAGGAGCTCCAGGTCTCTCCTGTCCTGCTGATCCCAGAGCACAGGATCCCCAAGGATGAGACTCCACAAACTCTGGACCACCTGGGCTTTGAGGTGGGAAGCCCATTAAGAGCTGACATCCCAGAAACCTCTCACATTCCTGTCATCCCAGCTAAAAATGATCTTCCCACCCCAAAATCCACATCTTGCCAACCTCCCGACCAGGAGCTGAACTTCCTGTGTGACACAGCCCAAATTCTGCTTCCACTCAAAGCTCTGGGAAGCCTCGGAGACAAACAACAATCCAACATTTCCAGCTGATATTTTCCTTTACTTTCTCAGGAATGATTTTTTTTTTTTTTCCCCAGCAGCAGAACAACACAATCATCTCTATTTTTATGGTGACCTTTTAGTGTCTGTCACCCAAACAGCTCTCACTGAGGTCGCTTTTGTCACACAAGTGGCTCCTGCAGGTGAATTCAGACTCAATTTTCACTTCTGCTGAACACCTGCCACATGTGGCTGAGGGATTTTTGGCTGTTCTTTATTCTCTTCCCACCTTAAAGCCCTCTCAGGACCAGCAAAGCAGCCTCAAAGCCAGAAAATGACAATTTGAGGTTATTTGGAACTTTTTGATGCCCTCAAAGATAAATCAGCTCTAAAAGTGAGGCAAGGAGTGGCTCTTGGTCTAAGAAGTTCTGGAATGGTGGAGGAATGGGGAGAATTCATCACTGGGATCATCACCCAGAGGTTCCTGCAGCACTTGGGGGTTTCAGGCAGGTTAAATATGCAAATTTATGGTTCTTGTTCAGCATTCCCAGCTCAGGGCTGGAATTTTGGATGGAGGTGACATTCCTGCATTAGGAATAAAGCACAGCTCCCAGGATGCTGGAATTCCATGTGCTCCAGGGAATGGCTCACATCAGCATGGAAACAAACTGGGAGAAGAGGAGCACCAGAGCCTGGCTGAGGTGGAGAAAGGCTTGTGGAAGAGCAGGAACCTTGCACAGGACCAGCTGCTGCCTACAGGCCTAAACCCACCCAGGAATCTCCGGAGGAAGTGGGAACGCTCATTCCAGGCATTTCCTGCAATCCTAGCAGCACATCTGAGCTCACCCCGGAACGTTTCAACCGGATTTAAAATTTCAATAAGGCAGCGGCAGAACGAGGAGCCAGAGGATGGGAGGCACAGAACCCACAGAAGTTGCTCCCACTGCCTCCCATCAGGGCTTCTCCGGGAACCAATTCCCTCATTTTCACCCTCCTCAGGAGAGCAAGCCAAGCACAGCGGGGGAGGAGGGAGGGCTGCACGTGTTCCGTGCACGAGACAAAGTCAAACTGGGCAAAAAATTCTGTTTTCAGCTTTTACAGTGACCTCGGGACCTCCAGAGACATCCCAGAAGCTGCAAACAGCATTCCACGCTCCCTCATCCATGCCCAGCTCCTCCAAAATCCTTTGGGAAAGGAGACACACAAGACCTGTGAGCCCAGGTGGCCAAGAAGGCCAAAGGCACCTGGGATGGATCAGGAATTGTGTGGGAGCAGGACCAGAGCTGGGATTGTCCTGATTGTCCCCTGTGCTGGGCACTGGTGAGGGACATGCAGGGCTGGGTCCACTTGTGGACAACTCACGAGAAGAAGGACCTGGAGGGGCTGGAGTGTGTCCAGGGAAGGGAACGGAGCTGGGAAGGGGCTGGAGAATTCCTGGGGGAGCTGGGAAGGGGCTGGAGAGTTCCTGAGGGAGCTGGGAAGGGGCTGAGCCTGGAGCAAAGGAGGCTCAGGGGGGACCTTGTGGCTCTGCACAGCTCCTGCCAGGAGGGGACAGCCGGGGGGGTCGGGCTCTGCTCCAGGGAACAGGGACAGGAGGAGAGGGAACGGCCTCAGGCTGGGCCAGGGCAGGCTCAGGGTGGGCAGCAGCAGGAATTTCCCCATGGAAAGGGGGCTCAGGCCTTGGCACTGCCCAGGGAGGTTTGGAGTGCCCATCCCTGGAGTGTCCAGGGAATTCCTGGAGGTGGCACTCAGAGCTCTGGACTGGGGACAAGGTGGGGATCAGGCTCAGCTGGGACTCTGATCTTGGAGCTCTTTTCCAACATCAACAATTCCATATAAACCTCTCCAAAATCCACAGAACTTTTGGGCCTCCTCAGTCATGCCCAGCCAGCCAAGCCACGCCCTGCCACGGTGAAATTCCTTCTCTCCTTCCTTTCCCAAGTTCTCAGCATTTCCAAAGTCACATTTCCCCCCTCCTTTTTTTTTTTTTTTTTTTTTTTTTCCCTAACAACCCTCCCAGCATTTTCCCAAAGCAACAAATTAGAGCCCAAAGATTTTCCCACAGGTGAAAACTCTCTCCAGGCAGAAGCAGGAATGAGAAGGTTGGTCTTGACCTTTCCACTCATTTTGTTCTCCAAGGGCACTGCAGAGATCCCAAAATTCCCTTAAACACCGCTCCAAGAAGGAAAGCAAGATGGAAAAATGAGACCACCACCCTCGAGGCTTTATTAGAGCTCCTCCAAAAGCTCCAGGAAACTGAGTGACCCCTCCTGCAAATAAAGCAGGAGCCCTGGGAGAGCTTGGAATGGTGTCTGAGAGAAGCAGCAGCCTGGAAAGTGCTGGAAGTACAGGAAAGGCACAGCAGGAAGCAATGGGAAAAATGATTTTAGGGAAAATATCCCACAGAGAAAAGGTGTCCTTGCCCACGGCATGGTGCTTGGAATGAGATGATTTTAAAGTTTTTCCCAATCCAAGTAATTCTGGATTCTGGGAGTTAAACTCATCCCACCTCCTCTTGACTTTAATATCTGATTTTCAGGAGAACAAGACTAATTTAGGGACTAATTCCAGGCAGGGATGGAGGAGGTGGTGGAAAAGCTACAAAGAGGAGTAAACCCACCCTACAGCAGAAATTCAAGCTCATTCCAGAAGATGGATTTTGAACCTCGTGGATTCTGAGCTCCAGGTAACTGGGAAGCACAGCTGGATCTCTGGGAGGTCAGGATTCCATGAGCTGTGCATGGGAGACTCCAGAAATTCAGCCTTGTTTTCCTAGGGAATTGTTTCTTCCCAAGAATAAGCCAGTTACAAAACAAACAAAAACACCAAAACATTCACAGTCTCTTTCCCTGTTCTATTCCCTTCATCCCAGTGGAACATGAGAGTATTCCAGAGAAAGTTTGGAATATCAAAACCTGGTCACACATTGATAAATAAATGGGAGTGCAGGCAAAACCCAAACTGAGGCAAACGTGACACAGACAGGATTATTGTTTACATCCAGATGATACCAGAGCAGCCCTTTCCTGGGAAAACAAATCCTGACCAATAATTTGGCTTTAAAATGTCTCACATGGAGGATGCCCCTGCATCCCTGGAAGTGTCCAAGGCCAGGTTGGATGGGGCTCGGAGCACCCTGGGATAGTGGAATGTGTTGTGTTGGAATGGGATAATGGGATGAGCTTTAAGGCCCCTTCCAACCCAAACCATTCCATGATTCTGTGATTAATCCAAGCTTTTTTTCCCACCACAAGCAATTTCGAAAGCAAAAATTCCAACAAAACTCTCAGGAAGAAGAAAAGGAAGACTGGAATAACTTTTCCACCAGCATGCAATAATCATGGAGCACTGGGAAGCCAGGGGCTCCTGATGATCCAGGCTGGCTGGATTTGGGATCCACCACATCAGGAGCTGCCACTTGACCTTGACCTTCTCCATTTCTCCATCCCAACAAACGGCTCCAATCCCAATATCCCAGTGGGAATCCTGCCAGCAAATCCATGATAAAAGGAACCCGGGCTGATCCGACACCAAACTTTGATAACGATGGATCAACTTTTCCTGGAGCGGATCCTTTTCCTTGCCCCTGGGAGCGCCAGCAAATTCCAACATTGTATCTCTCCACAGCAAAGCAATCCCCAAAATCCCCAACTTTTCCATGAAAAACAAACAGATGCTTTTCCTTCTCCCCCCAGCCTGTTTGCCACGCAAGGCTCCGTCTTTGTCACTTTTCCAAGGACAAGGAAGTGACGGTGCCACCTCCAATCCCAAGCCGGAATGCCCGATCTTCCCTCAGCTTTCACTTCCCACGTGTCCCAACAGCCACATCCAGGTAGAATTCCTTCATTTTCACATCAAACAAGAAGATAAAAGCAAACTTTTTTGGGAAAACAACGCTCTGAGATGGAGGTTTCTCTCTCAGAAAATCCCACATGGAAAGGGATTCACACGGAATAACACCAACATTTTCCATCACTCCATAGTTTTTCCCAGAGCTGGATCTAATTTAAAGAGGGACAGAGCAAAGGCAGAAGTGTTTTCCCAGAGGAAAACCCGGGATTTTGCAGCTGTCTGGGCTGCTCTGCAAGGACTGTCCTCATATAAATCCAGAGCTTCCCAATCCCAACGAGAGGATGGGAAATCCACCAGGATGGATTCCCACCACCTCACGGGATGAATCCACTGCTCGCAGGACGATGGTGGCTGCTCCCCTCACACCTAACTGGTGTTACTGGGCAGCTCTGGGAGCCTTCCCTGCCACCCCCTTGTAGAGCTGCATTTTTGGGAATCCACTGAATTCCACGATCCTTGTGGGCCCCTTCCAGCTCGGGATATTCTGGGATTCTCCAGACAAGCACAGAACCTTCCACTCTCCTCAGTCACCCCCCCTGAGTCCTTCCCTTGTGGGTGTCCTGTCTGCCTTTCCTGATTTAAACAGAACCTGGAACGTGGAGATTCCCAATTTTAGCTGCTCTGCAAATCCCTGGAGAGCAAAGCCTCTGCTAACCCAGCCTAATTTAGGCCAAGCTTTAATTGTCTCTTTTATCGCTGCAATGGATGATGGATAACGGCGACGGCATTTTAGGGATAGCAGATCCACAAACCACCCCACAGAAATGCTGGATAGCCTTGGCCACCCCTCAGTTTTTGGGATGGAATTCCCATTCAGCTGCCTTAGAATCCCTGGATATCTGGCTTGGAATGGACCTTCAGAGTCCACTTTGTCTAAGCCCTGCTGAGGGCAGGAACAACCCCACGGGACCGGGCTGGTCTTGCGGTTGCTCCTAAAAAATCCAGTGTGTCCTTAACTTTCAGGATTCCCTCATCCACATTTTTCCTTATTTTGGAATAATTCTTCACCCAATCTTCCCTTTGTCTCCCTCTCCAGAGCTGCATCCATCCCATCCATGAGATCCCAACTTTGGACACCCTGGGACGAGCTTTTGCCACCGATCCCTTTTCTTCCCATCCTCTGGAATGACTTTGGAAGCAAAAACACAGCTCCTAAAAAAATATGGATGCAGGTTTCTGTCAGCTCGGATGACCTGAGCCAAAGTCTGGGTCTCTGGGAAGTCCTGCTGGATTTGGGAATACTCAGAACTGCTCAGCAAATTCTGATCTGGATGCTGAACACGGTGACTGAGGTGAAGGACTTGAGCATTCCAAGGTCAATCCAGGAATGGGAATTTCTGTCTTGGGTTTAGCAGAGCCAGACAGAAATCCTGGAGGCAGACAGAGGACCTGGACATCTGACAGATCCTGTTTTCCACAGGCTCAGACAAATTGCTGGATTTAAAACCTGACCTACTTCAGTGGCTGCTTTACCTTGGATTTTTTCCCCTTCAGGATTCCAGCTTTTTTTCTGGGATTTTTTTTCCCCCACCCTCAGAAAAGCATCTTTTATACCCTAAAATAAATGTAAGTACAAGAAACCAGCCGTGCCACTCTAATTAGGGAGTTTGCCAGGTTAAATTGAAGTTATCCTTTTTTTTTTTTTTTCATGAAAAATAAGGAAGAAACATTTCAGAAAAAAATCTACACTAATTATTTCCATGGTCAAGTTGTTTCACACATAAAAATTAATAAATTAAATAAGGACAAACCTTGAAAAACAAAATATTTCTGAGTATTTACAACAGCCCGGCAATCACAGGCTACTTAAATGTGGGAATATTCATGGAAAAAATTTTGCTTCACCCAAGGACACAAGGTTGGGACCATTCCCTCAAGGATCATCCCATAAACTGGAGTGGGATGGGAACGACTTTATCCCTCTCTATTAATGCCACTGGATAAGGAAAAACCAAGCCATTGACAGCAGTGATTTTGTCCATAGGAATCCCAGTAAAATAGGAATTATCCACATTTTCTAATTGGAAATAAATATAAATAAATATAATTCTCTTTAATTAAAACCTGGCCTCCACACGTTTTACCAAACAAACAGGAAAATGGAAAAACTCCCGCAAATATTTCTCCCTTTCTGTGCTGAAGACAAAAGATCCCAGCAGATTCCCACACAGATGATTCCATGTGCCCTGGGAATTATTTGAGTTCGACTCAGTTTTCCAGCTTTGGCCCCAAGACCAATCCCAGAATTCCAGAACGGTTTGGGTGGGAAGGGACCTTAAATCCCATCCCATTCCAGCCCTTTTCCATGGCAGGGACACCTCCCACTGTCCCAGGCTGCTCCAGCCCCAGTGTCCAACCTGGCCTTGGGCACTGCCAGGGATCCAGGGGCAGCCACAGCTTCTCTGGGAACCTGTGCCAGCGTGAGGATCTTCTCCCTCATATCCAACTTAACCTGGATTTTGGTCAGTTTGAAGCCATTTCCCCTCATCCCATCAATCCATGCCCTTCCCAGAAATGCTTCCAAGAGTGTTGCTTCCATGGATTTTCTAGCGGAGGAAGGATTTGGGCTGAATCCTTGTCTGCAACAAGCAGGAAAACCTTTCCATGTGCTCTCCTGAAGGAAATTTTCCTGAAGGAAAATGTGGATAATTAAAGCTGAAAGGAGATCAATGGCATCAATATTTTGGGAAGTGGTTCCTGGAGAGAGATGATTGCCCCTTTCCAAGAACAAAGCTCATCCAAGGACTTGGCCACCTTCCTTCAATCAAACCCAGTCCCTGCTGGAATCTGCACACCTGGATTGAACAGCTTTCCTAAAAACACACCAGCCAGGCTGGAAAAAGTGACCCAGGGAATGCAGGGGAAGGAATCTGTGATATCCTGGGAGAGGAAAATCCCCTTGCTGGACAAGGGATGGGCACCATTATGAATGAGGAAATCCATGGAAAGCACCAAATCCTGCAGGATTAGAGGAAGGAATCAAACCAGCAGGGCTTGGGGGATTTATTTTTGATTTTCTCCTTCTCATCAGCTGAAGGTGGAGGAGGCCCCTTGATGCCTGGCTGGCTCCACCCTCCCCATCCTGCTTTTCCACCTTCTCCAAACATCCCTCAGCTCATCAACTACGGCCAAGGAAAAACCCCACGAAAGAAAAATGAGCGACAGGGGCGACAGGGAGAGGGGGAGAGGAGGAACAAATGGATTTGGAATGGTCTTCCCAAGATGCTAATTAAAGCCTGGATGCTCCTGCAGGTGGGAGAGGATTGATTGCAGCTTTCAGGCGCTTCAGTGCAGGGAGGTTCGTTAGGGAGCGCACGGTAATTATTCTTTAGGTCCGGGCACTTGAAGCCTTGGTGGAAACAGTAATTAAAGGTAAAGGAGGAAAGGAGCTGGAATGAGTAATTAGGGACATGTGGGATGGGCACAGAGTGGGGATTGGAGAAACTCGGGACAGAGGAAGGATCCTTGTCCACGGCAGGGGGTGGGATGGGATTTAAGGTCCCTCCAGTCCAAATCATTCCATGGTTCTATGGATTATAGGGAATAAATCCTATGAGGAGCAGCTGGGCTGTCCCTGACAGAGGAAGGATGTGGAGATGTTGGAGCAAATCCAGAGGAATCCATGGAGCTGCTCCAGAGCTGGAGCCAGGCTGGGAGAGCTGGGAATGTTCCCCTGGAGAGGAGAAGGCTCCAGGGAGAGCTCAGAGCCCCTGGCAGGGCCTGGAGGGGCTCCAGGAGAGCTGGAGAGGGACTGGGGACAAGGGATGGAGGGACAGGAGCCAGGGAATGGCTCCCAGTGCCAGAGGGCAGGGATGGATGGGAGATTGGGAATTGGGAATTCCTGGCTGGGCTGGAATTGCCAGAGCAGCTGTGGCTGCCCCTGGATCCCTGGCAGTGCCCAAGGCCAGGCTGGATGAAGGTTGGAGTGACCCAGAATTGTGCTGATTTTCCTGCTGGGAAAAAGGGAATTTCACTGCTGGGATCATCATTCAGTGCAAAAAGGACGCAACAAGAAGGAGCAGAGGGAGAAGAGGACACAGCTCAGGCCTGGAATTAATAAAGAGGGAATAAAACTGGGAGCTTGGGGAGCTGGTAGAATTCCATGTGCCTTTCTCCCTGCATCACCTTTTCCCTGTGTTCCAGGAAATTCCTGATCCGAGCTGACAGGAATAAATTACGGTGGGATTTTGTGAGGTTTCTTCAGGGAAACATTTCCAAAAGACCCACCCAGCTCTGATCCTGCAGCCTGGGCCAGGATTCATCCAATCCCAAATTAATCAATAATTGATAAATCCATTAAAAACGCAGCCCCGCAGCCTTAGTGATGAACCCCAGAAGGATTTGGGGTGGAAGGACCTTAAATCCCATCTCATTCCACACTTCCTTTCACACTTCCCACTATCCAGGATGCTCCAACCCCATCCAGCCTGGCCTTGGACATTCCCAAGGGTGGAAAAGCCACAGCTTCTCTGAGAATCTGGGCCAGAGCCTCACTAAAAATCACAAAAAATTCCATTTTTAATCAAATTTAACACATTTAAGCCCATTTTTGTCCCATCCTCCAGCACCATGGCTCCAATTCCTAAAACAATTTCCAGGAAATTCCTTTTTTCCCACCTCATCTTGGTCCAAAGGGATAAAACCAGAGGTTTTAAGATAATTATTCCAAGAGAAAAGCAATTTCCAATGGAAACACAACATCCCAGGCTTTCCATCAAATTCCTGCTCATCTCCTCCAGTGCTTTTCCAATCAATCCCATTTTTTGGAGGGGACTGGGAAGGTCAGGGAGCTCTGTCTCTGTGCTTAATTAATATTTGTTCGGCTAAAGCCAGCCATGATTTCATATTAATTAATTTAATTAATATTACTTTACTATTTATTATTAAGTATAATATCAGTTCTATAAACTTATAAATTATATTGCTATTATATTGATCAAATATTACATTAATATTTCTTATTTGTTATTGATTAAATTAATCTTACTTTAATATAAATTATTATATATAATACCAATTATCTAGAAACTATAAAATATATTAATAATTTATTATTAAATTAATATTACTTTCATTTTTACAATTAAAGATAATACCTATTTTACAGAACCTATAAATTACATATAGTTTGTTATTAAGTTATTTTAATATTTATAATTAAATATGTCAATTATATAGAACCCATAAATTCAATTAATGATTTTATATTTATTAAATTAATATTAATTTAATTATTAAATATAATATCAATTCTATAAAACTGATAAATTATATTAATAATTTTATATTTATTACTTTAATATTCCTTAATAAATAATAATTCTATAGAACCTACAAACGATGAATCGTTTCATATTGATTAAATAATATTAATTTAGTATTTATAATTAAATATAATATCAGTTCTATAGAACCTATAAGATCACATTATTAGTTCAATATTGATTACTATCACTTTATTATTAAATATAATATTAATCCTATAGAACCTATAAATTCTATTAATAATTAGATGATTAATTAATTAAAATAAGAACTGTTGGGTTATTAGAGGTCGTCAGTAAGTCCTGACCTTGGCAGCTCCTGGAGCGCGTCACCGACGGCGCCGGCGGATCAGAATCGTGTGAAAATAGAAACCGTGTCAGCCCCAGATTAACTTGAAGAGCTCCACGGCCTAAAAATAACGACCTCATCTCCATTTTCCCCATGCAGAAATCCGGGATGGATTTTAATCCCTTTTCCGGGCGGGGAGGAGAAAGGTTTGGATTGGGTTTGAGCCTTAGTTCAAATTCCAATTTTTTTTTTGGTTTTTTTTCTTGGGTTTTTTTTGTTTGTTTGTTTTTTGGTTTTTTGGGGGGTTTTTTTTTGGTTTTTTTTTTGTTGTTGTTTTTTTGGTTTTTTTTGGGGTTTTTTTGGGTTTTTTTTTTTGGGGGGGTTTTTTTTTTTTTGTTTTTAGGAATAGAACTCCGGATTTCTCTTCTGCCCATACACGCCAGAGAAGGGCGGGGGTCTAAAAACAGGGTGGGGCCTAAAAATACAACATCCAGCCTAAAGAGTTTGCACCTGAGCCCAGTTCTAAGAGCAAATAATCCAAGCTCAACGAGGCAGAGCTGGGCTGGAGACGGTGCCAGGCACTGAGGGGAGGGGACAGGGAGGTGACACATGAGCCTGGAGGTCACCCAGCCCATGCTGACTGTGAAAAGTTGGAGCTGCAAGCGGGACATTCCCGAGGGAATTATCCCAGAAACATCCAGGGATTTATGGCCTCAGGTAATTCCGGTTCTCCTGGAGTGAGTCCTGCCACAAAACGCCCACGGGACAGCGAGCAGGCGACGCACGTGGGGACCTCGGAGCTTCACCAGCACCTTGGATGGAGAAGTTCTGCCAAACATCTGCTTTTCCTGAAGAATTCCCTGCATTTCCAGAGGTCCCAAGCTCAGAGGGATGAGCTGAGGAACATCAGGAGAACTTCCCAGCAATTCCAGCCAGAGAAGATGCGGCTGCTCCATCCCTGGAAGTGTCCAAGGCCAGGTTGGAGCACCCTGGGATAGTGGAAGGCGGGGATGGGATGAGATCCATGGGATTTAAGGTCCCTTCCAACCCAAAGCATTCCAGGATCTGAACCATCTCCCGTTCCCAGCACTGGGAACGTGCCTGGACCAGGATGAACAGGCCCAGGAGTTGGACTGGATGATCTTTGGAGGTCTCTTCCCACTCAGGATATTCCATGATTCCCACAGCAAAGCCCTCAGCCCTCACCTGAGCCCTCCCTTCCTCTGCAGCTGCTTCTCCCGAGACCCGGAAAACCATTCCATGGCTTTTCTGGGATTATGGGAATGCTGCAGGCTGAGCAGCTCCCGGTGAAAAGGTCCCCAAGTGATCATGGGGAACCTTGTGGAGCCCTGATAGGAGGGGACAGCCAGGGGGAAGTCAGGATCTGCTCCCAGGGAACAGGGACAGGAGGAGAGGAAGTTCAGATGGGATTTTAGGGAAAACTCCTTCACGGAAAGGGTTGTCCAGCCCTGGCACCGCTGCTCAGGGTGGATCCCCATTGCTGGAGGGATTTAAATCCATGTGGATGTGGCACCTGGGGACACGGGGCCGTGGTGGCCTTGGCAACTTGTCTGTTGCTCCTACCAGCTCTGTTCCATGTTATTCCTGATTTTCCCTTGAGGGCTGATGACATTCCCTGGTGGCTCCAAGGTACTTGAAAAGACAACACGGGAACAGAACATTTGGGCTCTAAAACTTGTAATTCCCCAGGGAGAAAAGTTCCATTCAGCTCAGAAAAATGGGGGTTTTTTTGGCTTTTTTCCCCCCTTATTTTTTATAAATCTCTGGATTCTCTGGCAAAAATTACACAGAAGGAAATCCGGCTGATTTTGTCATTCCTGCTGCTCCTTTGAGGAGATTTCTCCTTAAAAGCCAAGTCAGGCTCTGTTTTAATTCTTCCTGAGATCCATGATCCATTTTGGAATGGGCAGGGGTGGAATCCCCCATTCCTGGAGGGATTTAAATCCACGTGGATGTGGCACTTGGGGACACGGGGCAGGGGTGGCTTTGGCAGTGCTGGGCATGGCTGGACTCCATCTTCAAGGAGTTTTCCAACCCAAAGGATTCCTGACAATCCTAAGGAAGAGGAAATCCAACAGGGAGTCTCTCCAGAGGAGAGGAAAGATCCCTCGAGGCGCTGCCCAAAATCTCTTGGTTTTCCAGAGCTTCCAGGGCAAATCCCTGGAAAACCAGCCTGGAATAAAGGCATGCATGTCCTTAATTCCTATCTCAGATCCAAGAGAAACCAATTTCTGGCATTGTATTCCCCAAAAACTTCAGCACATGGGAGGATGTGTGGTTTTTTCCCTGGTTTTTCCCTCAAAAGCTGCCCCAGTGACGCTGTCCCAGCTCCAGAGCTCATCCAGGAGAGCTGGAGCTCCTTCCTCCACTCCCAGGAAGGAAAGGGCTCATCCTAAATTCTCTATTTTTCCCTAATTTTTCAGCTTCATTATCCATAGCTGCTAATTCACTGCCACCGGCACCCTCAACAGGGATTGTCCAACCCTTTCCCACATGAATCCACCTCAATCCATGACTTTTCCTCATCTTCCTCCCACCCTTGGGGATCCATATCCATGAAAGTGATTTTCCTTCATTCCGTGAGGGAAAAAAAAAGGCCAAAAAAAAAGGGAAAAATCTGGATTTTTCTCTGTTGGAAAAGCTGAGAAGGAAGAAAAAAGCACAGGGAGCATTTTCTCCTCTTTCCAGCCTTCAGGAGAATTTTCCATCACCGGGATAATCCCGACCCCAATTGCAGCTGGCACCGCTCTGGCTCCAAACTGGGAACTGGGAGGAGCCTTTCCATTCTCATGGATAACAAATCAGGGAACCACAGGAATTCCTTCAGACTCAAAATTCAGTGGATTATCCCCAAAATCCTGACAGGATTCCTACCAGGAAGGAGGAGCAGGGATCAGCTGGAATACGGATCCACAGGCAGAAAATAATTTTTCCAGAGGGGGAAGAAGAAAAATAAATTGGATAAAGCGAGGTTTTGATTGTGAATTTCTTGGATTTTCTGTTGGATTTTTAGATCCTATATAGGAAGTTTTGAGGGGAAACCTCGTGTCCGAGTGGCAAAGTCAAAATGTTCCCATTAGGAAAGGGAGAGTGGAAAAAATCCATAAAAAACGCTTCTGGTTTCAAGGGAAAGCAGCTCAGGATTTCAGGATGGATTCCTAAATAATTCAAGGGAATTGATTGGAATGTTCCACCTCCCCCTCTGGATGGGCTTGAAGCTCCAGCCCAGCTCGGATCCCATTCCATGAAATCTCAGCCCAAAGGGGAAGGAGGACGTGGTGTCCCAGCTGGAGAAGGGCAGGGATAAGGCCAGGAGAGCATCCCAAAATAGCAGCTAAACAGGGAAAATGTGGGAAAGAGGAGAACCAGAGCCTGGAATTCTCAGTGTGGGAAATAAGGGGTTGAAGCAAGGAGTGTCCATGAAGAAATAAAATAAATATTTAGTTAAAGCTTTTAGGAAAATGGGATCACTGATGATTCCAGGGCTGGAACCAGGCTGGGAGAGCTGGGAATGTTCCCCTGGAGAAGAGGAGAATCCAGGGAGAGCTCAGAGCCCCTGGCAGGGCCCAAAGGGGCTCCAGGAGAGCTGGAGAGGGACTGGGGACAAGGGATGGAGGGACAGGAGCCAGGGAATGGCTCCCAGTGCCAGAGGGCAGGGATGGGTGGGATATAATTCCCACGGATCAGGAAAAACCAATCCAAGGTGGAAATGAAAATGTAACACCAGCTCAGGGAAAAGCTGCAGTTATTGGATACTGATATTTTTAATGGGATTTTTTTTTTCCCCATCAATCCCACAAAAAGTTATCCCAGCAATGAAACCACTTTCCTGTGTTTTATCCAAACCATTCCCCCACCAAATCACGACCTCTGTGGAATGTCTGAGGATCCAGGGAATTAACAATAACTAAAATAATCCAAATAATCCCCATCAGCTCTGATTGGGATTTCCCCTTCTTCCAAGCCCTGGTGACAATGACAATTCCAAGCCTAAAAATCTGGGAGCAGAGGGGTATAAAAATCACATTCCATGGGTTTTGTGGGATTTTGGGACCATTTGGCAGTGCTCAAAGGGTCTGAAATCCCAGGAATTGCTAGGAATATCGACAGTGGTCAGGTTTCCAGAGGAATCCTAAAGTTATTTAAGCTAGGAAAAGCCTTTAGGATCGGAGCCCAACCATATCCTTAAGTGCCATATCCACATTTTTTGGGAATATTTCCATGGATAACGACTCCACTACTCCCTGGGCAGCCCATTCCAAGCCTTCCTGGAAAAAAACAATTCCTGATCTCCAATCTGAGCCTCTCCCAGAGTGACTTGAGGCCGATCCCTGGCGGAGCCACTCTCCCGCTTTCCAGAGTTTCTTGGAAAATTTTCCTCGTTTCCTTTGATCAACTGTATCCAAAATAAAACCTTTTCCCTAAAAATAGCTGGGACTGGAATACTCGGCTGATTTTGGAGGGAGCATTTGTGGAGCTGGAATAAAAAGACCCAGCAGCACAAATCCCTGATTCCAACATCACGCACAGGGAAGGGACAACTTCCCCATTTTTCCTTCCTGGATCCCGAATTGTTTTGTGGGGAGTGTTCCTTTTGTTGTACACCTGCAG
Organism: Vidua macroura; assembly: GCF_024509145.1. Classification (NCBI taxonomy): domain Eukaryota; kingdom Metazoa; phylum Chordata; class Aves; order Passeriformes; family Viduidae; genus Vidua; species Vidua macroura. The sequence goes on from NC_071576.1 coordinate 1,487,682, forward strand.
AAGGTGCTGAAATAATTCCTGCCATTCCCGTTTTCTGCATAAAGGATGGTTTTCCCACCTTCAGCAGCCATTCCCAGCTTTCTCGTGTCCCTGCTGGTTGGGACAAAATTCCAGAGGCAAAATCGAGCCCTGGGGAATCTTTCCATGAGGTTTTGTTGCTGGAATCAGCTGGAAATGGATCCCCAGGGACTGGACAGCCAATGGTTGTGGTTTGGGATCTTCCCCAAGTCCTTAATCCTTAATTTAAAGCAGTAGGAAAGAGAATTCCAGGAAATCCCAAATTCCTCTGCCAAGAAGTGACCTCCACATCCCACCCTGGGATCACTCCCTATTCCTGCTCTCTCCATCATTCCCAGCCCAAGGCTCAAATCCCCGGGAAGCACAAATCCCACAGGAGCCACTTGCAGTGGCTTTCACTCCACCCAAAAACTCCTGTGGGAATTTCATTCCGGTGACACTAGAGCCTTAGGGGAGAAAGGGTTAAAAACTGGGATAAAAAGGAAATCATCCCAAACATGGAATGGAAGGGATTTTAAATTTCATCCCATTCCAGCCCTTTTCCATGGACAGGGATCTTCCACTGTCCCAGGCTGCTCCAATCCCATCCAGCCTGGCCTTGGGCACTGCCAGGGATCCAGGGGCAGCCACAGCTGCTCTGGCAATTCCAGCCCAGCCAGGAATTCCCAATTCCCAATCTCCCACCCATCCCTGCCCTCTGGCAGTGGGAGCCATTCCCTGTGTCCTGTCCCTCCATCCCTTGTCCCCAGTCCCTCTCCAGCTCTCCTGGAGCCCCTCCAGGCCCTGCCAGGGGCTCTGAGCTCTGCCTGGAGCTTCTCCTCTCCAGGGGAACATTCCCAGCTCTCCCAGCCTGGCTCCATGTGAGAAGTCTCTTCAAATCCCAAAGTTTATCCCACTTTTCCATGATATCCAGGTGTTAGGGAACACTGCACCAACTCAGGTTCAAAGCTGACTTCATCAACATTCCCAGGATTATTTGCTCACTCACACCAGGTCACCTCCAAGGGCACAAATCCTTGGAATCGGGATTGATTATCACTCCACCAAATTAAATCCACAACAAAAATAAAAACCTGGATCATGAACTCCTTTTGCCACTGGAATAAATCAATCTGGGCTCCATTCCCAACTGCCTTAGCCAAGAAAAATCGGGATTTCAGACGGAGCAGCCCCACACACTCAGAGCACACCCTCATCCCACCGGCACCCAGAGCTAAAATCTCCAATCCCAGTTTGAATTCCCAAAATTCCTTAATCATCTTCCCATGACTTGGCTTCCCGGAATATTCCAACAATCCAAATCCACACTTTTAAAACTCCTCCCTCTGCCAAGGAGGAACAATTTGGCTGCCAGGGAAGTCAGAACTCCAGCAACAAATTTTGGGAACGCAGCACCTGATGGGCCACTCTGGAATTTGGGCCGAGTGACTCCGAGTGGCCCCAGCGCATTTCGGTGGGAACAGCACGTGGATCATCCAGGCTGCGGGGAAAGCTGGGAACGCAGCCGGCACTTAAGGAGCAATTAAATTTTCAGTGGTTAATGAAGCATTTCTGCAGCATCAGCACCCCTGGCCCTGCTGGTGGCCATCAGGAGAGGGAAAAGCGGCTCTTAGTGGGATCTCCAGGGGAAAATTCCATTAAAATTGTGGATTAGAGCCATTCCATCCTGGATTTGGAGGGGTGGGAAGAGGTTGGGCGGTCGCTTGGGGTTGAACCTCATTTTCTCAGCTCCCTCTCCTGGAGCATCTCGAGGCTTGGATTGGATTTTGTGTTTGGAAATTTGGGAATAAACAACATGGGGAATTTGTGGGGGGAGGAGGTTCTGTTTGCACCTCCTGGTTTTCCTGCTTGGATAAAAAGGTTGGAGGGACAAATCCATGTGAAACAGCTCCTAAGAAAGCTCTTGGGAGAGAGCATGGCTGGGGCTGAGGGAGAAATCCCAAATTTGATAGGAAAAATGAAATTAAATGTTCACGTGAACACAAATCCTGGAGAATTCACGGATTTAGGGAAATTGAATATTCACGGGAGACATTCCCTGCAGCCCACACGCACATTCCCAGCTCCAAGGAAAGGAGGAATTGTTTTCTATCCATTTCCCCCAGGCATGGAAATCCTTGGTTGCAAAGGGGAATGAGACAGGCACGGGAAAAGGGAATTCTTTCCCAGTTTTTTAGTGTTACCCTGGTCCATGATCCCTGCAGAAGATAACTTGGAATACAACCACAAACTCCTGATCCAACACAAATTCCCGATTCCCAGCAACATCAAAAATGGAAAACCTGCTCTTCTCCCAGCATGGATACAGGAGCACATTCCAAGGAAAGATGAGGATTAATGCTGGATTCAGCATTCCAGTCAGGATCTCAGATCCTCCAAACATTCCTGGGCTCATCCCCAAAATAACTGGGATTGGTTCTGCTGTACAAGAGCTGAGAAGTGCTAAGGTGTCCCTTGAAAAAAAATGGGAATGCAGCATTCCAAGGAGATCCATCACTTCATCCACAAAAGCTGGGATTTGACTGGAAGTCCTTGGCTGCAAAGGGGAGTGACACAGGCACAGAAAAAGGGAAATTTTTCCCACTTTTTAAGCATTATCCTGATCCATAATCCCTGCACTCCTCCAGGCATGGACATAAGAGCACATTGCTAAGAAAAAATAAGGATGAATGCTGGATTCAGCATTCCAGTCAGGATCTGAGATCCTCCAAACATTCCTGGGCTCATCCCCAAAATAACTGGGATTGGTTCTGCCATACAAGAGCTGAGCAGTGCCAAGGTCTCCCTTGAAAAAAAATGGGAATGCAGCATTCCAAGGAGATCCATCACTTCATCCACAAAAGCTGGGATGTGATTGGATTTTCCTCTTGTCACAAATCAACTGGAGCCATTGGATGCAAAATAAACCCGTAAAACATCCCGGGAAAGGGAGGATGATTTTTCCTTAAGGAGCACAGGCTGTTTATAAATGCTCCAATGGAAGTTGTCATCCCAAGAAAAGATCCCGACAGCTCCATTTGTATTCCAACTTATCTGGGAGGAACAGGGAAAGCTTGGAGCAGATCAGTGCTGGGATGTGGCCAAACTTTCACTCCCTGCATGGAAGAATCCAGGTTTTGCCCCAGGTTGGCACTTCCAGCCTGCTCCAGGGCAAAGCAGATCGCTCCCTAAAATTGGGATGAGCTGGGAAATGGCTCAGGGGTGAGGAGAAGGACTGGAGGTGCTGGAAGCGCCTCAGACTGGAATCCTCCATTCCCTGGGCTGATCCCACAGTGCGGGAAGAGGGAAAGAGGGAATTCTGCCTCCCCTCAACACAGAGCTGCTGGAGTAATCCACACGGATCCACGGAGCTGCCCCAGGGCTGGAGCCCCTCTGGAGCCAGGCTGGGAGAGCTGGGAATGTTCCCCTGGAGAGGAGAAGCTCCAGGGAGAGCTCAGAGCCCCTTGCAGGGCCTGAAGGGGCTCCAGGAGAGCTGGAGAGGGACTGGGGACAAGGGATGGAGGGACAGGAGCCAGGGAATGGCTCCCAGTGCCAGAGGGCAGGGATGGATGGGAGATTGGGAATTGGGAATTCCTGGCTGGGCTGGAATTGCCAGAGCAGCTGGGGCTGCCCCTGGATCCCTGGCAGTGCCCAAGGCCAGCTTGGAGAGCACTTGGATGCACCTGGGACAGTGGGAGCTGTCCCTGCTTGGTCCCTGGATGACCTTTCCAAGCCTCTTCCCAATCCCAACCATCCCATGATTTTATGGAGTGACATTCTGGACACACAGGAAGCACCACCACGTTCCTGCAGCTGAAGGTGCTGAATTCCAGCAGCTCTGGGATTGCTCCTTCAGCCCCACAGCCCGTCCAGGCTGAGTTTTTAATCCCAAAATCCCTGAGCTTGGAAAATCCCTCCAGGATCGAGTCCCAGCTGTGCCCGATGCCCACCTTGTCCCCAGCCCAGAGCTCTGAGTGCCACCTCCAGGAATTCCTGGGACACCTCCAGGGATGGGCACTCCAACACCTCCCTGGGCAGTTCCCACCTTTCCAGGAAGAAATTCCCCTGTAAATTCCCACAAACCTCCCACAGCCCCAGTCCCAGATCCACGTAAAAGGAATTAAACAACTGGAGTTCTGCAGGAGGAGGACTTCCAGCTCTTTGTGCTGCCACTGGATGGCCCAGAAATAATTTAATTTAATCTCCTTTTGACCCAGTTCTGGGCAAACACTGATTTATTTTTTTTTTATTGTTGTTCACTCACCAAAATGAGAGGGAAAAAAAAAAATCATTTAAGCCAAGACGAAGAAAAATGATTTTGTTTTTACTACTGGGTTTTGGATTTTGTTGAAATATCAACATTTGGGGTGTTTTTGCTCAACCCAAAATATTTGTCTTGTTGTTCTTTGCTTTAATCACTTCATTAAATATGCAAAAACCCAAATGAAAATATCGAGGTGACAACAACATTTTAATAGGGGAAATTACAGTTCTCCAGGTTTTTCCCCCCCCTTTTCTCAGATGTGGTTTTATCCAAGAGCTGTTTCCACAGGAATTAATTATTCAGGATAAATTAAATAAAATAAAATAAAACCAGAGCTGAACTCGGCCTTCATGGCCAGATCCAAAGGAGGGGAAAAAAAAGTTGGATAAACCTTCTCCTGTTTATTTTGGCCTGACACCCTTGGATATGGGAATGATGCATTTTTAATGGATAAACGCTATTATATATTTTTTACTACTTATAAAAAATAAATAAGGATTTTTTTGGTGGGTAAAAAAGATTTTTTTAAGCTGCTGGAATGAGCCCAGAGGAATCCACGGAGCTGCTCCAAGAACTGGGAATGTTCCCCTGGAGAGGAGAAGGCTCCAGGGAGAGCTCAGAGCCCCTTGCAGGGCCTGGAGGGGCTCCAGGAGAGCTGGAGAGGGACTGGGGACAAGGGATGGAGGGACAGGAGCCAGGGAATGGCTCCCAGTGCCAGAGGGCAGGGATGGGTGGGAGATTGGGAATTGGGAATTCCTGGCTGGGCTGGAATTGCCAGAGCAGCTGTGGCTGCCCCTGGATCCCTGGCAGTGCCCAAGGCCAGGCTGGAGCAGCCTGGGACAGTGGGAGGTGTCCCTGCCCATCCAGGATGGGATTTAAGGTCCCTTCCAACTCCCAAGAAAATCATTCCCCCCTCAGCATCATCCAAATGTCTCCAGTTGTTCCACATGTTGGGAGAGAAGGATCTTCCCCACTGGAATTTATGGGAATGAGGAAAACCAGGGAAGGCAGGACGCTGAAAAACGGCATCGGAGCTCCCGCTGTGCCGGGATTTTTGGGAGAGGAGGAGCTCTGCAAGAGCTGCTGGGTGGGAAAACAGAACTCCTGGCAGTCATCGTTCAATATCCTTGTTAATTGTCACGTGGATTAATTCCTAGAGGAATTATTTTTCCTAAAAATAATTTTCCCACCATTTTTGCTGAGGCAGAGCTGCTTCCTGCAGGGATGAGGGGTCTGGGGGGTGCTTCGGTTGTGGATGGGACCCAAATCTAAATCCAGGCCAGCCTGCAGAGCAAAATTCCTCAAGAAAATCCCTAAAACCCTCAGAGGGGAGCAAAACCTTTCCCTGAGATCCAGGAGATGAGAGGAAATTCCTGATTGAGCCTAAAATGAAACCCCAAAAGCAAATCCCAAAGGGAATTATTTCCTGACATGTCCCAGACCTATTTTAGCTCGCAGGGATCAGGGAAGAGATCCCAAAAAATCCACACCACCTTTGTTTTAGGTTTTTTTTTTGTCTTTCGTCCTTTTAGACCCCCTGGAATTCCTCCAGGATTAAGTGTGGATCTCCCTGGGATGTTTTCCTTATCCCTGCCCCGATTTTGGATATTTTTTGGCTGTCTAAAGCCCCAAACTCTTCCAGTCACACCCAAAACCCCACAGAGGTGCCCAGAGGAGGGAAAATTCAGGAAGGTTTTTCCACAGGCAAAGGATTCTGTCAAATTCCAACATCATGGGAAAAAAAAAAACAAAACAAAACAATTTTTCCCCTGGAAAAGTAACATTGGAAGTGTTGGCCAGGATTGGAACAGCCTGGGATAGTGGAAGCATCCCTGGGCAGGGATGAGCCTCGAGCTCCCTTCCAATCCAAACCATTCCAGAATTCGGGGATTCTAAAAACTCCATTTTGCCATAAGATAATTAGGGAATATCCTCAGCACCAACCACCCAGGACCCAAATCAGATTCCCAGACTGTCCCAAATTCCCACCTCTCCCTCTGCTTGAGTTTAGGAGGATTTCTTGGATGCACTGAGGAGAATTCCAAGGAAAATTTAGGCAGCACCGTCCTTTGATTCCCACTTCATTCCTCCACAATCCTCATTTTCCCCTCCCCATTTAAAGAGGCACCAAGCTGAAAAACCTTGCCATGTTTTCTTTAAATTCCCAATTTCTCTGTATTTTTCCTCGCAATAAAAGAGGGAATTATTTCCCAGCACCTCCTGGAAATTCCCCTGGAGCTGGGCAGCTCAGGGCTGATGGAATTCCCACTAAAAAGAGCTCCTGGGATCAGATCTCCTGAATTTTCCATGAAATCCAAATGATCCTTTAATGCTTCTTACAGTAATTAATAATCTCTCTCCTTTTGTTGGGATTTTTTTTTTTCCTCCCCTTAAACTCAATCCAACCATGGCAGCTTCCTCAGGACATGCTAATTATGATGATTATTATTATTTCCATGGCCAGAAATCCTTGGAATCTGTGCCAGGAGCTGAGATCCCACTGGGCCAGGTGATGCAAAACCCACCCTAGAGGCTTTGGAGGCCAAGGAAATCTGGATCCAAGGGGGGGAAAAAAACAAAAACAGCTTTAATTTTCACTCCCTGCTAAAGGTCTTTATTCCTTGGAATTCTCCATTTCTCCCATTCCCTTCCCAATAGAAATATTCCCATCACATCCTCCTGTTAAATTTGGGAATCGCCCTCCTCTTCCCACAATTTAACACTCCGGGAATCCTGAGATTCCCTGGATGTGAACACCTGAGATCAGCCATCTCTGGAGCATCCAGAAAATCCAGGACCATGCCTAAAAATCCTTTATTCCTGCTGCCCCATGAAAATCCCAGGTTGGTGCAGATTGTGGAGGATTTTAGGAACATTTGGATGTGAAATAACCTCAGAAGGAGGAGTTAATTAAAGGAATTCTCTGATGAGGGAAAATGCAATTCCCACTCTCAAGGAGGGGCTGCAAACTCCAAATCTTCGTGGAGAGAAATCAAAACCAACCCTTTGGGGATCTCCATTCCATGTGGGATTTTGTTCCCACTTGGAACCACTGAGGTGGGAAAAGCCCTCCAAGATCAAGTCCAACCATTCCCAGCACGGCCAATGCCACATCCACAGGGATTTTAAAAACCCCTCCAGGAATGAGGATTCCAAACCTCCCTGGGCAGTGCCAAGGCCTGAGCCCCCTTTCCATGGGGAAATTCCTGCTGCTGCCCACCCTGAGCCTGCCCTGGCCCAGCCTGAGGCCGTTCCCTCTCCTCCTATTCCCTGGAAAAAGAGCCCAAATCCCAGCTGGATACAAACCTCCAGGAGCTGATCACAAATGAACTCCAAATAGAAACTTTTTAACGCCAGGATCGGAGCAATTCCAGGGATTGGATCCTTTGGGAAGGTTGGAGGTGTTTTGTCAAGTTTGGGGGCAGCAACCAAACTTCTGCAGGAAAATCCACAACATCCCATTCCAGCCCCAGCACTTCCACTGTCCCAGGCTGCTCCAACCTCGCCTTGGATATTTCCAGGGATCCAGGGGCAGCCCCAGCTGCTCTGGCAATTCCAGCCCAGCCAGGAATTCCCAATTCCCAATCTCCCATCCATCCCTGCCCTCTGGCACTGGGAGCCATTCCCTGGCTCCTGTCCCAATCCCTCTCCATGGAATGATTCCCATTCCCAGCTCCACAAGTCTCCATCTCCCAACTCCTCTTCCCATTCCAGCTGAAACGAATCCCAAAGTCCTCTCAAACTTTCCCACATTCCCAATCCAACAGCACAACCTCAATGCCCTTTTTGCCAAAGGAAGGATCCCAAGGTCATTCTCCATTAAAAAAAAAAAAAATTGACACAAGGACCTGGAGCAGAGGAAATTCCCAACCATTCCCAATCCATCAGCACAGCTCAGGGATCACCAAATCATCCTCAAGCCTCCCAGTGTGAGTCCAGTGAGGACTTCCCAGGCTGGGAAAACATCCAAATTCCATTGGAATTCCTTTGGATCAGGACTTTGAGGACATCCAAAAAGCCCAGAAAGGCTCATCCCATTCCAATCCAGGAACATCTTGACTGTCCCAGCTCAAATCCCATCCAACCTGGCCTTAGACACTTCCAGGGATCCAGAGGCAGCCCCAGCTGCTCTGGGAATTCCAGCCAGGCTCCTCCCAGCCAGGAATTCCTTCCCAATATCCCATCCAGGGAAGTCATTCCCTGTGTCCTGTCCTCCAGACACGCATTCTCCCACACCCCTGATTTTTCCAAATCTCCACCTGCAGAGTCTGGATAAGGAAAGGGTTCATTGGTTATCCAGGTTTCACCAGTTTATCCCACCCTGTCCCAGTTTTCCCAGACAGCTCAGGCAGAGCACACAGAGCCTTAATGTTTCCCAAAAAAATCACCTGGAAAATCCCACCCAGGAGTGAAGAATTCCAGAGCACACACAGAAAGGAAGGCTCCCATTAATTCCTTGAACACCCTCATTTAAGGCCTGCCTTTATTCCTACAGTCTCCCACAATCCCTAAAAAAATATTCAGGAGCTGCCTGGAAAGGCAGGAAAGGGCTCTTAGGGGAGGTGGGAAAACCCAGAGGAGCAATCCCATTGGATTCCCCAGGTGGGAGTTTGGTTCCAGGGTATTGACAGAGCACTTCTAAAAAAAACCCAGAATTTTGAGGGATTTTTTTTTTTTTTTGGAGCACGGAGTAGCTGTGGGCAAAAAATGTTCTTTTTTTCTCAGGATTGGGATCCCAGCAGGAAAATTCCAGGGGTTTTGGTGCCTGAGGTAAAGCTAAGCTTTGCTATAAGGCAAAACTAATTTAATTAAACTAACGAGGTCCAATTAGTGCTCCTGGAGCTTGGAGCAACCTGGGATAGGGAGAGGCTTTCCTGGCTGGCAGGGGTGGGAATGGGGTGGGATTTAAGGTCCTTTCCAGCCCAAACCATTCCAGGGGGGATTTTTTCCCCTCATATTTTATTTTTTCGAGGCTTTTCAGCCTGGTCGAGCAGAGATTGCTGGGATCTGCTGGTGTGTGGAATTCTGCACTTGGGAAAGAGCTGGCACTGCCTGGATGTTCCCTTTGGCCCAGGAATCCATGGATACCAACCCAGGATAAATCCCACCCCGTCAATCCGGGAAAAGCTTCTTAATTCATCATTTCAGCCCCATCTGCTGCTGGCACAAACCATTCATGGAATCATGGAATATCCCAAGGTGCAAAGATCCCACAAGGATCAAATCCAGCTCCTGGAAATCCCCAAAATTCCAGCTCCAGCAGCATCCCACAGCCAGGTGCAATTAATTAACAATCAATTAATTGGTGTCCCAGTACAACAAATTTATTTTGAACAGAGCCCAGGTGGGATCAGGAACCTCTGGTCAAGATCCCACAAGGATCAAATCCACTCCAGGCCCTGCACAGGAAAATCCCAACAAATCCCACTCCATCAGCCAGGTGACATTAATTAACTGATAATTAATTAAATGATGTCCCCATACAAAGGCTGATAGAGCCCAGCTGGGATCAGGGACCTCTGGGCAAAGATCCCATGGGGATCAAATCCAGCTCCTGGCCCTGCCCGGGAGAATCCCAAAAATTCCTTCAGCACCCACAGCCAGGTGACATTAATTAATTGGTAATCAATTAATTGGTGTCCAAATACAACAAATTTAGGATTGATAGAGCCCAGCAGGGATCAGGAACAGATCCCACAAGGATCAAATCCAGCTCCTGGCCCTGCTCAGGAGAATTCCAGCTCCATCAGCACCCACAGCCAACTGCAACTAATTAACTAATGATCAATTAATTGGTGTCCCAATACAACAAATTTAGGATTGATAGAGCCCAGCAGGGATCAAGAACTTCTGGTCAAGATCCCACAAGGATCAAATCCAACTCCAGGCCCAGGACAGGAAAATCCCAACAAATCCAGCTCCATCAGCCAGGTGACATTAATTAACTGGTAATCAATTAACTGGTATCCCAATAAATTGATTTTTTTTTTTTTAATAGAGCCCAGCTGGGATCAGGAACAGATCCCACAAGGATCAAATCCAGCTCCTGGCCCTGCTCAGGAGAATCCCAGGAATTCCAGCTCCATCAGCACCCACAGCCAGGTGACCTCAATTAACTAATAACCAATTAATTGGTGTCCAAATACAACAAATTTGATTTTAATAGAGCCCAGCTGGGATCAGGAACAAGGCCAAGGAGCAAACCCAGCCTTGCTCATCCCAAACAAATTATCCCAAAGACTTCCAGCTCCCTTCCTGCCCATGGCACGTGCACAGCCTGCTTTAAAAAAACCAGGAATTCCTGGAAAAGGCTGGGATTGCTCCCATTGGATTGGGGAGCAGCTCCTTCCTCACCCACTCAGGAAGTGGCTCCAGCCTTCCCTCTCCTCCCACCAAACTTTTGTTCCAGCTAGAAAAGGGACAGATTCCAAAGGCTGACGTATTCCATGAATTCCTGATTTTTGAATAACTGGAAAACGTCTCAGTGTTGTGACAGTTTTGAAGTGAAACTCCTCAGTTTTGAGAGTTCTCCTCTGTTTTCTAGCCCAGAACTCGTGCAGGAAAATAAAAACACCACATTCCCAGCACATTCCCATTTTTCCAGGTGGTTTTCCTGCTCACCTGGGATAACTCTTGCAAGTCACAGTTTATCCCAAACCCCACATCTCTCCCCTTTAGGTTCAACAGCAGTAATCCTAAATCAGCCTCATCCCAGAGACTCCAAATTCCTTAAAACCTCCTTTTTCTCCCACATTCCCTGGAATTCTCTCAATCCACATGGGATAACCTGGAAAAGCACGTGGGAGAGCAACTCCAGAGGCAGCCCTGGGAGCAGAACCCCCCTCCAGCCCCACAAAAGCTGCTCCAGGACTTTTACCCAAAAAAAAAAAAAACCAAAAAAATGGAGCACAACGAGGAATTCCCCTCCCTATCCCTGTTTTAAGTTACTTGGAATTGAAATTCTTTTTCTAGGAAAATACTGGATTTTCCAAAACTCTCTGAACACCTGGGATAACTCTTGGAAATCACAATTTATCCCAAATCCCACATCTCTCCCCTTAGGTTCAACCTCAGAAATCCTAAATCAGCCTCATGCCAGAGATTCCAAATTCCTTCAGACTTCCTTTTTCTCCCTGGAATTCCATCAATCCACGTGGGATAAGCCAGAGGCAGCCCTGGGAGCAGAAACCCCCTCCAGCCCCACAAAAACTGGACCTTCATTCAAATCCCACAGAAAAACCTGGAGCACAACAAAGAAATTCCCTCCCTCATTTATTTGGAATTTCACACCCAGGAAAACCCTGGATTTCCCACCCACTTTTCAGGCAAATAAATTATTTTAATTAAAAAAAAAATTAAAAAAAAAAAAAACCCTTACACTGGGAAAAGCAGGATAACAGGAGCAGCTCTACCAGCTCCTTCCAAGGTGTTTTTTGGGAATTAAATCAAGCTCCCAGCTTTAAGTCATGGTCGGGATTAGTTCCAGGTGGGAGGAGTTTATAAAAAAAGGGAGTGGGAGCAGCTCTGCTTGGTTAATGAGGTGCTCCCGCTGCACCAAATTGGGATAATTCCCATTTTTCTGCATCTCATCCTACAGGAGGGACAGCTCGGGAAAAAAAGGGAATTACTTGGTGCCTGAGGAGAACAAATTCCAGCTTAAAACCTATCCCAAAAACTCCCGTGGCAGCATTCCCATGTGGATTTGAGCCCCACTTCCCAAATTGCTCCACATTCCATCAAAACAATGCCAAAAAGCAGGAAAATGGGAAGGGAATCTGATATCCAGGGAGCAGCGTTTCCATTTCCAGGGAAAACAGCCTCCAACCCTGTGGTGACCCCAATTCCTGAATCTCCCCTCCCCTGGGAATATTCCCTTAATTCCTAACTCATATTCCAGAGGTGTAAAATCTCCCAGTTTTCAGCTCAGGGGGAAGCTGATGGAATATCTGGGATGGGATCCATGAGGGAAGTGGGTGGGATGCAGTGGGAATATGGGAAGGAACAACCCCCATCCCATCCTTTGCCCTCCTTCCTCCTGCTCCTCACTCCCATTTTCCCATTCCCAGCACAAAAAGCCATGGATGGCACAGCTGGGATGCCAAAAATCCCTTTGTTTTGAATCCTATGGAAATCCAGGAATTTTTCAGGTATCCAGCTCCATTTTTATCATGGATTGTCATAAAGAGTGCAAATAATTTCCTTGGAAAAGGGATGATATTTATGGGATGAAGGGATACAAAGGCAGGAGAGGCTGGAGAAAATGGTGTTGTCATAAACATTCCATGATGTGGGAATTCCATCAGTTCCTCAGATTGGATCTTCCTTCCCAAAAGGCTGAAAGAAACCATCCCAATTCCCTGCAGGCACATTCCAGCTCCCATCACTTCCCAAGGGTTCCCAGCTGAAAATCCTTGGGAAAATCCTTCACAAGGATCTCCCTGATGCCAGAAATTCCAAGGAAAACCTCACACCCTCACGGGGGGGATGATCCCTGCAGGATCCCTCTGGAAGTGCCTGATTATCCCAGGATCATCCAGAGCCTGCCCAGCCACCCCAGCAATCCCACCCTGCCCATGGCTGGGAGAGTTTTCCAAATGTTCCTGGAAATTCTGGAATTCTGGCAGCCTCGGGAATGTGACCACTCCCCATTCAGAGCCCAGCACCCTCTGGGGGGAAAATCTTTCCCTGAGATCCAACAAAAAAATTCCTGTGAGGAATTTCAAGTGATCCTTCAATATTCCATGGAAGGAGGAATCGCTTGGACAGCCTGATCCCACATCTTGGGAAAAAACCCTCATCCCAGAAGAGCCCAGATTCCAAACCTGTCTGGGAAGAGCCAAGCGAGCGCCCTCCATTCCCAGCTAGGTTGGGAGAGGAGATTATTTCTGGAAAAGGCAGGAAATAATTCCTCTGGATCCAGACAGGGCTCGACGTTGGAGAGAGGGGCTTTAAAAAGATCAAGGAGCTGATGGGGTGGGATTTGGGAGGACTCAGGATTCGAGGGAAGGGTGATGGAGCAGCGGCATCCCAAATATCCAGCGTGTGATGGATCCCAAAATCCCCTTTCTCCAAAAAAAAAAAAAAAAAAAAAAAAAAAAAATTCCTTCCAAGCTATAAAAAATATGGGAAATCAACAATTCTGTCCCTGAGCCCATCAAGATTAGGGAGAGTGCTTCCCAAATCCCAAAGGGATTTTCCCACTGGAAGAAGGGGATTTCATGTAGGAGACCCCATTCCCTACAAGAATACTCCCAGATATAATCCATAAAATAATCCTATATAATCCATATATGGACTGACAGGGATCACTCAGCCCTTCACTGGTGGGAATCCCAAATATTTTTGAGGAATGTGGAAGGCAGAACTGAACTTTAATCCTTTCTGTTTCATCCCAAATATCCAGCATGAGACTGGGCTCCCAAAATCCCTTTCCTTAAAAAAAAAAGAATTCCTTCCCAGCTATAAAAAAAATATGGGAAATAAACAATTCTGTCCCTGAGCCCATCAAGATTAGGGAGAGTGCTTCCCAAATCCCAAAGGGATTTTCCCACTGGAAGAAGGGGATTTCATGTGGAAGACCCCATTCCCTACAAGAATACTCCCAGATATCATCCATAAAATAATCCTATATAATCCATATATGGACTGACAGGGATCAATCAGCCCGTCACTGGTGGGAATCCCAAATAATTTTGAGGAACTGAACTTTAAGCATTTCCATTTCCTTCCTCTTCCTCACACTGCTCAGAATTTAACTGGATTTTGCTCTTCTGAGCCCCAGGAATTTTAATTTTGGGTGGTTTAAGACTTTTCCTTGCCACATTCCCTCCAAATTTCCCTCCCGTGGAATCAAAGGTGACGTTTTGACCCCGCAGCTCGCGGGAGGCAGAGTTGGGATGCAGCTCCCGGCACTCCAGGAGGATCCTTGGAGCTCTCCACGCATCCCAGGACGCACCAAACCTCAGGGAAGTTGAGGCTCAGCTTAAATCCCACACATTTACCGAGCTTCAATTACATTGAAACCTCAACATTTGCACCCTGAACCCCAAATCACCCCCTGGGCCACAACCAACACCTGAACCCACTGAGAGATTCCCCCCCCAGAATTCCGGAATTCCCAATTCCTTACCCTCGCCACAACCCCATCCGTGGGAGCAGAGTCCATCCCAATCCCTTGGCTATCCATGGATTCTTCCCCACTCGGGGAGCTGAAGCTCATCCCAGAAATCCCCGTGCGAGGGAGGAGGAGGAGATCCTTGTCCGGGGCTCAGGGAAGAGTTAAAATTCCCAAGGATCCGCAGGACTCCTGGAGCAGGCGCGGGAGGAGCGCAGCTGCCCCTGTGGCAGCGCATAATTCCTGCCCTGTTCCCAGGGACGCTTCCATGGCACAAAGTCGGGAATTGTGCGGGGTTAAAGCACCCCGGACAAGGCCGGCATTCACCCAGCGAGGCCGGAAATATCCCCCGTGGAAATATCCCTGTGGAAATATCCCTGTGGAAATATCCCCCGTGGAAATATCCCTGTGGAAATATCCCCCGTGGAAATATTCCTGTGGAAATATCCCCTGTGGAAATATCCCCCGTGGAAATATCCCCTGTGGAAATATCCCCCGTGGAAATATCCCCCGTGGAAATATCCCTGTGGAAATATCCCCTGTGGAAATATCCCCCATGGAAATATCCCTGTGGAAATATCCCCGTGGAAATATCCCCTGTGGAAATATCCCCGTGGAAATATCCCCCGTGGAAATATCCCTGTGGAAATATCCCCTGTGGAAATATCCCCCATGGAAATATCCCCCATGGAAATATCCCCCGTGGAAATATCCCCGTGGAAATATCCCTGTGGAAATATCCCCCGTGGAAATATCCCCATGGAAATATCCCCCTGGAAATATCCCCCTGGAAATATCCCCTGTGGAAATATCCCTGTGGAAATATCCCCCATGGAAATATCCCTGTGGAAATATCCCCTGTGGAAATATCCCCCGTGGAAATATCCCCCATGGAAATATCCCTGTGGAAATATCCCTGTGGAAATATCCCCTGTGGAAATATCCCTGTGGAAATATCCCCATGGAAATATCCCCCGTGGAAATATCCCCCATGGAAATATCCCTGTGGAAATATCCCCTGTGGAAATATCCCCCGTGGAAATATCCCCCATGGAAATATCCCTGTGGAAATATCCCTGTGGAAATATCCCCCATGGAAATATCCCTGTGGAAATATCCCCCGTGGAAATATCCCCCATGGAAATATCCCCTGTGGAAATATCCCCGTGGAAATATCTCCCGTGGAAATATCCCCCATGGAAATATCCCTGTGGAAATATCCCCTGTGGAAATATCCCTGTGGAAATATCCCCCGTGGAAATATCCCCCATGGAAATATCCCCTGTGGAAATATCCCTGTGGAAATATCCCCATGGAAATATCCCCCATGGAAATATCCCCTGTGGAAATATCCCCTGTGGAAATATCCCTGTGAAAATATCCCCTGTGGAAATATCCCTGTGGAAATATCCCTGTGGAAATATCCCCCGTGGAAATATCCCCCGTGGAAATATCCCCCATGGAAATATCCCTGTGGAAATATCCCCGTGGAAATATCCCCTGTGGAAATATCCCCCGTGGAAATATCCCTGTGGAAATATCCCTGTGGAAATATCCCCCGTGGAAATACCCCCCGTGGAAATATCCCTGTGGAAATATCCCCTGTGGAAATATCCCCTGTGGAAATATCCCCGTGGAAATATCCCTGTGGAAATATCCCCCGTGGAAATATCCCTGTGGAAATATCCCTGTGGAAATATCCCCCGTGGAAATATCCCTGTGGAAATATCCCCCATGGAAATATCCCCCGTGGAAATATCCCTGTGGAAATATCCCCTGTGGAAATATCCCTGTGGAAATATCCCCCTGGAAATATCCCTGTGGAAATATCCCCTGTGGAAATATCCCCCATGGAAATATCCCTGTGGAAATATCCCCCGTGGAAATATCCCCCATGGAAATATCCCTGTGGAAATATCCCTGTGGAAATATCCCTGTGGAAATATCCCCCATGGAAATATCCCCATGGAAATATCCCCTGTGGAAATATCCCTGTGGAAATATCCCTGTGGAAATATCCCCCATGGAAATATCCCCCGTGGAAATATCCCCCATGGAAATATCCCTGTGAAAATATCCCCTGTGGAAATATCCCTGTGGAAATATCCCTGTGGAAATATCCCCCGTGGAAATATCCCCCGTGGAAATATCCCCCATGGAAATATCCCTGTGGAAATATCCCCGTGGAAATATCCCCCATGGAAATATCCCTGTGGAAATATCCCTGTGGAAATATCCCCCATGGAAATATCCCTGTGGAAATATCCCCTGTGGAAATATCCCTGTGGAAATATCCCCCGTGGAAATATCCCCCATGGAAATATCCCCTGTGGAAATATCCCTGTGGAAATATCCCCATGGAAATATCCCCCATGGAAATATCCCCTGTGGAAATATCCCCCGTGGAAATATCCCTGTGGAAATATCCCCCATGGAAATATCCCCATGGAAATATCCCCCGTGGAAATATCCCTGTGGAAATATCCCCTGTGGAAATATCCCCGTGGAAATATCCCTGTGGAAATATCCCTGTGGAAATATCCCCCGTGGAAATATCCCTGTGGAAATATCCCTGTGGAAATATCCCCCGTGGAAATATCCCTGTGGAAATATCCCCTGTGGAAATATCCCTGTGGAAATATCCCTGTGGAAATATCCCCTGTGGAAATATCCCTGTGGAAATATCCCCCATGGAAGCACAATCCATGAAATATCCTCCATCCAGAGGTTTCCCTGCCCGCTGATCCAGAGGTTTCCCAACAAGGAGCCAGCACTTCTCATGAGCCAAACTCTCTCCCTCCGATGATTTTGTTTTCCCATCCCTCCCCTCATCCTTCCAATCCACTCGCTCGATCCCTAAAAATGTTGGGAAAGGCCAGGTCAGAGCGGCTGGAGGCCACTCCCAGCTCCAAAGGCAGCGCTCCTTAATCCCTCCGGGATCTCAGCTCCAGGGAATGATCCCAGCATCACAAAGAGGCAGCCACAGGGGCTGAAGATCTTTCCCTGATCTTTCCCAGATCTTTCCCAAATCTTTCCCAAATCTTTCCCTGATCTTTCTCTGATCTTTCCCAGATCTTTCCCAAATCTTTCCCAAATCTTTCCCAAATCTTTCCCTGATCTTTCCCAAATCTTTTCCTGATCTTTCCCAGATCTTTCCCAAATCTTTTCCTGATCTTTCATTGATCTTTCCCTGATCTTTCCCAGATTTTTCCCTGATTTTTCCCTGATCTTTCCCAGATTTTTCTCAACACCATCTGCTCCCTGCCCCAACCTCCTCCAGGCTCCAAGGAGCTCCAGCAGCCCCCACTTCAGCTGAATCCCGGGAAAAAGGGGCAGCTCCAGGCTTTGGGATGCCCAATTCCAATTTTCTTCGGAAATTCTGCAGCTGCAATGAGGGTTGAGGCCGTTGGATGACATTTGGTGCTTGGATGAACCGGGACAAATTCCCTGGAATTTAACACCTTAAATACCTTCGATTCCAGGCATTTTGAACCAGCAATGGGAAAACGCCTGGAAGCCTCGTTGTTCCCAAGGCTGTGGGTGCTTCTCCCAAAATTTTGCACGGCCAGATTTGGTGCAGAGCCTCAGGAAGGCTCTGATATTCCTGAGAATGGTCAACACTCATTCCATGAGTGATTCCAGGAGGAATTCCGAGCCATCCTGAGGTTCTCCAGGGGATGCTGAGCCCTGTTCCCTGCAGGAGTTGGGGAGTGGTCACACCTGGTGTTCCCAGGCATGGAAAACATCCCGGGGCTCTGCTCTGCTTAATTCCAGCTGAAATCACAGAAAAATTCCTAAAACCTCGGCGAGGAGTGGATAAATCCCAGCCCAGTGAGCCTGGATCTCCGAGGGGGCTGCACCCCCTGTGTGACCCCCCATGGGAGCAGTGGGATCCCACAGCAGGATCCCACCCAGTGGATCCCACAGCCAGATCCCAGCCAGGGGATCCCGCAGCTGCTCCCAGATTCCTGTGACCACTTGGATTCCACTTCCCTGGGTCAGGAAATGTGGCTTTGCCACTGGAGCCAGCAGTGCCAGGATTGTCACCCCACCAGAGCCTCACTCCAGCGAGGTCCCCCCCATTCCCAGGATTTTTCCAGCCCCCACCCTAGAGGTGCTGGAAGCACTCAGGCTCTCCAGGAATTCTCTGGGTTCTTCCTCACTCCCCAGGGCACAAAACGGGATCCCAATTCCCTGGTGAGCCCCCCAGCCAAGGCAGCTCAGGGACAGACCCAAAAATCTTTTCTCCACTCTCCCAAAATTCCCGTTTTTTGCTGGGCAGCCTCTGAGCTGTTAAAAGCTCCCCATGCCCACGTGGGCCTCTTCGCTGAGCCCTTTTTTCCCTCTGGAAGTTGGAAGCCGGGTGAAAGGAGAACCATCCTGTCCTGAATCCCTACATTTTCTCCTTTATCAACAGTGCAAGTCATGCACCAGTGAAAGGGGAGGAAACGTGCACAGATCTCGAGTTGTTCTCGACCTTTGGCCAGGAAAACAGGGAGAGCTGAGGAACTGTACGAATTCCCGAGGATTTCAGCAGCTCTGCTCTCCCCCATCCCCCGAGGAAGCAGATTGTGGGCTGGGCCTGCCCTGCTCCCAGTTCTCCCAGTTCCGTGCTGGTTTCCCTTTAGGATCCCAGTTTTCCATCCCAGCCGTAGCTTTCCGACGGATCGGAGGGAAGTAGCAGAGGTGCTGCCCAGCCAGCCAGCACGGCACATTAATCTGGAGTTTAAAGGAACTCGGAATCAGCAAATGGGGGATTTATTTTGCATTTAAAGGCGGCAGAGCTGCTCTCTGGGCGGGCACGGGCGGTGCCGTGCCAGGCTCTGTGCCAGCACCTTCCCGCACCTCCGGAGCCACGGGAGCATCCAGGGCTGGAAAACAGCCTGGGAGAGCCGTGCCAAGGACAGGTGGGATGAGCCAGGGAGGAGCTGGGAGAAGCTGGAGCAGCAGCCGGAGCAGCAGCCGGAGCCTGAGGGATGGGTCTGAGCCACCTGCAGGGCTGGGAATATCAACAGGGAGCAGGGATGGATTCCAGGCTGCTCCTTCCCCTCGCCACCTTCCTCACGGAGAGGCTCTGGAGCTGTGCCCGCTCCCAGAGGAGCACAGAAACGAGGAACAAGTGTTAACATGGCAAGACACCTCCCCGGCAGCACCACACTCACAAGCAGAGCTGCCAGGCTCTGAAGATCTTCGAAAAAACGCCAAAAAACTTGTAAAAAATCCCACAAACCGTTTTTTTTTCCAAAGCAACAAGATCCAAGCAGGCTCCCTCTCCCAGGCTGGGGCTCACTTTGGATAATCTGCAGGCTCCAGCCTTCCCATCCTCCTTTCTCAAAATGGCCCTGCAGCACCGGGGGCTGCGGGCACACCCCGGGCTTGGGAATTTTTTTTTGTCCACATTCTCGAGCCGACCTTCAGCAGTCACTGAAGGCCCCCCAGTTCCCGGGGCACTGCTCTCGAACACAAAGCAGCCGCACACGACTGAGTTCACAGCGCTCCCCCCCGCTCTCAGCAGCCCTCGCTCCCCGGCCTGAGCCGAAACCAGCCTAAATCAGGAGGAGAGAGCAGCAGCACCAAAGTCTTACTCCCAGCCCCATCGCCCGGAGCTGAGTCCGCATCTCCTCCCTCCAGCCCCCACCACGCTCTTCCTGAACAAGCCCTCTCCTATTCACGGCAGCCGCTGCTCTTCCCGAGCATCCAACAATATCTGCCTGTGTGCCGGGGGAGGCAGGGAGCCGCTGCCAGTGCCGAGATCCGCACCAGCCGCGCATCCACCGCGAGCCGAGCCCCTCAGGCGCCCGCGGTCACGTCCAAATTTTGCAAAATTAAGGAGGGAAAAAAAAAAAGGGGGGGGGGGTGAGTCTCTAAGTGAGGCTCCCTTCCCGGTGGGAAGCGAATATGGAAGTGCGGGAGCGGACGGGCTCGGAGGAGGCAATGTCACACGAAGCATTTACTGGGAGATTCATGAATCTCCTTGCTCAGCCCCGGGTGCCAGAGCTGCCGGCAGCACCGCACCGCCGCCGAGCCCCGCCGCGCCGCTTACATAACCCCCCCCGCCCGGCCGGGCAGCGCCGGGAACGGGGCAGCACCGGGAACGGGGCAGTACCGGGAATGGGGCAGCACCGGGAATGGGGCAGCACCGGGAATGGGGCATCATTGGGAATGGGGCATCATCGGGAACGGGGCATCATCGGGAGCGGGGCAGCACCGGGAACGGGGCATCGCCGGGAATGGGGCATCATCGGGAACGGGGCAGCACCGGGAATGGAGCATCATCGGGAACGGGGCATCATCGGGAACGGGGCATCATCGGGAATGGGGCATCATCGGGAACGGAGCAGCACCGGGAACGGGGCATCGCCACAGCCGGGGCATCGCCGGGGACGGAGCATTGCCAAAACCAGGGCATCGCCACAGCCGGGGTATCTCCAGAACCAGAGCATCACCGGGGCCAGGGCATCACCGTGGCTGGGACATCACCGGAAGCGGGGCATCGCTGGCACCGAAGCACTACCACGGCCCGGGCACCACCGGGACCTGCCACTCCGCGGCCGGGGCATCGACAGAACCGGAGCATCAGCGGCACCGAGGCACCACCGCGGCCGAGGCGGCGCCGGCACCGGGGCACGGGGCAGCATCCCGGCCGCGCAGCCCCGCGCCCCGGCGGAGCGCCCGGCTCTCCCCGCCTCTCGGCTCCGCGCAGCGCCGAACCGGGGCCACCTCGAGGGCGCGGGGGCGAGGGGGAAGCAACAAGAGCGCGGCCCCAGCGCGGAGGGGGAGCGGAGCGGGCGATGCCGCCGGCGATGTGCAAGTCACGGGCGGGGGGCAGCGGGGCCGGGGGAGCGGAGCCGCCCGCCCGCGGGGTCCGCGCGCCCCCGGCGGAGCCCCGGGAAGTTTGCGGCGCCTTCGCCCCCGCCCCTGGCTCCGCGGCCGCGGGCGGCAGCGCCGCCGGTAACAAGTGCGGCGGCCGCGGGCGCTCCGCGGGCGCGGAGGAGCCCCGCGGAGGCGGCGCCCCCCCCCGCTCCGCCGCGGAGGCCAGCGCGGCCCGGGACCGGCTGCGCGCCCCCTCCCCGACCCCCCGAATCGCCCCCTCCCGCCCCCCGGCCCGGTTTTTCGCCGTGAAATGTCAGCGTCTCATGGCAACGGCGCTGCCTCCGCTCTGCCTCCGCCGGCTCCCGCGGCGCGCAGCGGGGCCACGCCGCTCGCCCCCAACCCCCACCTCCCCACCCCCCCCACCCCCCCCGCCCTTCCGCCCCGGCGACAGTCGCGACAAGGTCACGCGGCGCCCCGGACTCACCGTACACCCCTTGGCCGGAGCTGCCCTCCAGCAGAACCGTCAGCAGCCCCAGCAGCCCGATCGCTACATCCATCTTCACGTGAGCATCCACATATCCAGCCCGGCGGGGCGGGGGGGGGCAGCGCAGCGCCCGCCGGAGCCCCGCGCTCCGCTGCGGCCGAGCCGCGCACGCCCGCGCAGGCAGGGCGGCGGGGGCAGGCGGCGGGCACCGCGCCGGTCCTCCTCCTCCTCCTCCTTCCTCCTCCGCCTCCGCCTCCTCCTCCTCCCGCCGCGCAGCGGGCGGCGCGGAGCGGCGCGGGGCGAGCCCCGCTCAGAGCGAGCCCCCGGCAGCGGCAGCCCCCGCACCCCCTCCGGGCCGCGGCCCCCCTCCTCAGAGCTCCGGCCGCCGCCGCCGCCGCCTCCCGGGGCCGCCGAGCGCCGCGCGGGGCCGCCGCAGCCGCCTGCGCCCCGCGGCCATCAGATGCCACCGCGGCGCCGCGGCCCCCGCATGGTGCGCGGGGCTCCCCGCGCGGCGCGGAGCGGAGCGGAGCGAGGGGGGAGGCGGGGGCGGCGCGGGGCTGGGGCGGGCGCGGGGCCGCGGGGAGGCTCCGGCTGCGGCGCTCCGGGAGCGGCCCCCTCCTCTCAGCGCGGCTGCGGGGCGGCGGCCGGGCCCATGGCGGGGGCGGCGCGGGGCTCCCGCGGCCGCGCTGGGTGCGGGTGCGCTGCTGTGCGAGCGCGGGGGAGCGGGCGCGAGTGGCGGCGGCGGGGCCGTCACGTTGTGCTATACGTGCGGGGCCGGCAGCCGCAGCCCGGCGACGTCAAAGCTGCGTGGCTGCTGCTGCTGAGCGCCTTCCTCCGCCTCCTCCTCCTCCTCCTCCGCCGCCGCCGCCGCCCCCCGTGGCCCCGCGGCTCCGCCGCCGCCGCCGGGCGCGCATGGCCGCGGGCGCTGCCAAGGGGGATGCGCGGCGTGACCGCGCCGCGCCGGGATGCGCGGAGCGCTGTGACCCGCACGGAGCCGGTGGATGCGGGTCTGGCCCGCTCTCTCCCGGGGTACGCGGAGCGCTGTGAGCCGGGATGCGCGGCGCGGTGCGGCTCGCACGGAGCAGGGTTGCGCGGCGCGGCCCCGCTCTTTCCCGGGTCCCGCT
This sequence comes from Vidua macroura, assembly GCF_024509145.1. NCBI lineage: Eukaryota > Metazoa > Chordata > Aves > Passeriformes > Viduidae > Vidua > Vidua macroura. The sequence continues at coordinate 1,510,478 of NC_071576.1, forward strand.
CTGTCCAGGGATGCGCGGCCCGGTCCCGCTCTGTCCTGGTCCCGCTTTGTCCCGGTCCCGCTCTGTCCCGGGATACGCAGTGCGGTCCGGCTCTGTCCTGGTCCCGCTCTGTCCTGGTCCCGCTCTGTCCCGGTCCCGCTCTGTCCTGGTCCCGCTTTGTCCCGGTCCCGCTCTGTCCCGGTCCCGCTCTGTCCCGGGATGCGCAGTGCAGTCCGGCTCTGTCCCGGTCCCGCTCTGTCCCGGTCCCGCTCTCTCCCGGGATACGCGGTTTCTCGCGGTGAGGTGCGGACGGTGAGGGGCGCCCTGAGCCCGCGCTGCTCTCCCGGCCCCAGGGGTCCGTCCCGGGCTGCGCTTCCCGACTCTGAGCCCGCTGTCCCCCGGTGTCCCCCCGTTCCGCCCCGCTCCCTCTCTGCCCGGTTCTGGGGCACCCCCGGGCTCAGACCCCGCTGCTTCCCCAGCCCCAGCGGGTAAAACCCCTGTGCTTGCTCCAGGCTGTGTCCCAGGGCACGGGGCTGAGGCCTGTCACCAGCCTGGGGTGACGGAGGGGCACAGGGAGGTGACAAACCAGCCGCTCTCCGTGTCTGATCCAGCTGAGACACCTCCGCCGCTGGGTTTTTATCGGGTGACTCCCCCTTTAGGAATCTCAAATACTTGAGCCCCCTGACAGGCTCCCAGCACCTTCCCAGCCTGCCTGATGTCCCCGCGTTTTGTGATCCCATGGGATTTGTGCTGGTCAAAGTCCTCTTCTCTCCAGTTCCTCAGAACGAACCAAGGATTTTTGTGGGAAAGGCTGCCCCTGTCCTCCTCCCTTTTTCCTTGATTGCTCCAAGGGTTGCCCCAAACCCGTGGGCACCTTGGACACTGATGCAGCTCCCTCTGCCTGCACCAATGAGGATTCGTGCTCCAGGCCAGGACAGTGACAGTGCTCTGGAAGGGACAATGGCACTGTCAGGGTTTTTGTGACACTGCTAACAAGGCTGGGACTCTTCCAGAGCGCTCCTGACAGGGCCTGAGCCTTTCCATCACCTCCATCAGATGATCCAGCGCATTGCTCTGCTGTGCTTCCACCCCCAAAGGGCTCGGGGGATCCAACCCATCCCTGGAATTCCAGCAGGGAGCTGAATTCCGTCCCAGCTGGGGCTGCTCCCTATTCCCAGCCTGGTGAGGATGTGGGAAGTGGGAGAAGGGATGGGTGCAGCCCTTCCCTGTGCCTTTCCCATGCCCCCAGAGCTCAGGCTGGCACCCAGCAGTGCCCAGACCCTGTCTCCAGCCCGCTGCCAGCTGAGGGTGACACTGAGGTGGCCCCGTGGTTGTGCTGGAATCCTGTGTCCCCCTCAAGGGACACCGTCCTGTGCCATTCCAGACACTCTCCCTGCCTCTGGCTGCGCCCCATCCCCCTCACTGCTTGGTGTCCTGTCTGAAGGGACTCTCAGGTGGCTTCTCTGAGTCCATCTGATGCTCCTTTTTCCCTGGTTTTCAATTCCAAGGAGACTCTGGGGACATCTCCAGAGGTTGCACTCCCAGCGCGACCTTCAGCTCATCACCTTCAACCTTCAGCTGCCTTTTGGCTTTTTTCTACCTTCACCCCCTCCTTTTTCCCCTTTTCCCCCCTCTCCCTGCCACACCTGTGCCCCCCAAGCAACATCTGGGCCACATCTGGGCTGTGCCCATCCCAGCCCAGAGCTCTGGTCCCTTCCCAAGGATTTTCCCCCCATTTTCTTTTCTTACTCCTCCACCCAACCATCCCACAGCACAAACGTGGCCACGCTCCAAAACTTCTTTGACCTGCGTGAGTTTTTTCCTCGCCTGTAAAACCCCATCCAGGGCAGGTTTGGGAGGAAAAGCTGGAATTCCTCACATGGAAATGGTGGGGAAAGTGCCACAATCCCTTTTGGCTGCTCTGTATGTTGAACATCGGGAACACTTTAAAGGGTCGGGCCTTTCTCTCCCTATTTCCAACCTTCCCGTGGTGAATTCCAAGATCCTCCCAGCACAGCCAGATGTTCCTGGATCCTGAAGTCTGGAATCATTACCTGGCTGGAACAGGATGCTGTTAGCAGGTTGTTAGCACGCCACTGACAGCATTCCTTTGGCACTGCAGAGGGAAAAGGAGAAAGAAACCTCACCAAAAAACCACACTGGGAATTGGGGAAAAATTCCCAGTTGGAATTTAAGCAGGTGTACAAATCTCCGTGGGGTAAGAGCCCAAATTATTTCTACCTGAAGTGTTTTTTTTTTAAAGTATTTGTTCTTAAAAATTTGAATATTGCAGCTACTGCTGAGATTTGCTTGAGGATGTTCAGCTGTGATCCCAAACCCAGGAATCTCTCTGGACAGGGAGGAGAAAGGAGGAATTAAAAGAACTCACCGAGTCAGAGCCGATTTTCCTGCGTGTCCCAAATCACTTCCTATGATGTTAAATATGGAGTTGCTCCCTGCTGGAATAATCTAACTGGGAATTGTGAAATTCAGCTGGTCCCAGGATGTCCCCAGGAGCAGGAGTGGGGTTTGTGGTCGGGCCCCAGCATCTCCAGAACTTGTGGGAAAACATTTCCCAAAGAATGGGAAATTCAGAGCCTGCAAACCCCCCCTGGCTGCACTTCACCGGGAGGGCTCACGAGGCCCATTTGGCACTTTTAACCCCAAAACAAATCCCTGCTTTTGTCCCTGCTCCCAAATCCATGAGATTTCTCCTCTTACTCAGCCAGGAATTGCAAAGTGCATCCAGAGGGCCACCACACCTCGGGTGGGATCCATGGGGAAAAGAGCTGGGAGAGCAGCAGGAATTCAGGATTCCTGAATTCTGGGGCTGGATTGGGAATCTCTTGGAGGGAATCAGGAGATTTGGGATTCACCCATGCCTTGCAGAGGATGAATGCAGCCAGGGACTCGTTGGGTGTCTTGGTCGCGGGCAGAGCTCTCCAAACTCACAATAAAAGTGGACTTTCACAAAATCCTGAGATTCTTTTGCTTTCCCCCGTGCACAAGGAAGAATGGAGCAGCTCCAATGGGATTTCCTTTTATTCAGGGAAATAAACTTTCATTGCATTATTCCAAAGAATTCCCAAGCTTCATTTCCATACTGCAACAGGGGCAGCTGCAGCAGCACGAGCGTTGTGGGTTGATAACTTCCTTTACCTTCACCAGAATTCCCTTTTTTCCTGATTTTCCTGCTGATTATGCACAAGACACTCACTATTTTTGGAATGTCAGCCATCCTGGAGTTATCCTTGTTCACTCCTTGTTTGTCCAACAGCCAATCTTTGGGAAGGAACACATTTTTCATGTGGTTTCTTGATGATTTCCAGGATGGAAAATTCAAATTTCGTTGCCATCGTTTTGGCCACCCAACGGATTGAGCAGCCTTGTTTCTCACTGGTTAATTAAATGTGACCCATTTCTTTCCCATGCTCCCCAGGGATTCGCTGTTCCCATGCCAGGGAATGTTGGCACAGCGGGGCACGAGATTATTTTGATTGTTTGACACCACAGGGCTGAGTTTTGCAGCCAGAGCTGGGGGAGAACACACACAAAACCAGGAACAGGAACATCCACACCCTGCTGAGGAACAACAGCACCGTGGTCCGGAGCCAAATCCCGAACAATTCCAGCCTTCCGTGGCAGGGTTTGGAATGAGATGGGCTCCAAGGTCCCATCCAAGGCAAACTGGGATTCTGTGGTTCCATACCCCAGCTCCAGGCAGGAGGTGTTGGGTGGTGAAAAGGACTCTGAGGACATCGAGGCCTTTCAGAACTTATAAAAATGATGGAGAGGGAATTTTCCATGGGCGTGGAGTGATAGGAAAAGAGGGGATGATTTAAACTAAAAGAGAGTGGGTTAGATGGGATTTTGGGAAGGAATTCCTGGCTGGGAGGGTGGGCAGGGGCTGGGATGGAATTCCCAGAGCAGCTGTGGCTGCCCCTGGATTCCTGGCAGTGCCCAAGACCAGGTTGGACATTGAGGCTTGGAGCACCTGGGACAGTGGAAGTGTCCCTGCCATGGCTGGGGCTTGACTAAATGATCTTCAAGTTCCCTTCCATCCCAAACCACGCCATGATTCCATGGAACATGAATGTCCCTTGTGGTCACCCCACAGGAACTCTTGGATCTGCTGCTGGTTTCCAATGCTGGTTTGCATTGGAATAATGCTGGCTTGGGGGTGGAATCAGCAAGAACCACCCTTTCCATGGGGAAATTCCTGCTGCTGCCCACCCTGAGCCTGCCCTGGCCCAGCCTGAGGCCGTTCCCTCTCCTCCTGTCCCTGTTCCCTGGAGCAGAGCCCGACCCCCCCGGCTGTCCCCTCCTGGCAGGAGCTGTGCAGAGCCACAAGGTGCCCTCTGCTCATTCCAACCCCAACCATTCCATGATTTTCCTGGGCTCTCCCAGTGGCTGGGCTCGGAGTCCCCTTTCTCAGCCATTCCTGAAAAACCTGAATCCTGAATTCCTGCATCCAGAGCAGTAACCCACACAACAAATTCCGGCCACTAAACATCCCACAGACTTTTCCATCATTGACATCCCTGACATTATCCTGGCATGTTTTGATCTGGAAAAAAGGGAAATCCCACAGGGAGAGCCAGCCTAAGGCACAGCCTAACATTAAGCTTGGCCTTAGGCGCGTGTATATCCCACCAGCAGCACTAATTGTTTCTTCCATACAAATATTTGGACATCGGGAGGATTCCTCTTAATCCCAAGCGATCCTGGGGAGCAGAGCTGGGCTGAAAGGAGGTTTGATGAAATTTATAATAATTCTGGGATTTGAACTGCACCGCTGAGGAAAACAGGTGTGGCTAACGGGTCTGTCACACGCCATTATTTACCCCAAAACTCCATCCCTCCGAGGCTTGGCCCTAAAAATGGTTCCAGTTTCTGGGACAAACTCCAGCTCATCAGGAGAGTGGGAAAAGCACAAGGCAGATGCTGCTGGAACCTTTGGGGGAGCTGGGCAAATTTAAAATGGGCATTTGGTGGTGATCTGAAATTCCAGCATCTGCCCCAAAAAGGGAAAACCTCACTGAGATGGACTGAAATCCAAGGGCTGGGAATAAAGTTAGGAAGAGCCTGTGCTGGCCTAATGGAGACAATTAAGTGTTTGGGTTAGATTTGTTCCTCTGCTGGTTTGAAGAGGAAAAAATCTGTGGGAAAAGGAAAAATTCCATAAAGCATTTCAGTTCATGGAATTTTTGGAATGGTTTGGGGTGGGAGGGATCTTAAAACTCACCTTATTCCACCCTCTGGGACACCTCCCACTATCCCAGATTGCTCCAAGCCCTTCCAGGACACCTCCAGGAATGGGGAATTCACAATTTCCCTCTTCCAGTGCTTCCCCACATGATTTTGGGATGATTTGTTAATTATCTCTAATCTGTTCCCACTCTAAACACACCCCAAATCCATCAGAATTATGAGACCGAGTGAAATCATTGAGTTTTCCCTTTGTTTTTGTTGGAAGTTGGGAAAAGGAGGGAATACAGCACCACAGAACTCACCCACACCACAGAATTACTCAGGATTTTAATGGTGCTTAATGGTCTCCTTCAGTCAAATCCCAATTATTTGTGGACTTGCTCCCAACAGGGAGAGAGGAAATAATTTCCTTCTGATTGGCGCAGGATAAAATGGAAAAACTGCCCAAGAGCTCCTGGAAGAAATGGCTGCTGGAATGTGGGAAGCATTAAAACCCCGGAATTTTTGTTATTTGAGTAAGACTAATTCAGATTGATTTGATTTATCTGCGATTAAGTTTAAAGTCGGTTTTATTTACCTGCAATTTGTTCCCTCCTGTTGCAATTTGTTCCCTCCACACCTCTGCACAATCCTCTAGATCTGGGAATTCCAATGGCTCCTCATTGCTGAGGGGAGGAAAGCACAGTCAGGAATAATGCTGCCACTACATCTCATAGGGAAGTGCTGTGGGCGAAATCCTTGGGATCCAGGGGGTTTTTAGACCTGTCTTAGGTTGGAAATGCAGGATGCGGCTGAGGGTGTGTGTGTTCTGTCACATCTGGCAGAGCTGGGGCAGTTCTCTGCTGCTCTCTGGGCAGTTTTCTTTGTCTCTCCCACAGCCAATCCTCCCTCCAGGAGATCTCTGCTGTTCATGGCCAGTGAGTGTCCCTGCATGGCTGAGAAAATTCCATCATCCCATGGGGAGAGGCTGTGCCCAGGGCAGGAGCCAAGCATTCCTACCTGGATCCAATCTGAGGCTTTGGGACACCACAGCAGCCTGTGCCCACTGCATTCCCAGAGGAGCAGCTTTCTGCCCCACTGCATTCCCAGAGGAGCAGCTTTCTGCCCCACTGCATTCCCAGAGGAGCAGCTTTCTGCCCCACTGCATTCCCAGAGGAGCAGCTTTCTGCCCCACTGCATTCCCAGAGGGAGCCCAGGCCCATCTCCAGCAGCCCTGGAGCTCCAGAGGAAAACTCCAGCCTTGTCCAGGATCCTGCTCCAGCAGAAGCACAGCTGGCACTGCAGGAGGGCTGAGCCCCCATGGAATGGCACTGCTGCCACCAGCCTGACCCACAGGCTGCCAGGGCCTGCTCTGACTCTGGCAGGGTTTGGTTTCTTTTTTGTATTATTGCATTTATATTTTTAATTTCCCTGGTAAAGAACTGTTATTCCTATTCCCATATCTTTGCTTGAGAGCCCCTTGATTTAAAAATTATAATAATTCAGAGGGAGGGGGTTTGCAATTTCCATTTCAGGGGAGGCTCCTGCCTTCCTCAGCAAACACCTGGCTTTTCAAACTGAGACAACCAACCCTGATATTCTGATGGACCAAACCATTCCAGCTGTGATCGCGCACTGGACAACCCTTGGAATGTGAGGGATGGCGAAAACGAAGCAGTTAAAACCAAATCCTAGTGCCTGCTACAAATATTTTCATTTTTCCTTTTTATAAATTAGGAGCACCCTGATGCTTGCAGAAATGGGTCACATTTAATTAACCAGTGAGAAACGAGGCTGCTCAATCCGTTGGATGGCGACAACCATGGCAATGAAATTTGAATTTTCCATTCGAATTTCGAATTGGAAATCATCAAGAAACCACATGAAAAATGTGTTCCTTCCCAAAGATTGGCTGTTGGACAAACAAGGAGTGGACAAGGATAACTCCAGGATGGCTGACATTCCAAAAATAACAAGTGTCTTGTGCATAATCAGCAGGAAAATCAGGAAAAAAGGGAATTCTGGTGAAGGTAAAGGAAGTTATCAACCCACAACGCTCGTGCTGCTGCAGCTGCCCCTGTTGCAGTATGGAAATGAAGCTTGGGAATTCTTTGGAATAATGCAATGAAAGTTTATTTCCCTGAATAAAAGGAAATCCCATTGGAGCCGCTCCATTCTTCCTCGTGCACGGGGGAAACAATTAAATTGTTCCAGGAGCTCGTCACTGCAGCCACTCCACACTAAACACAGAGTGGATTTATTAGCAGGAGATGTTTCCACAGGCATGGAATTTCTTTGGAGTGGTCGTGGGCCGAGGGATCCAGCACCACCTGATCCTGCTTTGCTTTCCAACCACAAATCCATGCAGGTACCAGTTCCCCTTCCAGAAGATTAAGGATGAAAATGAATATCTTTATTTTAATCCAGTTTTGAGCGGAGCCGATGGGATGCTGGGAGTTTCCTCCTGGATTTCATGGGATGGAACCTCTTGGGAAGGCTCTAAAGGATCATTCTCACACTTCCCAGGAAGCTGGAGATGAACAAATTAAATTTTCCCTGGGCTATTGCACTGTGAGTGTCGCTGACACAGGACAAGGAGCTTAGAGGTGTCTGGAGAAAGTGTTATTAAAATTCCAGCAGGGTGGATGCTGCAGAGCTGGATTAGGATTTGGAATATTCCCAACTGAGGTGGTGTAAGGTGTGAGGGTGGTAAGGGCCTGGAATTGGTTCCCAGAGAATTATGGAATCATTGAGGCTGGAAAAGCCCTCCCAGCATTTAGGCTGGAAAAGTTCATCCAACCTTATCCCCAGCACTGCCAAGGCCACCACTGCCCCGTGTCCCCAGGTGCCACATCCACAAGGATTCAAATCCTTCCAGGCACGAGGACTCCGCCCTGTACCTGTGCCAGGGCTGGACAACAAATTTAGGGAAGGAATTTTCCCAAATATCCAATCTAAACCTCACAGAATCCCTGAGGTTGGAAAAGCCCCCAGGATTGTTGAGTTCAAGCCGTGCCCGATTCCCACCTTGTCCCCAGCCCAGAGCTCTGAGTGCCACCTCCAGGGGACACCTCCAGGGATGGGGATCCAAACCTCCCTGGGCAGTGCCAAGGCCTGAGCCCCCTTTCCATGGGGAAATTCCTGCTGCTGCCCACCCTGAGCCTGCCCTGGCCCAGCCTGAGGCCGTTCCCTCTCCTCCTGTCCCTGTTCCCTGGAGCAGAGCCCGACCCCCCCGGCTGTCCCCTCCTGGCAGGAGCTGTGCAGAGCCACAAGGTCCCCCCTGAGCCTTCTTTGCTCCAGGCTCAGCCCCTTCCCAGCTCCCTCAGGAATTCTCCAGCCCCTTCCCAGCTCCCTCAGGAATTCTCCAGACCCTTCCCAGCTCCCTCAGCCACTCCTGGGGTTCCATGGTGACTTCACTGCCTGTGACCTTCTGCTCATCCCTTGTCTGTCCCACAACGAAGGGACAAACACCGAGCAGGGCCCTCACCTTGACAGCCAAGGACAGTGACCTCCCTGCACTCTGAATCCAGTTATTTCTCCTGATCCAGACCAGTGGTCTAAGATGGAGTAGAATTTGGGATCAGGTAGATTTCGAGGCGTCGTGGGGGTGAAATCAACGGGAACGTCCCCTGGCTCTCGCACGGGGTTGTAATTGTGTAATAAGCACCGAGTTTGCTGCAAAATCTGCCTTTTAATTTCTCTCCAGTTTATGAGGCACTTCACACACCTGCCTAATAATTTGAACAATAATAGCTCGCGGCAACAAGATTTGCAGGTGAATTCCAGACATTAATTGCTCCTTTTTCATCTCTTTTCAGCCAAGATGTTTTTCTATTCCTGTTCCAGATGAGTCAGGCTTTTCCTTCTTCTTTTTAATGTCTCTTTTTCATCTGTGAAAGCTGGGCTCGAAAGGGAAACCTGTTTCAGTTCAGCTTGGGTGAGAACGAGCTCCATTTGGAGCATCCTTTGCCTCATTTTCCCATTTTTCCAATGGGATGAGCAGGAAGGAGCAGCCCATGATGGACATTCTCAGTGTCAACGTGAAGGGAATTTTGGATTTTTGGAACCACCAGTTTTCCTGGAGAAACTGGGGAAGGAATTGGTGGCGGGTGTGATGGAGAGCCAGGGATATGGAATCTCATGGAGCTGCTCCTGCAAGGAATTACCCAATAAATTGAAATATCAAATATCCTAGCAATCTCCTTGACATTCCATCCAAATTCCTGCATTTTGAGGGCAATGCATATTTGACCACTTCATTAACAACCTATCAATTATTTATCTAATTCCTGTATTATTCATAAAGCAGAAAAATAAAGAGGATTTCCCTCCTGAAATGCACAAGCTGGAGTAGAAAGAAGGAAATTAAAAAAAAACCTCTCCCATACAATCATTATTTGAGGATAATTATGGAATTTTAAAGATCACATTTCACATGGGTCAGCTCTTCATTCCACAAGAGACGGTTTGGATTATTTGCACTTGGAAGTGGGAGTTTCCACCCAGTTGCTGGGATGAAAGGGTTAAATTTAGGATTTGAGCCAGACTTCAGAGGCAAAGGGCTCGGAATTTGCTGTCCTGATTTCAGTATTCAGCTTTGCTCTTGTTTCAGAAATCTTGGATTCTTCTCAGGTTTTGCAGGCTGGTCAAAGAGGCACCACTTTGAGGTGGTCTGTGGGGCAGAGGTGCTCCTTGTCCCAAGCAGCAGGAATTTGGGATAGAATCCGAGGAAGGCAAAGTCTGGAGCCACAGCTGGGCCAAGAATTCCTGCAGGAAACCCACAAAGGGCTCAGTATCCCAGAGATCACCACGTGGGGTGGTTCCTTTGTCAAGGAACAAAGAAACCTGTGGATATGAGGAGTTTAACTCATCCCATTCCCATCATGTGGGATTTACTCTAAACTCTATCCCAGGCTGCTCCAAGCCCTGTCCAGCCTGGCCTTGGGCACTTCCAGGGATCCAGGGTCAGCCACGGATTCTCTGGGAAACCTGGGGCCTCCTCATCTTCCCAGCCAAGGATTCCTTCCTCAACTATTCCCACCAGGAGATGAAACACCCCACAGGTAGCTGGGGATGAGCAGAGAATTCCCAGCAGGGAATGTCTGGAAAGTCCAATTTTTGCACTCAGAAAGGACAAAAGGAAAACAAGAGTGGCCAACAGGTGATGTGGGTGTGCGCATAAAAAAGGTTATATATAATGAAAATTAGAGTTAACTGAAAAAACCCAAATCCTGGATGAATTTCCCTTTGTTTTCTGTAAGGAGAAGGAATCCAGGAGTGGGAACTCTCCATCCTTCTGGAATGGAAGGGATGCAGCCAAAACTGCACGGTAGGAGAAGCAAGAAAACCTCCCAGTGCTGCATGAGGAGAAGCTGCATTTTTAATTTTGCTGCATTTTTCACTCCTTTGGTACTGAAAAAAAAAAAAAAAAACCAAGAGGAAACACCACTCTCAAGATCTTGGTGGGTTTAAAATATTTTTTAAAAAGAAAAAAATTACTGGGAAAGGCCTGGGAAGCTCCAAAACTGATTGGATAACTCAATATTCTGCTCAGCCTTCAAATTCTTTCCTAAGGAAAGAGTAATTAAGGCCGTGAAAGCAAAGGGAAGCAAAGGATAATTTCCACCCTGGTTTTATCTGGGATAAATTACAACACCTTTTTATCTTTCAGATAAGAGAACAGGTTCTTAGATAAGGGAAATGGAGCCGATCCAAGTTATCTCATTTAGGGAGCACGTTTGAGTTTGTTCCCCACAGGGAATTGTTCCTAAAGGTGGAGATGCTGGGATTCATCCCTGATTTGCAGCTGCTCTGGAATGTCCGTGTGTGCTCAGCAGGAATTTCCTGGGATGTAGAGAGGGAATGCTCTGCCTTGGAATGCTCCGACTTATTTTGGGAATTAATCAGAGAAAGAAGTCCAGAGCAGAAATTTGGGATATAACAGGTGCTTGTCCCACGGAGTTTGGTTCCAGAGAATCCCAAATTTGTTTGGGTTGGAAGGGACTTTAAATCCCATCTTGTTCCAAGGGCAGGGACACCTTCCACTATCCCAGGCTGCTCCAAACTTCATCCAGCCTTGGACTTTTCCATCGGCCCCGGAACATGGAAAAGATGAACTAATCCATGATGGATTCAATATTTCCCAAACCCCACGTGAAGTAACTTCATCCCCGGTTTTTGACCAGATTTTAAATTCTTGGAATCGGAGCTTTATTTCTGTTGGGAAGGATTTATGGAATTCCTTGGCCCCAGCCTCCCTCTCAAAGCAGTGCAAAGCTAAATGAGGCAGAGTTCAGGCCAGTTTATTTCTGGATATCTCCAAGGATAAAGATCCCTTCTCACAGTCAGGATAAATTCACACATTTCTCCTTCTAGGAACTTTCCCCACTTCATCTGTTTGCACAATTTTCCCAAAGAGCCAGAACTTTATTCACACCCTCAAAAATCTTTTAATCTTAAATAAAAACCCCAAAACCACTGGGAATGGGAAATCAGAGCTGGCTCCAACAGGGTGAGGCTTGGGAGATAAAAAGGCCAAAAAAAAATTATAATTGTTCAGCCCTGATAATTATTTCCTTTGGCAAGTGTCAGAACTCCATGTCTTGGGAATTTCTGGAGGAAGTGGAAGTTTCACACCTGGAAAATGACTAAAAACTCCCACCCCCACAGGTGAAGGTGGTGTCAAATCCTGAAAAATCCTGAGTTTCCTTCAGGAATGGGCTGCTCCAGCCTGGATCCCCTGGAGGGTCACAAATCCTCCAGCAAACCTGGGCTCCTCTGTCCATGAATCCTGCCAGGACCCTGCTCCAGGCTGGACTCCTCTGTCCATGGTCCTGCCATGACCCTGCTCCAGTCTGGGCTCCTCTCTCCATGAATCCTTCCAGGACCCTGCTCCAGTCTGGGTTCCTCTCTCCATGGTGCTGCCAGGACCCTGCTCCAGTCTGGGCTCCTCTCTCCACGGTGCTGCCAGGACCCTGCTCCAGTCTGGGCTCCTCTCTCCATGGTCCTGCCAGGACCCTGCTCCAGGCTGGGCTCCTCTCTCCATGGTCCTGCCAGGACCCTGCTCCAGGCTGGGCTCCTCTCTCCATGAATCCTGCCAGGACCCTGCTTCAGGCTGGGCTCCTCTCTCCATGAATCCTGCCAGGACCCTGCTCCAGGCTGCACTCCTCTGTCCATGAATCCTGCCAGGACCCTGCTCCAGGCTGGGCTCCTCTCTCCACGAATCCTGCCAGGACCCTGCTCCAGGCTGGGCTCCTCTGTCCATGGTGCTGCCAGGACCCTGCTCCAGGCTGGGCTCCTCTGTCCATGGTGCTGCCAGGACCCTGCTCGAGGCTGGGATTCTCCATGGGATTGATTCTCTCCTTTCCTTTATTCTTTAATTCCAAAGCCCTGCCAGTGTTGCTGCTGGGCTCAGCCTTGACCTGGAGGAATTCCTTCTCATTCCTTCTCCATCAGGAATGGGGGGAGCTTTTGTCACCTTCCCACAGATGCCACCCCCGCAGCCCCATTGCCACCAGAACCCCAAAACACGTGAAAATAAAACAATTTTGTGCGTCGGTTCCTGAGAGCTGCGTGGAGGTTTTTGGTGCATTCCTCACCCTGGGGCAGAGAATCCTAATTAATTATGTTCAATTATGTTGCTCGTCAGTCCTCAGAGATGAAAACAAATAAATTTGTGCAGTTGTGGCCCTGAACCTGCTTCGTTTTTTGCTCTCTCTTGGTGTGGCCCCAAACCTGTCCCTCTGCCTCGTGCCTCAGTTTCCCCAGCAGAGCTTCCCCGCGCAGCTAAAATCACACAAAGCTCATCAACCTTAATGAACCCATTAATGACAGCACTCTGCTGATTGTGGTGATGAAGGCCATGGAGATTCCTAAATTAATTCGGGGGGCTGATTTAGGAACTTGGTTGAAACGTGGCTCCGATTTCTTCCCCGGCTGCCTGGAATTCTCTCGGGGAGCTGTTCCTCCGTGAATCCTGTCAGAATCACATCTTTCCCTGGATTATCCCCCTCTGGAAATGAACACAGATTTGTTGTTGCCACTCCAAAACCTTTTCTCTGCGTGGCCATGGATGAGGGAACTCAGGAGCACCTTCCAGAAATGAAGCTCCTGTGAAATCCTAAATGATTTTCTGCTCTGCTGGTACCCTTTGGAATAACGATGGAGTGGAGTGGGGAACGGGGCTGTGTCAGACAATTCCCTGAAGGGGAAAGGCAAGGGAGTTTTAACACTCACCACCCCAGACCTGCTTTATAAAGTTGTTATTTTATGGCTCTAAATCTCACAGCAGCACAAACCAACAGCCGTGGGTCAGTCAGACGGAGAAATCACTTCAAATGAATCCACGTGGGACAGCACTGGGGAATTCCTGTTATTTGTGGGATCAGCAGCGCTCCTGCCAGGCGTGGGGCCAGCTCTGGGCTCTGCTCCGTGGGCAGGAATATCCATCAGCAGTTAATGCAGCTTTGGCTCAGCTTCCACGCTCCCATAAAAACCCGGTGGAGGTTCAGCTGCTGGGATGGGGATGGACTGCATGGAAGTGTCCCCAGACTGTCTCAGTGTCGCCCCAGCCCACGGAATCATGGAATCATGGAATGGTTTGGGATGGAAAGGAATCTTAAATCCCACCCAGTGCCACCCCTGCCATGGCAGGGACACCTCCCACTGTCCCAGGCTGCTCCAACCTGGCCTTGGGCACTGCCAGGGATCCAGGGGCAGCCACAGCTGCTCTGGCAATTCAAGCCCAGCCAGGAATTCCCAATTCCCAATCTCCCACCCATCCCTGCCCTCTGGCAGTTTAAAACATTCCCCCTTGTCCTGATTCTGGCTGTCCATATAAAATTCCCTCTTCCTCCTTTTTAGAAGTGGGGTCGGGCTCTGCTCCAGGGAACAGGGACAGGAGGAGAGGGAACGGCCTCAGGCTGGGCCAGGGCAGGCTCAGGGTGGGCAGCAGCAGGAATTTCCCCATGGAAAGGGGGCTCAGGCCTTGGCAGGGGCTGCCCAGGGAGGTTTGGAGCCCCCATCCCACCCAAGCAGAAGGCAGAAGATCCCAAGGAATCCTTCCCTGTGCACTCAGGGATAACGACGGCACCTTTGCTTTTAAACATCAATTCCATCAGCACTTGGAATGTCCATTGGGCACAACTCTTCTGGAACTTCCCTCCAAATTTAATTCTTCTTTCATTGCCCTGCTTCTTTTTTTTTTTTTTTTTTCCCATTTTTCCCACACTTCCTGCTTATTAATGATCAGAGAGATGATTTTATTTGCTTGTGACTCCAGAAATTTTCAATTATCCGGCACGACTGGCTGCACGTGGAGAATAATGTAACATATGCTAAGTGTATGCATGACCTATTTAAAAGCATGGATAATTTTCCTAGTAAAACTCTTCTAATGGGACGTGGCTGCCACACTTCAGTGAGTGGAAAATTGGGATTTTAAGGGACGTTACAGTTGGTGCAGAGAGGGGAGCAAAGATAAAAACAGGAGCCAGGTGTTTATCTAATAATAAAGTTCATTATTTGGAATCCAGAGATTGTGGAAATAACCTGGAATGTTGAAGGTTAAAGGATCAGAAACCTGGCCAAGACCTTTAGGAATTTTGCCAATATGCAGGTGTTTAACCAGAAGCTGAAATATTCAGGAAAATTGTTGCTCTGACTTTGTCCACTGCTGAAATCCAAGAAAATTCCTCAAGTTTTGCTTCCTTCAAAGCTCAGATTCCTTAAATGCATCACAGGTCTTTATTTTAAAACATTTGCTGCTTTATTTTAAATTCCTCTGATTTAAAGCTGTTAAAAATGGGCCGTTTTGGGGGCCAGATTAAAAACCATCACATGAGCTGAGCTGGTCCATGGGGTGGATTCTCTCCTCCCCCTCTCAGAACCCCTTCCCAAAAATTCCCACCTGAAGTTCCTGCCAAATCCAGAGCTCCCAGCAGCAGATCCAAACTGGATTTCAGGCCTTCAAGTGGCAACAGACTAATGGAAAATCTGAGTGGAGAATTCCACTTCTGGTTAAAAATCCCACCTCATTTCCAGGCTGAGTTTTTCCAGGCCTGGGTGCTAAATATTATCCTGAATTACTCCTGGAGGGAAGAGGCCTCTCCTTGGGAATGGTGTCACATGGAGGTTCTTGGAAATGACAAGCAGGACACGCTGAAACCTTCTCCAGACCGAGCCATCCAGCCCTATCATCAGCAGTTTTCCAGCTTTTGTGCTCCTGGTGTCCATGGATTTTCACTGCAGACACCAAAATTGGGTCTGATCAGTGGCAATGAAATCAATAACACAAAATCACGGAATTTCTGAGGCTGGAAAGAGCTCAAGATCAGAGTCCCAGCTGTGCCCGATGCCCACCTTGTGCCCAGCCCAGAGCTCTGAGTGCCACCTCCAGGAATTCCTTGGACACTTCTAGGGATGGGCACTCCAAACCTCCCTGGGCAGTTCCAAAGCCTGAGCCCCCTTTCCATGGGGAAATTCTCCCTGATTAATTTGTAATTAATTAATGAATGGCAGTAATGCTGGCTGCGAGTGTGACACTGTGTCCCTGATCTCCTGTCCCCTCCTCCCCAGGTCACCTGGAGGGTGCTCAGTGGCATTTTTTGGGATATTGCTTTGCAGGGCTTGGTCTGTCCCACCTGCAGAAGGGCCAAAATCCTTCTGGAGACTGGGCAAACTGGGGCAAACTGGTATTCCACGTTCCCCCCGTCAGGGACACCTCCAGCCTGAAAACTGGGAATATTCCCTTTTGGATGGGTGAGTGAAAGCACCGAGATCATTCAAACACGGAGATAAATCCTAAAGTAGCTCCACAACAGTTTTGTGATTTGGGATTGGGAATCCTGCAGGGCCAAGGGCTGCACACCTGGATGTTCCCAGCCCATCCTGCTGATGTTGGAATTCTTTGGACACAAAGTGACCAAATCTGGGTGGGCTGAGCCCCACAACGAGGGGGTGGCACTGACCCAAAGAGGAGGGAGCTTCTGATATCAATCCTTAGTGATCAATCCTGGAATTTTTATTTGGACGCCAATTCCCTGCTGTGGCTATTCACTTCCAAGACACACAAGGACAAGGAAAAGGCGCAAACTGAAGGAATTTGCCCTCCAGCAAAGGCAGAGTCCAAGTTTCTGACAATTCTTTCCCATCCAACCTCTCCAGACCTTTATCTTCCTGAGAAGGCAGCAGCTGCAACTTGCTCAGGCACCCCTTAATGCAGTCCCAAAGGGCAGGAGGAATTTTTTGTAGGGATCACTACTCCCAGCTCATGGAAAATTAAAGGGCAGCTGAGGATGAAGTTCAGGCAGACTGAATATTTTTTTGTATAATGCTGACTTTCTTCATAAAATAAAATTGACATTATTTTTTTTTCCCTGTCCGGTTCACAACTTCCTCTGGCTCAGCTGGAAGCCTACGAAGGAGAGAGGGATTTTGTGGAAAAACCATCAGGGGAAAGGGATTTTTTCCAGGGTTTACAACTCCAGAAGGACAGCACACAGCTCTGGGCGAGAGGCTGGAATAATTAACGGAGCAGAAATTCATCAGGAGTCCCTGGCTACACAGACACCTCTTGTTCTGCTAATCCTGGAGGATGGGGAACCCAAGAGTCACTGAAACTGTGGGAAAAATGAAAATTCTCCAACACTTTTAGGATTAGAGAATCAAGGCATTACTTTATTCTGGCCAGGATGTGCAACAGAAATCATTTAATCCACACATTGCCCAGGTTATGCAGAGAAAATCATCCCATCACACATTCATTTTACTCAATTTTTCACGCATTTTATACAGTCAAAACCCAGAGAAATTCATTTTTTCAATGTTCATTGGTCCCAAGCTGTGCAGTTCTTAGTATTTGGTTTCCTATTGGTCGTGGATCCCTCTGTCTTTGGTGTTAATTAGGTTCTCATTCTTACCGATCGTTCCTGGACCAGGTGTCTCTGACCATGCCAGGGGAGATGTTTGGAGTTGATGGTTGTTATCTTCCGTGGGTCTCCTGTGCTACTCCCACTCTGCTGAGATGTTCAGCTCATCAGGCCTTGAGGGATGGAACAGTCCTCGGAAAAGAAACTTAAAATTCCTTTCTCCCAGGGGAAAGGAGAAAAAGACTGACTAAAGTTACAAAAAAAATTTTGTGTGGTGTTCTAACAGCAGGGTGGTCAGATGTGCTCCTGGTCACTTCAGCAATTATTGGATTGTTAATAATTTTTTTCTGAGTGTGGGATTGTGCTGGCCATGGACTCGGACAGGGGAACTCATTTTACAGGGGGCTCCTTCAGGGGATTGTGGCTGCTCTGAGAATTCAGCGGGACCCCCCCAGCCCCGGCACCCTCGGGATTCAGGTCAAACAGGAAGGATGAGTGGAGAAGCAAAGAAACCCCTCGTGAAGCTGGTGACAGGAACTGGGAGCCGTGGGCACGGCCTTGCCGTGGGCTTTGGCACGAGTGAGAGCCCAACCCCGAGGGGACGCTCGATTGTCCCCCTGGGAATGAATGTCTGGGATCCTTACTGTGGAAACCCAGGGCACCGGGAATATTTCTCTGTCTGCTCTGGGGTGTCCTGACCCCCAGGGGAGCGCTGACTTTGACCCTCACTCATGGAGAAAACTTCCAAAGCCTCAAGGTAAACCAGAAACCACAAAAGTGTGAAATAGATTGTAGAGAGCAGTGTAGTGTGTCACAGGGGTGAGAAATTTAGCTTTTCACCCCTAAGGGTGTTATAGATGGGTTCAAGATGGAGGGTACAGGGTGTTGTCTTGAGTTCCCTTCTTTCTTCTTCTTCCTCTTTCTTCTTGGGTTTAGGTGGTGTCTTGTAATTGGGTGGAAAAATCCGCATTGCTGGTCTTTAGGGGTCAGTAATTGGGTTACAAAGGAAAATAATTTAGGCGTCACTTCTTAATTGGGTAGCTTAGTTTTTGATTAGCCTTAAAAGGCCTTGCAACACGAGGTCGTTGCCATTTTTGTGCTGTTTTTCCTGCACGCAGTCTGGTGCAGACAGTGCTGAAGTTTTGATAACAATAAACAGAAGCTGAAGACAGAAAAAGTCCAACGCGTCTCTGGCTCCTGACACAGAACTGCTCCAGGAGGGTCTCCCTGCCAGGGCAGCCCCCAGGGAGTTGCCCAACTTGGGGCCAGCAAACTCACACTTACCCCGTGAATTCTCAGCCCGCGGGGGTGGAGATCAGCGCTGTGTGCTCGGAGCAGCCCGTGGCCAGAGCCCCGGGGCACTGAAATCCCCGGGGCAGGAAGCCCAGGGAGCAGAGCCGCTGCCTTTGGGCTCTGCTGTGCAGCAAATCCAGCCAGGGGCGCAGGGACAGCGCCGGGGACAGCCGCGCACGGGCGGGTGGATCCAGCACACGCGGGCCAAGGGCCCCAAAACCCCGCGGATTTGGACTTCTCAGCAGGAGGAAAGGATGGGAGACCTCGGCTTCCCGGAGCCACGGCTCATCCACAGGGACCTCTGGTGACCGTGGGCTGGCAGGAGCTGGCGTTGGCTCCTTAGGCTGAGCTGGGTCTCTGGATTTCCTTGGCACACCCAGGGCAGGGGCCAGACTGGGAAAGTCAGGAAGGGATGTTCCAAACGTTCCAGGCTGTTAGAAACGGTGAAGTTAAAAATAACAAGGGTTTGTGAAGGCAAATTGAGAAATAAGAAGAGGAGGGATCCATAGGGAAGAGGTGAGCTGGTGATTGTACAAACAATTCCTGGCTGAGGGGATGGGTGGGAATGGCTTTGAGCTGGGGCTGGATGTCTGTCCCCTCTTCCATCCATGGGTTTGTCACAGAGCCTGGACAGTTCAGCTCCTGAAATGGCCAAATGGGAGTTTCTGAGCTTTGGGATTAACTTCCATCCATGGGTTTGTCACAGAGCCCGGACAGTTTGGTCAAATGGGGTCGCACGAGGAGGAGTTTCTGAACTCTGGGGGAAATGCCAGGTTCAAGGGGGGATCTGGGGCAGGAGCTGGGGAAGGCTGCGCCTTCCTGGTACCTCAGCAATGGGAAAGGAAGCGGGAACGTGCAGGAGTCTGGGATAAAAGGAGGCTGCACCTCTGAAACCTCGAGAGGGAAAAGCCCAGGGGACTCCCCTTTATTGGAAAGAAGTTCCAGGACTCCTCTGTCTCCTTTATGGACACTGGCTCTTTCCAGCGGGGTTTTCCACACACTGGGACACTGGAAGGTTTTCCATGGCAGGGCGTGGAATGAGATGGGATTTAAGGTCTGTTCCAACCCAAATCACTCCAGGAATATCTGTGTGTCCTTCTTGCCAACAAGTCCATGGGGTACCTGAGTGCTCCACCACAACTCAGGGCTCCTCACCCTGCAAGCATCCCAAAATCTGGTTCTTCTTGGCTATGGACACTGGAGAGTTTTCCCATGGAAGGAGTAGTTTAGGTTCAATTTATTTAATCCCAATTTGTGAGTGAGGCCCTCCAGGACACTTTCCGGGCTGGCTGCAGGAAAAGCAGCAAATGCTCACTCAGCTGAAGTAGGGAAGATTTATATTTCTCTGACATTGGATAAATCTGCTCTATTTATTCCCAATTCCTTCCCTAAAGGACCGAGTTATCCTTAAAACAAACAACAGAATAGCTGGAGTGGGATATTTCATTCCTGCCAATAAAATAGCTGTAAGAGTAGCAATTTCTTTGTGTGGGGTTTTATTTCCCTTTACTGGGTTAAGGTTTCTGCTCTGGGAATGGATTGCTCCAATTTCCCTCTCCATGTGGGAAGCGCCACTCCACAGGCAGAGCATGAAGGACTTGGCTTTCCTATGGATGTTCAACCTCCAGCGAGGACAAGGGAATTTTCAGCTTCTGAGCCTCTTCCCAGAGGGGTTTTCACAGCGCCATAAAGAGAAGCCTTTGCTGGCAGACACAGAGGAGAATTCCATGGAATCCCACAATGGTTTGGGATGGAAAAGCTCATCCTATTCCACCCCCTGGGACACCTCCCCCTGTCCCAGGCTGCTCCAAGCCCCAATGTCCAACCTGGCCTTGGGCACTGCCAGGGATCCAGGGGCAGCCACAGCTGCTCTGGCAATTCCAGCCCAGCCAGGAATTCCCAATTCCCAATCTCCCATCCATCCCTGCCCTCTGGCAGTGGGAGCCATTCCCTGGCTCCTGTCCCTCCATCCCTTGTCCCCAGTCCCTCTCCAGCTCTCCTGGAGCCCCTTCAGGCCCTGCAAGGGGCTCTGAGCTCTCCCTGGATCCTTCTCCTCTCCAGGTGAGCATTCCCAGCTCTCCCAGCCTGGCTCCAGAGCAGAGGGGCTCCAGCCATGGCTCTCCTCATCATTTGGGAGACACCTGGAAAAAATTCATGGAATAAGACTGAAGCTCTGCCTGTCTTCCCTGAATTTTGACTTTTTCCATCCCATCTGTCCCAGATCCTCACTCCTTGGCATGGACCGATCACTCAACACCAGTTAAAATTCCTGAATCAGCTCAGACATCTCTTCCCAGCCCTTCCAAATCCTCAACACCAATTTTTTTGTGATAAGGGCTTGCTCCAATTAAAAATTTATTTCAAATCCCCCCTTTTTTTTTTTTTTTTTTTTTTTTTTTACTTTCCAGGACACCTGGAAAGGATATGGAGCCCCACACTAAAGGATACAACAGTGCTGATAATGCCGACTTCAACGCCTTTTCCAGGCGAAATATTTTGGAATGCGATCTGTTTAATTCTCTGGGACCTTTGGGACACAACACCACGGTGGCTGAGCAACTCTTCATCTGGAAATCAGCTGAAATAGACTTTTTCCCCCCATCATTTTGTGTTTATCCTCTGCGGGAATCAGGTTGATCAAGGAAAACAAGAATTTAAAAGGATTTTCAGGTTGCTCTGTCGGCATCGAGTCCCTTCCAGAGCCCAACAGTGCCTGGAATCAGTGATGTGTCCTAGGAAATCACCCTCTCCCTAAATATGGAATATCCTGAGTTGGAAGAGATTCACAAGGATCATCCAGGAGTTCAACCCCTGGCCCTGCACAGGACAGCTCCAAGAATCCCAAAATGAGTTTTTTCCTTCTTTTTTTCTCTCCCCTCTGCCCTGCTGATAAAGGCAGTGATAGAGTGGCTCCATCAACCCAACCTCACTCCATCCTCATTCCCAGGATGGTGCCAACACTGTCAAGGTCTGGTTTCCCAAATCCCCTTCTGCACATGGAAGTGATGTTGGAATCATGGAATCTTAGGATCATCAAGGTCAGAGAAGACCTGGGCATGTCCAAGGCCAGGTTGGACAGGACTTGGAGCACCTTGGGACAGTGGGAGGTGTCCCTGCCCATGGCAGGGGTAGAACAGGATGAGCTTTGAGGTCCCTTCCAACCCAAACCATTCTGTGATTCTCCTTCAGCTGGTGAGGAGGACTTGGGGGGCCGTTCCCAAATTTTAGGAGGGGCCATCCTTTAATTTTGATCCCTGCTGATCGTGATCCCATGGAAATAAGCTGTCTACACACTGGAATTTTGGCCAGAGGAGAGGAAAAAACTCTCTGGAGAGGTGGGAACAATGGAATTTTTGAGTTTTGAGGTGCTGGCCAAGAACAGAATGAAGGGTGGAAAGCTGAGTTTGCTGCTCCTGGATAAGTCAGAGATGTGGGGAAATAATTGTGGAGAGGAACCAGATCGTGGACAACAAAATCATGGGAAATAATTGTGGAGAGGAACCAGATCGTGGACATCAAAATCATGGGAAATAATTGTGGAGAGGACCCAGAGCATGGACAACAAAATCGTGGGAAATAATTGTGGAGCGGAAACACATCATGGACAACAAAGCCAGGGGAAATAATTGTGGAGAGGAGCCAAATCATGGACAACAAAGCCACAGGTGGGGCAGTGAACTCCGCAGGTGCTGTAAGAAAGATATCTGTGGATGTGTGATAAATAATCGGGGAACTCTGGAGAAGGACACGATGGAATCGGAAGTGGGAAGACGAGTTTTATTCTGGTCATGGTGTTCTGTGAGCAGCAAGATCCAGGTCGGAGTGCTGTGGACACTGAGGATCTCTCTTGGGATTGTGACCAGAGCCAGGAGCAGACAAACAGGAGCAACACTGAAACTTTATCCGACTTGGCTCAACTGGAAATTGAATCCCAAATTTTTTTGCTTGGGAAGCTCATGAAGTCCAAGCACCCAATTAGCAGCAGCTCTGCAGCGGGGGCTGATGAGCTTTCGATAAACGAGTGATCCTTGCAGAGCACGGAGCCAAAGCCAAACCACTTCACTCCCAAGCCAAGGGCTCCAGCAAGGTAGGAATTCCCAAGTTTTGCATTAATTGGATTTTTAATGGGTTTCAAAACCAACTGAAAGTGTGAAGTGCTCAGTAATTACAGCAGATTAAGGTGACACTTTGAAAAATGGATGGGACGAGAACATGAATGAAGCAAACCTTGCTTCAGCCCAATTGCAGATAAACAATGGATCATGTGGATTTGATAATCCTCTGGAATAAATAAACACCAGGATCAGGCTCAACAGATCATTTTTCATGCTGGTAAATCACCTTTAAAACAACAGCAGCAACCAGAGATTGCCCAGCACTGCCTACAGCTGGAGGAGCAAATCCACTAAAATTCACTTTTACCACATTATTTCCAGGAAATCCAGAATGATTTGCCTTCCTTCCATGAGTTTTGTGGGGGGAAAATGCAGCATTTCAGTTCCTTGGGAAGGAAGAAATAGAAATAGAAATAGACATAGAAATAGAAATAGAAATAGAAATAAGAGAAATAGAAATAGAAAAAGAAATTAGAAGTAGAAATAGAAATAGAAATAGAAATAGAAATAGAAATAGAAATAGAAATAGAATAAAATTAAGACTAAAAATAGAAATAAAAATAAAAATAAAAATCATGTACAAATTTAAATATAAATACAAATATAGTGTAAAATTAAATCTAAATCTAAATATAAGTATAAAAACAGTGGGGTCATGCAGGACACTGCAGACTCTTGTGAAGGTAAAATGAGTAAATCCTATGAAAACTGTGGAAAATATTTGCACAAATTCCAGGCTTAAAGGTGGAAGTGCTCCGATTGTATCCCCACATGCCTTAATTGCTCTTTATGCATGCAACTGCATGATTTTAATGTGCTCTCATCATAATTACAGCAGCAAATTAAGGGACATAATTGCCCATGCAAATGTGCCATGCCTGGCTTTTTATCCCTTTTCTTGTCCAAGATGTTCGGAGCACCAGAAAACAACGGAAGGTCACGGAACCCTGGAATTCCGGGATGGTTTGGGTTGGAAGGGATCCGCTCGTTCCATGCCCTGCCATGGGTTCCGCTATCCCAGGTTCCTCCAAATTCATCCAAAAAGGATCAAGGGAATCATTTCTTACCTGGTTTTTTTAGGAGAATTTCAACGATCAAGAAGGAATTCTTACACACTGGGAGAAGTGGCTCCAGCTCTTTCCCGGAGGTGCCCAAGGAATGCCTGGAAGTGGCTCTGGGCTGGTGGCAAGGTGGGGACGGGTCACAGCTTGGACTTGGTGATCTTGGAGGGCTTTTCCAACTGAAATAATTCCATGATTCTGTTTGGGATATCCTGAGATATCTGAAGGTGGCGCAAATTCCTCTGCTGAGGACGATTTTCCCAAATCCCACTCTTTTCCTGCACCTGTTTTCCTATTTTTTATTTATTTCTAATAACCTTTCCTTCTGTTTCATTCTACCTCTGCTCAGAATTGTTCCTCTCCGCCCTCCTGGCAGCTGGACCCCAATCCTCATCCTGACCTTTCCAAGTCCTCTCCTCTAAAGGTTCCCTTAATTCTGTGGCACATCCCCGAATAGCAATTTTCCGGATTAATCCCGGGTTACTGGATGAGTCATTTTGTTTATTTGTACAAAAAACACGTTCGCTTTATTCTGCCCTCCCAAATCCCGGGATGAAAAGGCAGGATGAGCAGATTATAATGCCGGATATTTTTATTCCTAGAAGGAGATTATAATGCACATTTCCTGGGGCTGAGGGAGATTGGGATGCTGGAAAAGCTGCCATGGGAAGCAGTGGCCAGCTCTGCATCCATGGAATTAATTCCAGTGTTTTGGTTTTTTGCTTTTTTTCCTGGATGCTGTGACAGAACCTCTCCTCCTCTTCCCATTGCATGAGGAGCTTCTTCCCAGCTCCAGGAATTTGGGAGTGCCTACTGGAATATTCGATGGATTTGCTCAGTTTTGGGAGGTGGAATCATAATAATAAATAAAATTTTAGGGGGAAAAAACTCAAGGAAATGTGAAAGCAGGAATGGTGACTCCCTCCTTCCGAGATCACTGGGTCAAACAGGGAACATCCATAATCCCTCCTGGAAAAGCTTAGCTAAAATGTTATTTTGGGAATAGGAGGGGGGAAAAGGGCAACAAAATCTTCTCATTTTTCTCAGTTTGGAGGGATTTGAGGGACAAATCAAACAGAGGGAATATCCATAATCCCTCCTGGAAAAACTCAG
Organism: Vidua macroura; assembly: GCF_024509145.1. NCBI lineage: Eukaryota > Metazoa > Chordata > Aves > Passeriformes > Viduidae > Vidua > Vidua macroura. The sequence goes on from NC_071576.1 coordinate 1,535,096, forward strand.
TTAAGTTGTTAATTGTAACCTGAGAGAAGGGTAAACAAAGAGCAACCAAAGTTTCCCGGTTTTCTCAGTTTAAAGGGATTTGTGGGACACATCTCCCATGCTCATCCACCCCTCCCATCCAGGGCAACCTGGAAAATTGGCTTTTCCTAACAAATAGGACAGAAGTGACTTCCTGCATCCTGGAGGCTCCTGCTGCACTAAAATAAAAAATAAAAAAATAAAAAGATAAAATTCCTAAGGAAAGGAAACAAATGCATTCCATAAACCCCAACACAACCCTGTTGCTTTTCCTTATTCCAGCTGCTGTGGGAGCAATGGCACTTCCAGAATTCCATGTTTGAAAGCCTCGTTGTGCTTTGGGAATCTGTTGCCAGCCAGGGATTTTGCAGCCAAGCGACCAAAAATAAAGGGAATATTTGATCCAACTTCTCCAGCCCTGGCTCCACCTTGGGAGCAGCCAAAAATGTTGTGGCCCTTCAGAAAGGACAAAGGTTTAAATTTCCAGCACTTCTCCCTCACTTCTCACTCCATGGGGAACTTCTCCCCAGTTCTGGATACCCGGGAGATTGGGAAGATATTGGAATTTCATTTTATGGATTTGTTCAAGTCTGGGAGGTGGGACAACAATAATATTGCTGTCAACCCTTTTCCATGGCAAATTTTTCCAAAATATCCAATCTAAACCTGCCCTGGCCCAGCCTGAGGCCGTTCCCTCTCCTCCTCTCCCTGTTCCCTGGGACCAGAGCCCAAACCCCCCGGCTGTCCCCTCCTGGCAGGAGTTGTGGAAATTTTCCATAATTTCCACCTGGTTGAACATTTTATTCCTCAGCTGGGCAGCAGGGAATTGTCCAAGCTGCTGGAATTCCTTATCCACAAAACTGAAACCCCTTAACAAGTTGTTGGTGACATTTGTGGGGAAATATTGGTGGACAGGTGGATAGAGCCGGTTTTACCCGGATAACGGAATTCCCACTGGACAAGAACGAGGATGAATTGGTGAATCATGGAATCATGGAAAGCCTTGGGTTCAAGGGATGTTGAATCCCATCCAGTCCCACCCCCTTCCATGGGCAGGAACACCTTCCACTATCCCAGGTTTTTCCAAGCCCCATCCAATCTGGCCTTGGACATTTCCAGGGAATTCCACTTGAAATCCCGGCTGGAGCAAAGTTTATATCAAAGCAGCCGGATAAACCGGTGGAGATTGCAGAGCCTGACCTCCTTTGGGACAGGAGGATTTCTTGGGACAAGGCTACCTGTCAGATTCCTTTAAAACCTATAATTATTGGACTTTTCACCCACATTTCCCTGTGGATCCTATCCCATTTCCCTGGTGGGCTGCACAGAGCCTCAGCCCTCATCCTGTGCTGGATTTTGGCCTCAGGAGCAGCAGAATTTTCCCATCCACAGCTGGAAACATCCCAGACTATTTGATGATAAGGTTTGGAAAGGGCTGAGCCATATTTTCTTCCCTATTCCTGGCCGGAAAAATCATCTCCACCTGTCCAGCAGGTTCAAATAAAGGAGTAAAAAAGCTGCATCATGGATATATTACACAGGAAATCTTATTTAAATCCATTTATTCACTACATTGGGAGCCTTATTTAAATCCATTTATTCACTACATTGAGAACCTTATTTAAATCCATTTATTCACTACATTTAAATAAAAGCCAGAGCAAAGAAAATGAAAAAAATTGGCATCACAAATACTGTGGTTTTGTCATGTTTTCTGTACATCGAATATTTGTTTTACAGCAGAACTTCCCGGGAATCTTGCTGGGAGCTGCCAGGGAATTGCCAGCAATTATTTTCTTGGTATTTGCTTAAATAACCCTGAGGTTTAATATTGTTTGACGCCTTCTGAAATATCCTGGGAAGGCAGAACTCTGAGTTCTGCTGCTGCCCAGAGATGAATTTTTATTCCAGAAAATTGGGAAGTAATTCCACATCCCTCACTCCTGCCAGAGTGCAGGAACAGGAGACATTTTCCAGCAGCCTCCTTGTCCATGACATTGAAAATTTTTAGGTGGGACAGCCAGAAAGGCATGAAGAGATCTGGGAAAAAGCAAAAAATTATGGAAAAATTCCATAATTCCACCTGTGGAATGCTCAATCCACCAATATCCTACAAAAGGTTCCTTCCCTCCCTCCCTTCTCCCTTCCTTTCCTTTCTTCCTCCTTTCCTTTTTTCCCTGTTGGTCCTTCTGCCCCATGGATCCAATAAATCCACGTCCACATCGCCCTGGGGGGAGATCTGACCTTGCTTTGGGACCTCTGGAATTTTTCCTGCACTGTTTGCAGATCCTGGGGAAAGTTACAGCCTTGAGCTGGGCCTGCAGGGACACCCAGAGACACCCAAAAAATGGGATTTGGGGATTTCCTGGTTTGGCTTTTTTAGATGGAAAGGCTGGAGAGGAGAAGGCTCCAGGGAGAGCTCAGAGCCCCTTGCAGGGCCTGGAGGGGCTCCAGGAGAGCTGGAGAGGGACTGGGGACAAGGGATGGAGGGACAGGACACAGGGAATGGCTTCAAATTGGAAAAGGGGAGATTTTGGTGGGATATTGGGATGGAATTCCTGGCTGGGAGGGTGGGGAGGGGCTGGGATGGAATTCCCAGAGCAGCTGTGGCTGCCCCTGGATCCCTGGCAGTGCCCAAGGCCAGGTTGGAGCAGCCTGGGACAGTGGGAGGTGTCCCTGCCATGGAATGGGTGCGATGGGATGGGATGGGATGGGATGGGATGGGATGGGATGGGATGGGATGGGATGGGATGGGATGGGATTCAAGGTCCTTCCAACCCAGATCCTTCCGGAATTCTGTGACACTGTCCTCTCCCTGTTTTCCATACTGCTCCTTTATAGTATGAGTAAAAGCATTATCCCTTCCGTAGTACTTCTTATTAATATAAATGGATATTAAAAGCTAATTTTAGATTATTTAATTTTAGATTATTTTAATCTGATTTTTTAATTCAGACTTTGGGTGTTTAAACAGATTTTTCAGTCCATGGTGTCAATGCACCCACTTGAATAACCTGAACACACTCAGCTGGACTATTATATTTAAATAATAATAATCTAATTGTATTATGTTGTACGTATTTAAACATGTCATAGAACAGAAGGAATTTCTGCCCCCACAACCACAGCCTGCCCATATTAATAATTTGAAGGATTAGCATTAAAAAAAAAAAAAACCCACAGAAATCCAGCTTTGTTTGCTGACCTGAGGTTTCCACGTTCTGCAATAAATTCGGACCAATCCAGACTGCAAATATTTACTGCTGTCCTCAGAGCCATTAGCAGAGCTTCAGTCAATAAAAGATGAAAATTCTGATGACAATAACTCGTTTAAGATCCCAAAAAAATAATTTCTTGTATGAGGAAAGAGAAAAACACCATCTGAGAGGGTGAAATTCCGTGAGATGTTGTCACAGAGCGTGGTTCCACCTGGAACAACGCCTGTCCTGGGAGATGGAGCCTTTGGAATTCCCAACACATCACTGGCATTTGGTGCCATGGACCTCATCCTGAAGAAATGAGCTCTGAGCATGAATTATGTTCAACACATCCCCAAAAAGCAGCAGCACATGGGATTGGTGCTGCTCACGTGAGGCTGACTGGGAAACACGAGGCCCACGAGGCAGAATGCGTGTCCACTTCCAACATTTCCAAGGATTTCCTTTGGATGGAGGGCTGGAATCAAATCTCCATCTCCTGCTGGCGTTGCTGTCACAGCGCCCAGGTCAGATTTGTTCCCACAGGGTCAGCAGGGCCAGTGGCATCCACGGTGTCTGTGTGGGAGCCCAGCACACCCCTCTGGCTGCCCTGGCTGTCTGAGACCCTGGCAGGGGCTCACAGACCTTGGCACCAGATCAAAACCACCTGTGGCTTCCATTTTAGCCCATGGAAAAAACTGACAACTCTGTGTGAGGAATTACAGCCACAAGGGTTTGAGCAGTGTGGTAGGTGAATTAACACAGGGTGGAAAAGTGGAATTTTGGGGCTTTTTTAGAATGGGGTTCAGGGGTACAAGATGGAGGGATTTGGGCGTGTCCTGACCTTCTTCTCCTTCTCCTTGCCCTCCATGTCTCGCTGTGCTGGTGACACTTTTCTGTTGGTTTCAGGCACAGACACACTGTCCAACATCAATGACAGACATTGGCACGTTATTGTAACCACGGCACACGGAGTTTTTGGTATAAAATGTGAACACTGCCCTGAGGGCAGACAGAATGCCATGGCCGAGCTGCTGGACAGAGCTCAGCAGGGCAGAGAGAGAATGTTCTAGAGAAGGGGAAATAAACACCCTTGAGAAGCCGACCCTGCACATTCAGACTCCTCCTTTGGCCGCACGGGCTGGGAGAAAAAGACTTTTTACATTCTCAGGTTCATCTCAACCACCAGACCCCCAAGATCTCTGTTCCTTGGAAATGTCTTGGAATATAATTTTCCTGCTTCGGCTGCTGCTGCTTTAGAAATAACTTCCCCTGAATTCAAATCAGTGGCGTTGGAACCCAGAATGGTTTGGTTTGGAGGGACCTTAAATCCCATCCCATTCCATGGCAGGGACACCTCCCACTGTCCCAGGCTGCTCCAGCCCCAGTGTCCAACCTGGCCTTGGGCACTGCCAGGGATCCAGGGGCAGCCACAGCTGCTCTGGCAATTCCAGCCCAGCCAGGAATTCCCAATTCCCAATCTCCCACCCATCCCTGCCCTCTGGCACTGGGAGCCATTCCCTGGCTCCTGTCCCTCCATCCCTTGTCCCCAGTCCCTCTCCAGCTCTCCTGGAGCCCCTTCAGGCCCTGCAAGGGTCTCTGAGCTCTCTCTGGAGCCTTCTCCTCTCCAGGTGAATATTCTCAGTTCTCTCAGCCTTTCCTCACAGCAGAGTTTATATTTTTTGTCCTCTTCAAAGGAAAAATTATTCAGAAAAAGAAGTAAAAAACCCCAACAACTGTGAAAGGCTTTAAAAGTCCTATTTCTCTTTTCCTCCCTCGAAAATGAAGTTTTTATTGCTTTTTCTGGTCGGGCCTAAGGCAGGATTTGCTATTTGAAAAACAAACTGCCAGCAGCCTCCAGCAAAGACAAGCTGCAGTCTCTGCTTTCTTCCCTCCACCTGTGATTTCCTCGCCTTTGTAAATATTTCTTCCAAGCGAGAAATCCGGCAGGATTTATTTGATCAACCACACATTTCTGCACAATCCATTGGGGAACATCAGGTAGGATTTGCAACCTGATCCAGATGGAAGCGGGACTCAGGGAAGAGTGAGGTTGGAGGGGTTTATCCCCTCTAACCTTGGGATGTTCCTTCTTAAATCCTTAAGGCAGTGAAGCCCCTGAACTTTGGGAATATAAAGGACATTTCCTATTTGTCAGGAGGCAGCTCTGTGACTTTCCCAAAAGGAAGGAAGTGAGGTTTGGCTCCAGAGTCCATGGAAATGTTCTCCAGGTCCCTGTGCTGAGGAGCAGAGCCAGGATCCAGCGGAGGATGCAGGGAGAAGGTGGGGAAAGGATGGGATTTTAAATGTGGGTTCTTAAATCCATCCCAGAACTCAGAGAAGGAGCAGGGTGGGATTTTGGGGTGTCTCATGCAGGGTCAGGAGTTGGACTGATGATCCCTGTAAATCCAGCTCAGGTAATTCCATGATTCCGTGATTCAGTGGAGAGTCAGTTTATGCCAAAAGAGCTTTCCCTCTTGTTCTTTGCAAATCCCTAAGAATTCCTGCTCGGAACAGCTGGTTCCATGAAAAGCCAGTGGAGTGGTGGCCGCTGCAGGCACAATCCTGCCAGGAATGCCGGTGATCCTGGCTCCACCCAGGACTGACGGCTCCTCCAGGCTCACTTCCACCCTCTGTGCTTCATTTCCCAGCTCTATCCATGCCCATGGAGCTGGAGAGGGAGCTGGAGGGAGCTCCCATCTCCTCCTGCTGCCCTGGGACAAAATATCTTTCCCTTAGTGCACGGATCTGACGTTGGAGCGTGAATCTGGGTCCAGGAGCAGCTCTGGATCAAAAGCAAAAGGCACAGCCCACTTCCCAAAAGTCTGGAAAATGTTTGGAAATTGGTTAAAAAGGAGTAAATATAAACCACGGGTGAACTTCTGCTTTCTATCCTCCTTTCCCTAATTCCTAGGAGCGTGTGGAGGGCTAAAGGGATGCCCAAACCCATGGGGAATCAGGGCAGGAAGTTCCAGACATTTGGAATTTATGGTTTGCTAATCCCAGAATCCCAGGATGGATCAGGCTGGAAGGGACCCCAGAGGGTCACTGGTGCCACTCCCTGCCCAGGGCACAGCATTGTGTCCATGTGGCTCTGGAATATCCCAGGGAGGAGACTCCAGCCCCTCTCTGGGCTCTGCCCAGGGCTGGGCACTGCCCAGGGCAGCAGTTCTGCCTCCTGTGCCCGGGAATTGCTGGGATCAGTCCCTGCTCATCTCTCTTGTCCCACTTCTGGGCGCCACCAAGAAGATCCTTGGTTCAGTTCATGGCAATTTCTTTGCCATTTGGGAAAAATGGCATGCCCCAAAAATTGGGAAAATTGGGGAAAATGATGCCCCAAATCCTGCACTGAAGCAGACCTGCACCAACAGTCATGCCCAGCTGTTTAAGACCAGAATGAAACCTTCCTTCCAGAGGGGAGGTTCTATGTAAACCCTCAAAAAATTGCTCTTTTAAATACCTCCAGACTCTGTGGGAAACCAAATGAAAGCAGGAGCTTTTAAGCAGCAGGAATGTGCAGTGTGGGCTCTGAATCACCCAGACTGCTGCAGGTTTGCACTTCTGCTCGGCAGCTCAGCTCTGCTCCCGCCCCAGAATGCGCCAAGTGCTGCTCCTGCAGCAGCTGAGCCAGCACAATCCTCCTGATGGCCCCTCTGCCGCCCTTCGTTCTGCTCCAGCTGCTCCCAAGGCTTCTTTTCTTCCACCACTTGCTCCATTAAGGATTTTATCCCAATTACTGAGCCCCTGCCCGTCCCCCTGGCAACAGAATCTCAAAAATTCCCCTCACGGGGCTTTGGGGTGGATCTTCTTCAGCCTGGGAGAGCTCAGAGACCAAAGGAGCTCCAGGAGAGCTGGAGAGGGACTGGGGACAAGGCATGGAGGGACAGGACACAGGGAATGGCTTCAAATTGGAAAAGGGGAAATTTAGATGGGATGTTGGGATGGAATTCCTGGCTGGGAGGGTGAGGAGAGGCTGGGATGGGATTGCCAGAGCAGCTGTGGCTGCCCCTGGATCCCTGGCAGTGCCCAAGGCCAGGTTGGAGCAGCCTGGGACAGTGGGAGGTGTCCCTGCCATGGCAGGGGTGGCACTGGGTGGGATTTAAGGTCCCTTCCAACCCAAACCTTCCCAGAATTCCAAGATTCTCCAAAACCTGCGCAGCAAAGGGAGAGCAGGGCGCTGCAGAGCTCATTTCACTCCCTAAATCAAAGCCTAATCAGAACCTAATAAAAATGGACAAATCTCTAATTGCATTTCACACCGGTTTTCTTTCACGGCCAAAGTCAATATTCCAACAATAAAGCTGATCCCAGAATAAACCTGGATTATCAAATCCGTTTGGTTTGTTGGATGACTGAATCATCAAGCCCTTAATAATCCCAGCAGCTCAGGCAGATTTGTGCAGCGCTGCAAACAAAAGGGGAAATTCCATCTTTATTTGCAGAAATGCTCATGAATTTTTCCTTCCTTTCCTCCTCCTCCCAAGACTTCTCCAATCCCTCATGGAAAATCAAAGTTTATCCCTGAAACCAAGTCCTTCTCCTCTCCCGAGCCAAGCATTTCCTCACTCAGAACAGCCCAGGACTTGATGCAATGCCGTGTTTGGCTTTGGAAAACTTGGGGAAGGTCAAAATTTAGGGAGAGGTGAGGGATCACATCTGGCAGAGCTGAAACAGGGGGGTGCAATAATGGATAAATCACAGCAAGGAGAGCTCCTGGGGGTCCTCACAAACTTCCCAAAAGTTTGGGCACAAAAAAAGCTCACAACATCCTAATTACTTATGAAAATCTGGGGGGAAAAAATGCTAAAACCACAATGGACAAATCCCCAGCAATTTTATAATCCCATTTTTGGGGATCTGTGGAACAACCTGCTTCTGACATGTGCCATAACAACATCCCCACCGAATTCAGAGCTGTTGAGGGGCTTTAAAATGCAGATATTTAACGAGATGCCCAATTAAGCAGAAGCACAGCCATTTGTGCTGCCATTTCTCACAGAAACCTGAGGGATTTGAGGCTCTGACTCATTAGGACTTGGACGTGTAAAGTCTTTGTGGGGTTAGAAAATAGAAAGAGAGAAAAAATAAGTTAATTTGCATTGTTCTGATGGAAAGGGGGGATTAGGAAGGGTAGGACAGGAAGGCTGGGTACAAAATTCCTTGGGGAGCGAAGGATGCAAGGCAGGGATGGTTCCACAGGTGAGGACATGGAAGAACTGGGAAAACCTTGGCTTCTGTAATGTGCATCTCCCTGGACAGAGCCAGATCCATTCCAAGTTTCAAAGGAAAGTTGCTCACATGGAGAAGGGAAGGATCCAGGGAAATCCCAGAGCCCCTTGCAGGGCCTGGAGGGGCTCCAGGAGAGCTGGAGAGGGACTGGGGACAAGGGATGGAGGGACAGGAGCCAGGAAATGGCTCCCAGTGCCAGAGGGCAGGGATGGGTGGGAGATTGGGAATTGGGAATTCCTGGCTGGGCTGGAATTCCCAGAGCAATTCCATGATTCATTTTGGAAATGGGCCCATCCCATCTCCTGCAGGACCTGCCTGCACTGGGACATCCCCAAGGACCAACCATTCCCATTTCCAAGGTTTGGCGTTCATGAAACATTCAGAGCTTCCCAAGCAAGTCAACAAAAGGATCTGAGGGAAGTTTCAGGTCTGAGGCCACGCTTGAATGGCTCATTCCCAGCCCTCTGGGATTGTTTTCCTTCCACTCTAAGTAAGGATGGAATAATCAATTTATGATGAAGTTTGTGCCATCCAATATTCCCAGTAATTCAGTTTGCCAGGTGGAAGCATCCGAGTCATTAATCACCTGTTCTGTGCTTGATACTCTTTTAATATTTAACACCAGGAGAAGGCATTTGTTTGTTTAGCGATGTCAGGGACAAACCAGCTGTGATTTCAATTCAGCCCAGACAAGAAAGATGAAAACATCTTTTAAAACTGCTTTAAAAAGGAGTCTCTTTGTCTAAAGGAAGAGTCACGATGTAGAGGGAATAAATCAAGTCAGGCTGAAGCTTCAGAAATGAGAAGAGCAATAAAGAAGATCCCTTGTTCCTTTGCTGGTGCCCAGGACAGATTTTTTTCTAAGCTGTGTTGCTTTAAAACTGGATTTAGATGCTTCTTCTGAACAGAGAAAGGGCAAAATTTAATCTTATTCTGGCCCCCATGTGACAAGTTGGACATGGAGGGGCTGGAGCATGTCCAGGGAAGGGAAAGGAGCTGGGAAGGGGCTGGAGAATTCCTGAGGGAGCTGGGAAGGGGCTGAGCCTGGAGCAAAGGAGCTCAGGGGGGACCTTGTGGCTCTGCACAGCTCCTGCCAGGAGGGGACAGCCGGGGGGGTCGGGCTCTGCTCCAGGGAACAGGGACAGGAGGAGAGGGAATGGCCTCAGGCTGGGCCAGGGCAGGCTCAGGGGGGATATTGGGAAAATTCTTTCATAGAAAAGGAGTTGCCCAGGGCAGGGGTGGAGTCCCAATTTCTGGAGGGCTTTGAAAGCCCTCTGGATGTGGCACTTGGGGACATTGGGCAGTGGTGGCCTTGGCAGTGCTGGGGAACATTGGACTCCATGATCTCAGAGGGCTTTTCCAGCCTCAGCGATTCCACGATCTTATGAGCAAGCTCCGTCCATTTTGTGCAAAAATTCCTACAAGGGAGACAAATGTGGAAAAGTCCGGAATTTTCCAAACCTCTGGAAATTGCCAACACTGACCAACAGCCCGAAATAACCAGAAAGAAACAGGCAAAGGCCCTCTTCATCCCTGTGCTCCAATTCCACCTCCCAGAGCTGGAGAACAGATCCCACTTCCCAAATCCCACCCTCTCCCTTTTCCAGTGGGAAACAAGGAGCAGCTTCCCTGTTGTTCTCAGCACATCCTATTATGGCAATGAACACAAATCATCAAATTACAGCCCCTTAATCACCCTAAACAAGCTCCACACCACGAGTTCCCCCATTAAAACCCACGGCCTGTTCGTCGAGCCGACAGTTCCGTGTGAGGAATGACATTAAAATCCCTCCTTGGTTGGGAATAAAAAATTGAAAACTCCCCTGTTGTACTGAACAAACAACAGGGGGAAGGGATTGACTGGTAATGGATCCATGTGGATGAAGGAGTTGGAGCTGGGACTCAAATCCAGTGGATCAGGAGGGTTTAATAAGGAGGGACGCTCGTCTCTGTCACCATTTATTGACTGGGGACACAGAGGTGTCACCTGCTGACAAAAGAAATTATTTCCTTGGCCACGGCAGTGAGAGGAAAGATCCCACAGGTTGCTGGATTTCAGCTGGGTTTTAATTTGCCGTGGGGGAGGAGGAAAGGAAATTCTCTTGGGAATTTTCAGGGAGAAGGGAAGAGCACCTGGCACATCCCAGTGAGGAGGCCTAAAACCCACTGAGGAAGCCTATCCCGTTTTTGTTTTGTCCTAAAACCAAAAATGGGATAACTGGGAGCTCAGCCAGGGGCACTGGGCTTGTCCCAGCTGTGGTGTGGCCACCAAGCCCAGGGCAGTGACAATCCCTGAGCTGGCATCTCAAATCCTGGGATCATCTCTGGGCCTCTCCCAACAAAACACTGAGGGGCTGGAGCGTGTCCAGGGAAGAGAATGGAGCTGGGAAGGGGCTGGAGAATTCCTGAGGGAGCTGGGAAGGGGCTGGAGAATTCCTGAGGGAGCTGGGAAGGGGCTGAGCCTGGAGCAAAGGAGGCTCAGGGGGACCTTGTGGCTCTGCACAGCTCCTGCCAGGAGGGGACAGCCGGGGGGGTCGGGCTCTGCTCCAGGGAACAGGGACAGGAGGAGAGGGAACGGCCTCAGGCTGGGCCAGGGCAGGCTCAGGGTGGGCAGCAGCAGGAATTTCCCCATGGAAAGGGGGCTCAGGCCTTGGCACTGCCCAGGGAGGTTTGGAGTGCCCATCCCTGGAGGGATTTCAAATCCCTGGGGATTTGAAATGTGGCACTTGGGGACGTGGGGCAGTGGTGACCCTGGCAGTGCTGGGTTAACAGTTGGACTCCATGATCTTAGAGAATTTTTAAATAATTCCGTTATTTTCAACACATCCACAAGCTTCTTTTCCTCCCTCCTTAACAAAAGAGACACAGAGGAGCAAAGAACTCTGAATTCCGAATCCAACAGGAGAGCAAAGAATCATCCAAACTCCAGTGGTTTGATTTGCTTTTGGGTTCTTTTTAAATTGACTTTAAATGCAACCCACAAAGGGTCACAAAACTCAAGGAAATCCTACCTGGAAGTGCCTGATGGCTGTGGAAAGAATTCCCTCTTCATCCTTGCAAGCAGCGCCTTCCTCTGTGCAGATTCCCAGGATTTTCAGCATTGTGGGGGATGCTCAGCAGCTTCACAAGGCTGGGGGGGCTTCAAGGTGGTGGGAAAGGAATGGTGCCAGATGACAGCGATGCCTTTTCATTATCCTAAAAGCTTAGGAAAATAATTCCAAACCCAAAGAGGGTAAAACGGGATTAGAGGCATTCTCCTCTCCGGAATGCAGCGAGGAATAATCAAATTGTTATTCAAAAAAAGGGAGTGGGTGGTGTTTAATTTATCAAACATGGGGCTTGCCCTCCTAATCCCTCTCAGGTTCGCTACCACTTCTGTAGGAAAGTGCCCACGTGGGATTTAGGAGATCTCAGTCCTGGAGGAAGGGATGGCAAAGCTGGAGGGGCAAAAGGGAAGGAATGTGTGACTCCAGAGTCACTGGAGCAGGAATAAATTTGCTCCAGTGTGCAAAAAAAATAGGATATTCTGCGTGCTCCTGATGTCTGGAGCTTAAGGAGTTTTTTGTCTGTTTTGCACCTCAGTCCCATCTGCTCTGCCCCACTTTGGGGAGGATTCAAGGAGAGGGAATAACCATTCCCAGCCTTCCCTCCCTTTCCCAGTCAGCTCCCAGATCAGCCATAAACCGAGTGACAAATCCGATCCTCATCTGCCAAGCTCAGGACGTCTCATCCCTTGGTTTTACTGATATTTTTGGAAAATACAATCAAATGTGGAAGGCAGGTGCCTTTGTGTTGCATCAGGGCTTCACAGGAACAGGATAAAATTCCATCTGCACCACAAATTTATGGTTTTTCCTCTTTTTCCTGTCTGCGTTTTACACTAAAGGACTCCTGTTGTGGCCTGAAACATCTACAAGGTGCTTGGACAAATAAATATCAGTGAACAGGTTGCAAGATGTGGATATTTATGGAAAAAACAAGTAGAAGGTAATTATTGAATTTTTTTTACTCTTTTTTTTTCTGTATTAGGGTGAATTTGGCCAGTATTGGATTCTTCCCTATGGAAGCACAATCCCAGGAAGTCTTGTCACAGCCCTGTGGCAGTAAATGATCACAGAAAACCTTGGAATTCTGAATGTTTTTCCTTGATAAATTCCTTACATCACTCCATAAAACTGAGCTCTGCAGGGCATTGTTTTGGGGGAAAGACGGAATCAAAACAACCATGGGATACCAGGCAGATCCTGACTGGGAGTGTCTGGTTAATTTAAAGCCACCGGGAAAAAAAATCCAAAAAAAATTCTTGGCATTTGAGATATAAAAACATAAACGATGATTCTTGTTAAAAATGTATGGTCAAAAAATTATTGCCTTTGAGTTTTGCTGTTCACAGTTGGAGCCTCTGAGTTCTGAAGACTCAAACCCTTCAGCAGAGTCAGCTCCTCACTCTTAACATCAATTTATTGGGGAAATAATGAGCTCAGATGAAAATATTCCAAACTGAAGCATACATGGAGTTATCCTCTCCCTTTTCCAGCTCCACCATGCCCATCCTACTCTCCAAAGCATCATTTTGGGTGGATGAGGACAATTTTGACCAGTCAATCCCATATTTTGCTGCTGGAGTTCCTCAGCCAAGGCAGGGTCTCGGCTCTGGGTCTTCCCGGGTCCTGCAGGTTGAGTTTCCAAAGCTGACAGGTTTTCCTGGCACAATTCCCATCTCCTGGAGTGCTGGGAGCAATCTGGCTCTGCCAGAGCCTTTTGGCACATCCTGGTGCTTTTTGTGGAAAACAGGAGGTGAGGAGACAGATTTTAATCACTGGACAAGCACTAATTGACATCGGTTGTGTCCTAATTGGGAGAAGGGAAGGAATTGGTTATGGACATTCCAGGAAGAAAAAGCCTGGATTTTTCCACACTTTTATAAAGATAAAGATCCTTTTCCTCTTTAAACCTGACAAAAATGGAACTGGAGGAAAATAACTTGGTGAGATATCAAATGATAACAACCTTAAATGCTCACCTTGGACTTCCTTGGAATCCCTGAGTTATCCATGGAGCCCAAGAGAAGGTTTGGGATATAAATAGGGCCCAGTGGGAGCTTTCAAAAGCAGCTTGTTCAGTGGAGAGGAGCTGCCAAAACCAGAGCCTTTTCCAGGGATTTATGGGGTTTGACAAGTTGCAGGTGGGGTGTGAGGACAGGAGGCCGCCCAGCAGCTGACGGAGTCACCGGAAAATGAGGAATTTGTTTCCAAGTGGCTGCTTGACCTAATTCCCACTGAAAACATGGATTTGACTTGTTCTTGCCGCAGGAAAGCCAAGCTGCTCCTGCTCTGGTGAGTTCTGCGCACTTGAGGAGGTTTAACAAGGAATCGTGGGATGGTCTGGATGGGAAAGAGCTTAAATCCCATCCAGTTCCCTCTGCCATGGCAGGGACACCTCCCACTGTGCCAGGCTGCTCCAGCCCCAGTGTCCAACCTGGCCTTGGGCACTGCCAGGGATCCAGGGGCAGCCACAGCTGCTCTGGGAACTCCAGCCCAGCCAGGAATTCCCAGTTCCCAATCTCCCACCCATCCCTGCCCTCTGGCAGTGGGAGCCATTCCCTGGGTCCTGTCCTTCCATGCTCTTGGCCCAGTTCCCTCTCCATATTTTGCTGCCTAATAATAAAACTGTCTCAAAAACAAAAATTTGATTTGCCTGTGAAGGACATGATGTTGTCACTGGGATAACGTCCCTTGCAAGATCCCCACTTTTCTGCTGAATGTGAAATCTCAGATTAGAGGGAAACATGTAAGACATTTTGTCATCCTTGTCAGGAGCAGAAGGTTCAGCTCCGGGCTCTCAGAGCTCCAGGGGGTATGAAATTAGAGGGAACGGCCTCAGGCTGGGCCAGGGGAGGCTCAGGCTGGACATCAGCAGCAATTTCCCCATGGAAAGGATGCTCAGGATTTGGCAGGGGCTGCCCAAGGGGTTTTGGAGTGCCCATCCCTGGAGGTGCCCAAGGAATTCTTGGATGTGACACTCTGGGCTGGGGACAAGCTGGGGATGGGGCACAGCTTGGGCTCAGTCTGGGAATTCTTTCCCAGCTCCGGAGACCCTAGGATTCAGTGAAATGTGCACCTCCTTTTCTTCCCAAGTCCTTAAATATTCAAAACAAGATTTGACAAAAACGTGCCAAGAAATATTCCGTGGAGTTGCTTTCAAGGGGATAAAAATCCACATTGCAAAAGAACTGGTTACGGAATATAAAATACGGGATCATTAAAGGAAGAGCACATGGATGTCTCCTGTTTTCCTTGAGGTCCCAATCCATCAGGCAATTCCTCTGGAGGGAAGAACATTCCAAACTTTCTGCATCTGCCTGAATACAGATGGACTAATGCATGTGCTTGGTCGCTTTGCTCAGCAGGTTTCTTAATTAGAGAAGTTGTTTAAAAAAAGGTCCTGTGGTGATTGATTTTCCATCCTTGCTTTTGGAACCAGTGGATTTCAAACTGGTGAGAGGCAACCGCAGCTCAGCAGGTTGCAAAATATTAATTAAAGCCATGCTCTTGCAAAGAGTCCCCTGAAGGGAAAGAAATTCAGGCAGGAGGAGCCACTTGTTGGTCTGAGGACAAATTCTTGTGTTAGACATGTAAAAACCACTGGGGTGATCAGGAAATGAACTCCAGGAAAAATGAATCCTGGATATATATATAATTTTATTTTTATTTTCTCTTGGCTTTTTCCTATGGAAGCTATCAGTGTAAGCTCCTAAAATGTGCCTGGATTTCCTACCTGGAACAGCAGGGAATAAATGCTGGAAGTCCCTAATCTCCCACTGAGGGAAAACCAATGATGGAATCTCGCTCTGCATCCGTGGCGGCTCAGTCAGAAGTCATGGAATTACAGAGTCGTGGAATCACGGAATGGATTGGGTTGGAAGCGACCTTAAAACCCGCCATGGGCAGGGAACCTTCCACCAGATGATGGCCTTGAAGGACATGGAAACCCCTCACCAGGGCTGAGCTGGGGGTGAAAATCTACCCAGGCAACGCCGAACCCGCCAGCACCAAAACCTCCTTCCCACCCCCAGCCATTTGCATATTCCCTATTTCCTATTGGACAACCCAATTTCCATAAGCTTGAATCATTATTTTGCTTTTGAGAAATTAAATCATCGCCTTCCCAATTTTCATTCCTGTAATTTATTTTTATGAGGCGATGCTGGAAAGGGCAAAAATAATGAATATTTTGAAATATGTGGAAGGCAGAGCTGTGTGTTCCCGGAGAGCCGTGCAGGAGAGGCAGGAATAAACCTTTTTTTTTTTTTTTTTTTTTTTTTTTTGGGAAAGAAATAAGAACATTCAAATTTGTTTTTAGTAGCACTGCAATGAAAACTGCCAGGGGAGGTTTAGGTTGGATATCAGGGAAAGGTTTTTTCCCCCAGAGGGTGCTGGGCACTGGAACAACTTCCCAGGGAATGGACTCCAGGAATGTTTGGACAATGCTCCCAGGGATGCACAGGGTGGGATTGTTGGGGGTGTCTGAGCTGGACTGGATGATCTCTGTGTGCCTGTAGCACTCAGGATATTCCATGACTCCATGATACAAATCCTAATGCCCGTATTCCACCATTAAATTTTGGCATGTGAATTTTTTTTTTCTCTTGTTCTCCAACATCAGACAGATTTAACAAAGAATTTATTTTACAGTGAAGGTGGGAAGGACCTGGAATGGAATTCCCAGAGAAGCTGTGGCTGCCCCTGGATCCCTGGAAGTGTCCAAGGCCAGGTTGGACAGGGCTTGGAGCACCTGGGACAGTGGGAGGTGTTCCTGCCATGGCAGGGGTGGCATTGGATGATCCTTAAAATCCCTTCCAACCCAAACCATCCCATGATTCTATTTTAAGATTAAAGCTCACAGACTGTGGCTTTTCTCCTTCCTGTCGGGAAGATCTTGATGGATTAAGGAAACCATCCCATTTTGGGAACTACACGAGACAGTGGGAAGAGCCCAGTAAAAGGAAGGGATCTGGATTCCCTGGAAAAGCTGGCCCTTAATTAATAACATTTTGAAGCAGTGAAATACGAAGACCAGGAAGGTAAAGGGGAAATTTTTTTAATGGAAGTGATATTTTCCCCTATTTTCCTTCAGTGGCCATAGGAAGCCAAATTATGCTGTGCGAGGAGGGGAGGAAGAAGAGGGGCACAACATGGTGTTCGTGGGGGGACGGGAATGCAGGGAACAATATTCCCTCTGTCTGGAGCATCACTGTGAGAGCGGGCCCAGTTTTGGCATCTGCACCCTGAAAGGAGGTGGATAAATGGAAATGTCTGCACAGAGCTGCTGTCAGGGGCTTTTTGCAGACACTAAAGGCATTCAGGGCCTGAAAAAAAAGCAAATTCCTCATTAGCTTGAGCACAATGTCCAAAGGATCCAGGAAAGGGCAAAACCATTCCTCTTCCTGAGCTGCTCTTTCATTCAGGAATCCAATGGCTATAAATAAACACCAGCAGAGCTGCACTGGGAGAAAAAAAAAAAGGATATTATTATTTTTATTTGGTTTTTTTATTGTTCTTTTCTTTTTTCTTTTATTTTCTTTCTTTTCTTTATATTTTTATTGTTCTTTTTTTTTTTTTTTTTTTTTAAAGAAGATTTTGGAATAGCTCACAAAGGGATGTAACCAAAACCCTCCCAGCACTCAAACCTATCCCAGTTTTCCCTGCAGAGATGTTTGGCTTTGGATGCAGAACAGAAGAGTTCCTAGCGGCCACTGAAGAAATTTCTCCCCCAAGGTGCTGGTCAGAGCCATCATCCCGAAAAATTTCTTCATGTAAAAGGTTGTCCAGCATTGGAAGTGATGCCCAGGGAAGTGGGGGATTCCCTGTCCCTGGAAGTGTTCAAAACCGTGTGGATGTGGTACTTGAGGACATGGTGTAGTGGTGAACCTCGTGGTAGTGCTGGTGGATGGCTGGACTTGATCTTGGAGCTGATTTCCAACCTCAACAATCCCATGACTGTATCAGTCTGATCCTGGTGTTTCTTCCCAGATCCAGCCCAGGAATCCCCCTGGCACTGGTGGGTTGGGATATGAAGCCACCAACGTGAGCTGGTTTTCTGGCTCTTGGTTTGTTCTAAGATTTTACAGAGCAACATTTTGGTTGGGGTACGAGAGGTGGAGCTTCATTCCCAACAAATTTCCCGGGACGAACAGAGCAATTCCAGAGCCTCAACACCAACCACAAAGCAAAGCACTTCCAAAAGTTCCTTTCCAAACCCCAGGTTGGAGGTTCTCCACTTCTTCCATGCTGTCCCCTGCAGAGGCACCTCCCAGCAGTGCCACCCTCCCGGGATCATCCTAATGGAGATTGAGGGATTGCTTTTGTCCCCAGAAGTGGCAGCTGTGACCTGCAGGGAGCAAAGCCACGATTAGCAGGTGATTTCCCAAAGACCTTTGGTTTCCAATAATTCCTCTGGCCACCCATGCTATTGGATTGAGGAGCTAAAAGCAGTTCCCAAAGGCTTTTAATTTTATTTAATGAAGAAAAGAGCTGATTTCATAGTGAATGAGGTTTTTCATAGTGATCAGATTATAAGATAATTAAAAATATATATATAATAGGATTTCAAGAAGCTTTCCCTTCCATTTCCACCAGCATTTCCCAGCAGGAATTTCGCTCTTCCTGCTCCTTCATGGAGATTATAAATAAAAACTGAGGAACTGTCAGGAAAGACAATGGGAGTTTGCCACAAAAGAGAATTTTTGGCTCATTTTGCATCACATTGGTGGCTCAGAAATTAATTTGATTTGATTCTTGATAAAATTCCAGGAGCTGCAAGGGCTCCAGACTATCCCATGAAAGCAATGCCTCCTGCCCTGGAACAATGCAACTGCATCCCAGTTGGAACAAAAATCCTCCCAGGTGAGTCCTGGGACATGAATCCACACTAAAAAGACATTCCAATTTTTTTAAGATGGCAGGAATTAGATGGCAAATCAGTTAATTCCTGTTTTACATGGATTTCTTATCCAGGATTTTATTAGATCCTGGTTTTATTTCATCTCACTGGGGTGAGAAGCTGTGGCTGCCCCATCCCTGGAATTGTCCAAGGCCAGGTTGGACAGGGCTTGGAGCAACCTGGTGGGATGAGATGGGTTTTAAAGTCCTTCCACCTCAAACCATTCCATGATTTTATAATTCCATGTTCCAGGATATTAATTTAGCCCAGAGCCTCATGGATGTCTGTCTTCTTTAATGTCTGGGGATTTTTCCCAAGGGAAGGAATGTGGGTGCAGGGAACATTTCAGCTGGGCAGGATCTCTGGAGATCCCTGGTGCGGTGTCATAGCACCACAGGGTGCAAATTCCTTGGAAAAAGAACTCCCTCAGCATGTTCTGAAGGCTCAGCTTTTGTAAAACCAGGTTTGAGCCCAACTTAGACATGAGAGTAACATTAAGTTTTTCCCTGGGGATGGAGTATTTTCAATGCTGCCAAGTCCACTTCCCATTTTCCTGCATAACAAACTTCAAAAAACATAGGAAACAAAATTAAAAATTCCTGAAGTTCTCATCCCATTTTCTAAATCTGATCCTGGCAGCTTTGGAGCAACATGGGAGTGTTTTAACTGAAGCAGCAATTTCCCGTTTATATCCATCCATCCATCATCCATCCATCCATCCATCATCCATCATCCATCATCCATCCATCCATCATCCATCCATCCATCCATCCATCATCCATCCATCATCCATCATCCATCCATCCATCATCCATCCATCCATCCATCACCCATCCATCCATCCATCATCCATCATCCATCATCCATCCATCCATCATCTATCATCCATCCATCCATCCATCCATCCATCATCCATCCATCCATCCATCATCCATCCATCATCCATCCATCCATCCATCCATCCATCCATCCATCATCCATCCATCCATCCATCCATCCATCATCCATCCATCCATCCATTCATCCATCCATCCATCCATCCATCCATCATCCATCCATCCATCCATTCATCCATCCATCCATCCATCCATCCATCCATCATCCATCCATCCATCCATCCATCATCCATCCATCATCCATCCATCCATCATCCATCCATCATCCATCCATCATCCATCCATCCATCATCCATCCATCATCCATCCATCCATCCATTCATCCATCCATCCATCATCCATCCATCCATCCATCCATCCATCCATCATCCATCCATCATCCATCCATCCATCCATCCATCCATCCATCATCCATCCATCCATCCATCCATCCATCCATCCATCCATCATCCATCCATCATCCATCCATCCATCATCCATCCATCCATCCATCCATCCATCCATCCATCCATCCATCCATCATCCATCCATCATCCATCCATCCATCCATCATCCATCCATCATCCATCCATCCATCCATCCATCCATCCATCCATGGATCCATCCATCCATCCATCCATCCATCTCCTGAGCATCTCCCCACATTCCATGTGGTTTTTTTTCCTGTCAGATTGATCCATGCAGTAACTCAGGAGACACAGAAGGGCAGATTCCTTCATAAATAGCCACCAATGATGAGTAAATCCTTCAGGAAAATTAATTCAGATGACATGAAACAGAGAGAATTTATCTTTATTAATCCATTTGAGGAAAAACCCAGTAGGTTTAATTTTGGGATGGTGTAAATAGTTACAAACATCTTTGTGTAAAGTGTTACACAAGGACAGGGTTACCCAAAATAGGCAATTCTGCGGAGATGGGCAGAGATTTGTTGTTCCACTGTTCCCAGTTTGACATCCTTTGGATCTTTCCCTGGAAATGGCACGAGAAAGAATTTCAGGCCCTTTTCCCCAGGAAGAATTCCCAGCACAGCCCTGTTCTGCAGCATAAAGATGTTCAAGGACCAAAGAGACACAAAAAAACCCCGAAACCAAAAACCAGCTTTAAAAAAATTATGAACTCCTAAAATGAGTCCATCTGCTGGCTCCTAAAAGGAAATTTATATCCTTAGGAAAAGCCACTCAGGTTTCAAAGGACATGAAGCTCATTTATTACTCCTTGCCTTTGAGTAAAAAGTGGTTTATGGTGTCTTCCTCTTCCCACCTTTAGCTCGTTGTGGGAACGGGGCGACAGCTGATATTTACAGGCATTAACGGGATCAGGAAAGGAATTGTTCTTGATCCCTCCCTTGGAAATTTGATGGGATTCACAGTAACTTAATTGGAAAAGAGAGAAATCAGATCAGGAGAGGCAGTTGACCTCTAAAACCATGGTGATAAAAGAACCTCTTTTATCAGATGTCATAAAAGAGATGTTCTGAGAAGGAACAATGCTGAGATTTAGGGGATGTTTTATGTTCCTGGCTCTGCCAGAGCTCCCGGGGACCCGGGTCAAGACATAAAGTTTGTGTTGCTCAGATGATGGTCCCCTCACTCCTCCACAATCCCCTCCTTTCTCACTCCTCAGGATTCACTCAGCTCCCTCGGGGAGGTCAGGATGTCCCTGACATCAGGTGTTTTCCACAGGGCCACCACCACTCCGTTTATGGAGTTAATATCCAGGGGATTTGGGGAGCTGAAGGATGTGGGGGAGGAAAAGTGGCTGTGCAGGGTCCTGGGGCATCTCCTGGGATTTGGGGGAACCTTTTTAGGGGTGAGTTTCCCACCCTGGAGAGTTTCTCCCTTTCTGTGGAAATCCGTTCTCTGCACACTCTGCTCTTCCAGACCTTCCTGGGGATGAGTTGGAGATTCCCGGGGTCTGGGGTGGTCTCGATCCCCCTCCAATCCGTGGGCACTTCCCAGCCTCATTCCTGCCCCGTGCTGGGCTGTGCTGATCTCCAGGAGCCAGACCAGGGATGGCATTCCCAGAAAACTCCCACCTCCACATGGCCCCTTCTCCAGCCACATCCTGTTTTTCCCAGGGAGTGTCACCAACAACCCTTGGATGGCTCCACCCAGCTGTGGGTTTTTGGCCTACTGCAAATGCCCCTCATCCTCTAATTTATGAGAGGGAAAGTGTCTTATCCCCTCACCTTGGAGCAGAGATTTGCATGGAATACTTGGAATAATACAGGGAATCGTAGGATGTCACTGGGAGAAGTTCTACAAAAGCGTCAAAGAGAAATCTGTGAAGCTGAACACCTTCGGGAAGCAGGCCAGAGGTGTCTCAAGGTGCACTGTGGCAACTCCAGGACGTGGAATCATGGAATTACACAGTCCTGGGTCTTGGAAAACCCTCAAAGACCATCAGGCCTAACCTACAACCCAGCACTGCCAAGGCCACCACTACCCCGTGTCCCCAAGGGCCACATCTGGATGCTGAGGGGGACCAGAGCCAAAACTACCGGGAACAACGGAAGGGATGGATGTGGATTGTTCTTCCACCTTAATTATGGCGTTTCCTGACATTTGCTGGGCAGAATTCCAGTGCTTTCTTGGGGATTTATTTCCATGCCGGTGGAGCTGTGCTGAGTCAGCTCCCACCCCTGGGAGAGGACCCACACTCATTCCATACCCAGCCACATCCCGTTAATCAGCTGCCATTTAATTAATCAAAAAAGATCCCATGGATTAAATTCCCATTAGGGCCCTGTTGGAAGCAGTGACATTTCCAGCACTGCCGGGCAACCTTGCTGCCTTCACAGATGGCAGCGCTGCAAAATTGGCCAAATATTTTGCCCACGACTGGTTGGACAAACCAAAATCCCTCCATTCTAACGAGCTGTGGTACAGCAGGAATGAAATTCCTGCCGGAACAGATTGTTCCTCACTCCAACATATGCTGACTCTCCAACTTATTCCCACTTCCTGTCCACAAACATGGAAATACAGCTGAATTCAGTGCTTTGATCTGGGCCATGAATCCACAGGTTCCCAAAGAAATCCACTGGTTATTATGTTATTCAAAGAAGTGGAATTTATTTTTTCCATTTCTGGATGTTTTTTATTAAAACAGTTTTTGCAGGGGGAAGTTATTAAAGAGCCGTTGTGGGTCATTCATCAATAAGAAAACAGTAACCAAATAAATAAATAAATAGAATAAAAAGCCGCCCTGGGTACTCCAGCACACAGAAATTCCTTGCAGTGACAAAGCTGGAGCGTAATTACTTCTCCACATGCTGGGATGACTTTATTGTGGGAATCTGCACCCATCTGACTTGGAAATGACAAATTTCGCAGTGCTTTATTAGGATGTGACTGCTCAATGACTGATGTGACAGGGACACATCGAGCAATCCCAACCTCCGAATGCAGCTGCACTTTGTGATCTCCCAAATGGAGCTGCTTCCACTGATTCCAGGAACCTAAAGGAATTTCAGGGTGTTGTGGTGGCTATGAAACTCCTAGAAGCTTGGGTATTGATGTTCAAAGTGTTGCCATGGGCCTTTATAATATAATTAAATAGAAATATTAATGGAGTAAGACCCCATAATAGCCGCAGCTTTTTCTAGTGGTGGCTAAACACAGGGAAAAGCCATTTACTTTTGGAATGAACCAGAAGCAGAGCTGAAGGAAGGATGGTGTTACATGGCCTGGAGGCCTCAGAAGTCCTGGGATATCCCAGTTCCACTCTCCAAATTCTCTGTGTGTGGAAGGAATATCATAAAACTGGAGGAAAGCCCAAAAAATGGGGTGGGAGCAGTGACAATCCCAGTGTTCATCCCTTGGGACAGCTCCGAGCTGTCACTGCCTTGTTCCTCTTGTTCCCCTCGTTCCCAACATCCCCACTTGAGGAAATGGCCTCAAGTTGCACCAGGGAAGGTCCAGATCTGATTTTAGGGAAAATTTCTTCCTGGAAAGAAAGCACAGGCTGCCAGGGCAGTGGTGGACTCACCATCCCTGGAAGTGTTCCCAAAATGTGTGGATGTGGCACTTGGGGACACTCAGGTTTAGTGGTGACCATGGGGGTGGTGCTGGTCTATGGTTGGACTTGGTGACCTTAAAAGTCTTTTCCAACCTTAAAAATTCCATGATTTTGTGATCCAGTTCAAAGGTGAATTTAGCTGGAATTGCCCTTTGGACATCACTGGGTGGTGGCTTCAGTGGTGGTGCTCCCTGGGAACAAGGAATCCTTGGCCCTACGCTGAGCTGTGCCTGTTCCTTTCCCTGGGGATGGGCAGAAAGAAGAATTAGGGCAGCACACGGATAAAAAGATTTCAGTTAAACTGCCAGGAAATCAGATTTCCCAGAGAATTTGTGGACTCCCCATCCCTGGCAGTGCCCAAGGCCAGGTTGGATGGGACTTGGAGCACCCTGGGATAGTGGAAGGTGTCCCTGAGAATGGCAGGAGGTGGAACCGGATGGGTTTTAAAATCCTTTCCCTCGTGAACCATTCCATGGTTCCCCATTTCTATTTCTTTCTCCAGCCCCATACGGAGCAGGACATCCACCGGAACAGCCCCCAGGGGTTTGCAATTAAAGCAGAACAAAGATTCCGCACGGAGCAGACACAAACCCCTTTATTATCCCAACTCTGCTCCGGGGGAATTCATCCCTTACTCAATTGAAATTTCCATCTCAGCTCCACCTGTAAAAGAGCGTTGGAATCCTCATTATTCAATTAGACAGAGACAGCAGCAATAAAATATTCCTTTTTTTGCAGCAGAAGCTGAGTGATATTTCCTTGAATACCTGCAGCCATATTCCCTAATTGCTGCCTCATATATCCTAACTGTATTATTCCTGATTTCCAAGTGTAAATAAATGTACTGCTTGGGATGATCATATTTCACACCAATTTATTTGAATGACATTAATGAGTTCTCTCCACCACTGAGACCTCGCTTGGAGAGCTGGGCTCTGTTTTCCTGCCCATAATTTAATATAAAAAGGGTTCCCACCATCATGAATTAGATTTAAATAAATAAATAAGCAGCAGCTCTGGGGATGCCTGAAAGGATTTAATTTTTAGTTATTTGCATTCCTGTTAGGAGTCTGCAAAAACATTTAAAAAAAAATAACAATTTTATTTTTAAAAGGGAGACTTGGAAGTGATCTTGAAAAATCTGAAGTTTAGAAGATCCACTTTGCTGGGTCTCTTTAACAACAACTTTGCAGTTGGAATTGTCCAGTTCAAATTTGTAATCCTGGAAGGCACAAAATTGGCATTGGAATGGTTTAAAAAAGGACATAAAATCAAAGGAGGAAGAGATGGGTGCATGTTCTACCCAATATTTCTAAATATCAATGATATTTCATTTACCCAATGATAAAATATCTCGACATTTCTAAAATTACGACACAAGTGGGGCCTGAATTCCAAAGTCACATTCACTGGATCCTGTGGACAGAAACTCCCATTCCATTCACCTCCCGGTTTACCACATTCCCTTGGAATTCCCTTGGAATTCCCCTCCACCACTCTCCACTCTACATGAGCAAACAGCTCTTTGTCGTCTTCTGCTGAAGTTTTGGTGTCACCTCGATGGTGGAGCAAGGTCACGATGCCAAAAAAAACCAAAGTTTGGGCAAATAACGGCACCAAATTTAGGAGCTGTGCAGAAACTGAGTTAGGAAAGGGTTTCTCTGGATTTAGGGAAGGGTTTCTCTGCATATAGGAAGGGGTTTCTCTGTGGTCACTCCAGATGTGATCCAGGAGCTGGTTGGGACATGAATGGGAGATGCAGGGTTTGGGGTTCAATTCCTGTGCCGATTTTAGTGGAGCTTTGTGCCTTTGTCTCAGTTGGTTTTTTAGGCGCATCAGCAGGGATTTTTAGGTGTATAAATATGTTCTTCAGTGCAAAAATATAGGGGGGATTTAGGTGTATAAATGGGTTTTTAGGTGCATAAATAGACACCCTTGAGGGCCAGGGCCTTGAAGACATCAGTGGGAGGGGCTTTAGGACAGGAAGGGTGAATTTCCCTCTAAAAGAACCTTTTCCTGCACTTTATCCGTGGGTGAAACACTGGTTGGTCCTTGGCCTAAATCCCTGGCTGCCAAATTCCTGGATGCTGAGGTGATTCAGGATCACTCCTTTTCTCCCTGTCTCCAAGGGAGGTGATGATAAATAATTAAATTGAAAATAACAAAGTAGTTAAATTGGAAAGTATACATATTTTATAGTAATCAGTGCCCGTAATTAACACTGAGAGGCAGATTGGCCCTGAGGGGTGACATTTCAAATCCAGCATTTTCCCCCGTTCACATTCCCTCTGGAAAACCCTCAGTGGGAATGCTGCTCCTTTGGGAAGCGTCCTTGTGACCACGTGCTGGTGGCACCAATGGCTCGGTGACCTTCCCCCTGTGCTCTGCTCCACCCAACCTGGCTTGGGCACTTCCAGGGATGAGGCAGCCACGGTTTCTCGGGGAATCCCATCCCAGCCCCTCATCACCCACACAGGGAAGAATGTCTTCCCAATATCCAATTTAACCCCCCCCCCTCCTTCAGCATAATCCCTTCCCCCTTTTCCTATCAAACCTTTGCACCCAAACCCAACAGATCCTGCCTGGATGTCACTGCCCAGCCTCTGGATAGGCACCAAAATTCATCAGGCTAAATAAAAAGGCATCTCCCAGAGCAGTGCTTCCTTTGTGGAATTAAGATTCTTCGTGGAATTAAGATCCTTCATGGAATTAAGATCCTTCACGCATCCGCAGGGCTGCTCCTCTACCGTCGTTTCTCCCGACATCTCCGCAGGGCGTCCCCATCAACATTCCAGAGCCACCACCTGCCCACTGAAGCAGAGTTTATCCTCCACTTGATATTCCAGGAGTGCTTCTCCTTCCTTGGAGTGGCACAGTGCCACCCATCCATTCCGGAGCGAGCAGAACTCCGAGGAATCGCCGGAGCCAACCATCCGTTCCGCGCACGCCGGGGTCCCCAGCTGTCATTTCCCACACTGTTATGGTTCCATAAACTACCCTGACACCGTCATTATGCTCCCAAATTCGATCCCACTCCGCTGCTCCATGGAGATGGATGATCCCAGAGGTTGTTGCATTGGCAAAGAGAAGTTTGTGGCAGGGGGGTGGGAATGGCTGGGATATAACGCCGGCTGGAAAACGTCGGGGCAATTGATTCACTGCTGGCGACAGTAACGGAAAAGGCGCTGCTGATTCACAGGTGAGAGGATCCATAAAGCTTTAAATCCAGATTTATTGCAGGAGGTGGATTTATTTCCCTCAGGAACTGGAATTGCAGCTCTCCTCCCCCTCTTTATGAGGCATTTAATTAATCAGCCACAATAAACACGTTCAAAACTCGCATTAAGGTCTGAATTAGTCTTGGTGCTTGCTCCATTATGGATGTTTGGGAAAGCAGACAGGCTCATTCCAGGAATGAGGCCTCTCCAGCAGAGCCAGGAGCACCCAGAACTTGGGAAAAGGGAAAAAAAGGGGCTTATCCCTAACATAAAGGGAAATGCTCTGCTCACTTCTGTGTGGTGGAAAGGGAGAGCTCTGGATGTGGATTTCTGGGATGGAGGCAAATGGAGAGGTGAGGCCACCAACAGCACACGGTGGGGCTGCTTTTCCTTAAAAGAGAATCATGGAATGGTTTGGGATGGAAGGGACCTTAAAGCCCATCCAGAATGGCAGAGGGCAGGGTTAGATGGGATATTGGGAAGGAATTCCTGGCTGGGAGGGTGAAGAGGGGCTGGGATGGAATTCCCAGAGCAGCTGTGGCTGCCCCTGGATCCCTGGAGGTGCCCAAGGCCAGGTTGGACACTGGGGCTGGAGCAGCCTGGGACAGTGGGAGGTGTCCCTGCCATGGCAGGGGTGGCACTGGGTGGGATTTAAGGTCCCTCCCAACCCAAACCATTCCATGATTCCACGGGAGGAGGTGCAGACAAGGGAGAGTTCATGAACCCCGTAAGCCAATCCTACTAAATTCCATATTTACAATTGAATTCCATAATTCCTAGATTGCTGCTCCCAATGGCGAGCTGTGAATTAAATCATGGAAATCCCCAGGGGGGATGTGGCCACTTGTTCACAAACCAAAAAATATCATCAGAAAATAACGTGTGAGGGCAAATTCTCCTTGTGCTTCCCAGACTCTTTCCCATCCCAGATTTCCTTCCCCATTTCCCAGGTGCTGCTGTGTTCGTGTGAAAGGGAAAGGTGTTGAATGCAACCTGCCAGCCTGGTCTGACACAACTCCTGCCACGGAGCTCTGCCTGCTCTCATCCTCGGGGATGAAACGCAGGGAAGGATGTGGAAAATCAGCCCTGGATGAGGAGGGAGGAGCTGCTCCCTGGAGCATCTTTGGAAGATTCCAGGGTCACTTCCATGGCTGGGCAAATCCTCCCAGTCCTGGAGCTCTCGGGGCTGGAATTGCCGCTCTCATTTCAGGCTCAGCAAACCACGTTTAATCCACCCTCCAGCTCTGGGAGAGTTTAGGGCTCCCTGGGCAAGGAAAGGACATCCAAGGTAAGGGAAAGATGCTGATGGATGAATTTTAAAGGAGTGTTCCCAGGTTTCAGGGGTAGGGAAAGAATCCTTGGTTTGTGCTGTCGGGCAGGGCGTTATCGAGTGGAAAACTTGAGCTGCCAGGTAGAAAATACCAAAATTTGCATTGAATTAGTGGGATAAATCTTAATTTCAATCAATCAGGAATATGATTTAAAGGTTTTCTATAGGAATATGAGTCCTGATTGATCCCAGTCAATCAAAAACAGGATTTAAAGGGTTTCCCTTATCCTGCAGTCAATGCACAACCCAAAGAATAACAAATCAAACACAACCATGTTACATTCAGCTACCTGATCCCTAAATTACCTGAAAAAAAAAAAAAAAAAAACCAGAATATTCCAGTGTACTATTTATTTATTCCTATTCAAGCAATTTAAGGAAGGAAATTTATTGAAGGGAATTTAAGGGAGGTGAAAATTCCATGTCCTGGCACTCCTTTAAATGGCAGCACACCTTGACAAATAAGCTCATGCTGGGATTTAGCAGCTTTTTAAGTGACAGAATCCAGCCAGGTGCAAATGGATAAAGCTTCCCTGAAGTCTGAGACATACCTGAGTCCATCCCAGAGCTGGACTTGGGTTATAATTTATCAAAAATTGGGAATACTCAATAATTTTCACTGTGCTCAATATTCCCCTCCATATTAAAAAGCAAAAAACCTCCTGTTTTCAAAAATCAAAGATTCACAAAGTCTTGGGCCCAGAATAAGGTCAGACAAGCCCATCTGCATGGGAAATTTTCCTTTTGGTTTTCCAGAGGTGGAGAAGAGCCTCGGCTGCCTCTGCACTGCAGCTTCCATGGAAAAACACGAGGGAATCTCCTGTTTCATTCCCTGCATCGTGCAAAGCATTAGGGAAGCAGGAAGGAAGGGTAAAAATTGAAAATAAATTAAAAAAAAAAACACCCAGAACTCCAAAGATTTTTTTTTTTTCCAGGAATACATGGAATAAAGGAGAAAGGAAAAGGCAGGATCTAAAACCCCATTGTAGCTGGTTAAAATTCCAGGAAGGATAGTAACTGGAGACCTGGATAATAATTGGACAATATTCTGGGAAGGATAATAACTGGACACCTTTGGAGCTGGTGGTGAAGGAACTCTGCTAAGGATGGGAAGGAATTGGAAAATATTTCAGGGATTTTAGGGGAGTGACACAAGGTTACATGGAAATACAGCAGGAACTGTGTGTAAAACTCACTGGGATCAACAAGTGACCAAGGTGAAATAATTCCAGCACCTGGGAAAGCTCCATTCCCTCTTCCCACATCACTGACAGAATTTTTATGCTTTTAATGTTCTGAATTCCCAGGGCTCCAGCAGCCTCTTGAATTCTTCAAGTGATTTCAACAAAATTACACTAAATTTGACACTGGCCATTCTTATTTCTGAATATTCTTCCTTGGAAAGATTAGGAAGACTTTAGCTTCAGCTTTTAGGAAGACTTTTAGCTTTATCCTCGTGCCATGAAAAAGCTCCAATCCCATCTTGTCCGATAATTGCTGGATATCATTTCCTGCCAGTTGCCCTCCTTGCCTTTGATCCCTTTGTCTGCTCATTTTCTCTCGCAGGAACAGAAATGTCCAGTTTAATTTCATTTCCATGCAGCTGATACCTGATTTGATTTCTTATTCCTTAAAATGCCGCCCTTCTGAGCTCTCCCTGAACTTCCATGACCTTCTTCCATTAGGAAGAGAATACATCTAAATTTTGAAAGATCCTGCTTTTTTGTGCTGTTGACCCTCACTTTGCACTCCTGACTTGCACTTGTTCAGAACAAGGAGCTTTGTCTCTGGCAGCAAAATCTGCCTAAATTCCATCTGGGGTGAGTCAATCCTTCAGGAGAAAGATTTGTCAGGGCAGCTGCCGTGGCTTTGGATTCCTCTGAGTAGAAACTGCCTGAGGTGATTTCCCAGGATGTTTTCACAGAATCCTGGGATGATTTGGGGTGGAAGGGACCTTAAAGCTCATCCAGTGCCACCCCTGCCATGGCAGGGACACCTCCCACTGTCCCAGGCTGCTCCAGCCCCAGTGTCCAACCTGGCCTTGGACTCTTCCAGGGATCCAGGGGCAGCCACAGCTGCTCTGGCAATTCCAGCCCAGCCAGGAATTCCCAATTCCCAATCTCCCATCCATCCCTGCCCTCTGGCAGTGGGAGCCATTCCCTGGGTCCTGTCCCTCCATCCCTTGTCCCCAGCCCCTCTCCAGCTCTCCTGGAGCCCCTTCAGGCCCTGCAAGGGGCTCTGAGCTCTCCCTGGAGCCTTCTCCTCTCCAGGGGAACATTCCCAGCTCTCCCAGCCTGGCTCCAGAGCGGCTCCAGCCCTTGGAGCAGCTCTGTGGCCTCCTCTGATCCTCCATTCCAACAGATCCTCATCCTTCTGATCTTCTTAGCGTAATTCCACTCCGTTTATTTGGCAGCTGCGGGTGTCCAGACACCTGCTCATTCCAGGTATTGGATCATGGGGATTTGTTGGCTTGGGAGCTTGGTAGGATCACAGGAAAAACAACGTTTCATCCTTGAGGAAAAACCTGGGGAAAAAATCACCTGCCCTGTCAGCTTTGAAGGAAATCATCCCTGGGAATGCCCTTAGTGGGGAGAGAAAAGGAGATCAGAGAATCTTGGAATTGCTTGGGTTGGTGGGACCTTAAAGCCCATCCAGTTCCACTCCCTGCCATGAGCAGGGACACTTCCCACTATCCCAAGTCTTTGTTCTCTCAGAGTTATCTGGGAATTAACATTTGGTTTATCCCTCTAAAGAATTGGGGAAGCTCTTGGATTTTGTAGGCCCAAGATTTTGCAGGCCCAAGATCCAGCAAAATTAAAATAAAATAAAATAAAATAAAATAAAATAAAATAATAAAATAAAATAATAAAATAAAATAAAATACCCTCACTTTGTGACACAAAAGGCAACATGAATTTATTTGAAGGATGTTTGTGCCACAAACACTAAAAAATTCTGTGTTTTCCAGTGATTTTGAAGGTTTTTGTGAAACATTTCTCCCATTTCTTTAAAATTTCAGAGCAGTTCTACTTCAGAACATTTGAACCTCTCCCAGAGTGACAGCCTAATCTCTTGTGCATATTTTTAATAAACCCTGGACAAAGCCACAGTGGAATTTTCTTCTTGAAGCACTGAGAGGAGCGATTTAACATCAGATATCCAGGAAATCAAACCTTGGGAATGAGTGGAAAACACTGAGGGGTTGATTTCCACATCAAGGCTGAGCCTTGAGTGCTGATAAGGCTGAGTTTAATTTAGTAATGAGCAGGAGTTATCAATAACCAGCTGGTTTTACAGCAGCAATAACAACATCATTAAATCGGGAATCAAAAGGAAAGGGATGAAAAAACTCCATTAGTCCGCGGAAAAAATGGAAATGGCGGAAAGCGCCGCTAACGGGATTAAAGGGAGTCGGAAAGGTTAATTGGGAGCAAGAAGCGAAGGAAAATTATTAGCAAAAAGCTGGAAATGTTCAAAACAGTGCTGGGGAAATTACAGGATACATCTGGGAAGCGCACACCTCGGATAGATAAGGGAATTGCACGCAGCCATTCCTCACCGCGGGGATTTGGGGAAAGAGATTTTAGGGGAAAAAATCTGA
The DNA here is from genome assembly GCF_024509145.1 of Vidua macroura. Classification (NCBI taxonomy): domain Eukaryota; kingdom Metazoa; phylum Chordata; class Aves; order Passeriformes; family Viduidae; genus Vidua; species Vidua macroura. The sequence goes on from NC_071576.1 coordinate 1,566,550, forward strand.
TTATGGGGAGCAGAGGGTGGTCAGGGGCCCTTCCAGGCAGGAATGGGACTGGAAGTGCTTCATCCTCCTCCTGCAAATCCTTGGAAGTGTCCAAGGCCAGGCTGGATGGGGCTTGGAGCAGCCTGGGAGAGTGGAAGGTGTCCCTGCCCACGGAACTGGATGGGATTTAAAATCCAAACCATTCGGGGATTCTGTAATTTTATGGAATAGCTCCATTTTTCCTTCATCTCCGCTTTCCTTTATTCCCTTCCCGTTTTGTTGAAACACAAAGGACTGAAGGAAAAGGGCAGTTAAAAGAAATGAAGGATTTGAAGCTTTGCATCCATCTTGTTTTGGAAGAAAATTAAAAATAAATCCTGTCCTCACCTTCCCTAAATGGTGTCTTTTCCAAAATTAAATTGTTCACAGGAATACTGAAAAAAAAAAAAAAAAAATCAATTTTCATTATTATTTTCCAGCCTAAAGAAAATTATTTTCACATAATTCATAAAAAAAAACAGGACACAGCTGAAGTGAAATTCATGATTTTCAACTGATAAGAAAAGTTAAATATTGAATCGAATAAGCCAGAGGGTATGGAAGGGAAATCAGGTTAAGGGGGGTTTATTTTCTTGGAAATTGCTCTCCTGTAGGACTGAAAGTGGAAAAAATGCACAGATTACCCAAAAATAAACTTCCAACCTGGCCTTAAAATCCTAAATGTGGTTATGATTTGAGTTTGTGAGCTGTAGCCCTCACATAGAGCACAAAATTGCAAACTTTTTGTTTTATAATCCTTGACGAAAGAAAAAAAAAATAGAATTATTCATAAATATCCGGGACAGGTTCACCTCAGCCGTAAACGGAAATAAAAAGGAAATGTTCCCTGTAACTCACACATTCCAAGAGTTACTTTGCAGGGATTTCTCCTGCTCAAATGCACTTCTCAAGTGCTTCAGAATTTCCAATTCCTTGAATGAGTCTCAAAATTCCCATTTGAAAAGTGCTGTTTCTCTACAGGAATTTGTAATGGATGTCTCCAAGGAAAGGCAGAGCCGGGAATGAACGGCTCAGGATTAATCCACCCCACCAAGGAGATGTTACCTTTAGATCTGGGGATTACTTGGAGTGGAAAACATGAATTTTCATCTCTTCCATCGTAGTTTTCCTATGACTAATTGCAGCCGCTCCAAATATTCCCAATACTCATCCCAACATGTTAATTCCAGGTCTTGCTGTGTTTTGAGTTCCCTCGCGTCCCCAGAATTATGAATTCCACAGGAAAATCACTGCTTTGCATGGAAAAACATTTCTCTTTTATAATTTCTTTTAGAATCCTAGAATCCCAGAATTATTCCAAGTGGAAAAGCCCTCCAAGACCATCAAATCCAAACGTTGCCCAGCACTTCCAAGCCCAAGACTATTCCATATCCCCAGAAGCCACATCCACACTCAAATGTCAATTAAAGTCTTTATTCCCAGTTTTTGTAGGTCAGATTTCCCAAGCCTTTTTCTCCAGGCCATTTGTCACCTCCTAAACTTGAAATTCCCGTGCCAGAGGCATTCCCTGTGTCCTTTAACCTTGAGTATGGAGAAGTGGACACAAGTTTGGGGATAAATAAAGCACATTTAAACAGAGAAGGTCCATTAAACTTCTCTTTTCCTTTCCCATTATCAAGCACTTGGAAAATTCCTTCTGATTTTTATCACCTTCCAGCATGTTTCTAAAATGCTGGGAGAGGCAACTTTCTCCAGGCTTTCCTTCTCCATTAGAAATGTTTTTATTTGGAAAAGTTTTGCCTTGAGATATTTAAAACAAGACCATGAGAAACAGGAATTTCTTTTTTTTTTTTTTTTTTTTTTTTTTTTTATTCCACAAGGCTGTACAGATTTATGGTTTTTTTTTTTTTACTTATGAGGCCATGAGAAATGGGAATTTTAAGTCAGGAATCCTCTTGATGATCCCAAAGGGCTTTTCCAGCTTTCCATCTGATGGTTGGATATCAGGAGGAATTTCCCCATGGAAAGGGTGGTCAGGCCTTGGAAGGGGCTGCCCAAGGAGGTTTGGAGTCCCAATCCCTGGAGGTGTCCAAGGAATTCCTGGATGTGGCACTTAGGGTGGGAATCAGACACAGGTTGGAATCAATGATCCCAAAGAGCTTTTCCAACCTCAATGATTCCATGATTTCTTCAGTTAACGTCTCAAATGAACAGGAAAGGCCAAACAGGGCTAAAAGCAGGGGAAAGCACAGAATAAAACTGGGAAAAGCTGTTTTGATGGAGAAAAGGGAAGAGCAGGAGTAAGGCAGAGTTTTAGAGATGGCAGCAGCTTTGGTGCATCAGCTGTACAAGAGAGAGAGTTGATCCCTCCTTATTTCAGCTGTGCTGAAATAATTCGGATTACTCCAAGGAAAATGCAAATTTGGGCTTAGTTATAAAATCTCTGCCTTATTTCTTCCCCAAACATTTCCAAATCCATTTAAAGAAAAGAGAGGCGATGTCATTAATTAGATGCAAAGTGTGATGCAACAGGAAATTCTTCCGTTATTTAGCCATTGGCTAATTACATTTAATTTGTCCTTTTCCTGGGAGCCAGTAATTAACCCAAGGAGCTTTGCCAAGCAAGGAGTGAGGACTCTGTGCTGGAGCAGAGCAAATTGGGCTTTGATGTGTTGCTGATGAGTGGCAGCTCCTTCAAGGTGAAGCATAAAAAGGCTTTAAAACCCTTTAAACATGAACAGAAGCCTTTGGCTTTCCATGGTAATTAACACCAGAGTTAAATAGGATTTAGGATTAAAATGAGGCCCCACATGTTTTCCTGGAAGTTGATCTTCACTTCCCGGGTCAAGAGAACAATTTCATGATGAACCTGTTGGAGTTTGGATTGCTGTTCATTCCCAACCCAGGGTTTGACATCCTGGGGAGCAAATCCTTTAAATCCATTCGGTTTTGGTCTTTTAGGATCAATTACTCCCTACATTTGAGCAGCAGCTCCTGGTGTCCAGCAATTCCTTCTTTTGTGCTAATGGGATCTGCACGACCGGGACGAGCCTGGAAAACTTTAAGGAGGAATCTCAGATCCATAACTCCTCTCCCACCTTTGCACAGCAAAGAATTGGAGAATCCCAAAATGGTTTTGGTTGGATGGATCTTAAATTCCATCCAGTTCAACCCCCTGCCATGGCAGGGACACCTCCCACTGTCCCAGGCTGTTCCAAGCCTCAGTGTCCAACCTGGCCTTGGGCACTGCCAGGGATCCAGGGGCAGCCCCAGCTGCTCTGGACAACTGTGCCAGTGTTTTACCACTTCCTTTGTTTATTTCTTATCCCACAAATAAACATTCCACAGTTCCATGAGTGTGGAGGACGAGACAGCACAGGCAGCTGGGATAAATCTCCTTTAATCTCCAGGGTGTTGTAATTTCCTTTAGGCCTCACAGTCTTTAATAATATCTGGGATGATAACAACGTCTGGGAATATTTTTAGCATTCCTTTGTTACTCAGATAGTGTCAGGACTATGCTGCTTTTTCTTGTTCACAGCTTCTCATCCCGAGCTTTGTGCTGAGGGCAAAGTGTGGAATTAATATTGTGCTTATTCGTTGAAACTTCCACTGAGATTCTGCCAGGATCAGTTCCAGCAGTTGTTGTTCTTTCCAATGCATTTATAAGCTGAAAATCCAGTCCTACAAATATTTATGCGTTCACTGGGCTGTGCTTTGGGATTTGGAGACAGAATTCCAGGATTTTTGAGGTTGGAAAAGCCCTTCAAGATCACCAAGTCCCAGCTGTGCCCGATGCCCACCTTGTGCCCAGCCCAGAGCTCTGAGTGCCACCTCCAGGAATTCCTGGGACACCTCCAGGGATGGGCACTCCAACCCTCCCTGGGCAGTGCCAAGGCCTGAGCCCCCTTTCCATGGGGAAATTCCTGCTGCTGCCCACCCTGAGCCTGCCCTGGCCCAGCCTGAGGCCGTTCCCTCTCCTCCTGTCCCTGTTCCCTGGAGCAGAGCCCGACCCCCCCGGCTGTCCCCTCCTGGCAGGAGCTGTGCAGAGCCACAAGGTCCCCCCTGAGCCTCCTTTGCTCCAGGCTCAGCCCCTTCCCAGCTCCCTCAGGAATTCTCCAGCCCCTTCCCAGCTCCCTCAGCCTCCTCACAGGACTTGTTCCAGCAGGACAGCTTCATTCCTTGGCACAGACATCCCTTGATGGAGTTTCTGACCCAAAGAAAACTCCGTGACCAAAGCAACTGCCCGACAACACCGAGTCCAGAAAAGGAGCTTGAATGGGGTCCCTGATTAAAAAGAAATCAATTTCAGGAACACCAATCTTCCAAATTTCAAGGGGCAAGTGAAAAAGCTGAGGAATGTAAAGTGAGCAAAACCACTGGAGAGAGCCCAGAAACTCCAAAATCCTGCAGAAATCTCCAGGAGGTCCCTTTGGAATCACATCTGCCTTTGTCTGATGTGCTCCTCAACCCCATCCCGCAAAACTCCTGTCAAAGAAGAGGCTTCAATATATGGACAGGTAGATGTGGCATTCCCCGTGTTCCAAGGCTGTTGCTGCATCTCTCCCAGGTGTTTTGCATGGATCCATTTGCATTTTTCCAGAGGACTTTGCAAAGGAGGCCTCCTACAAAAGTAAATCTCAGGCTGTTTCCCAAAACAGACCTTAAATCTGACACGTGAAATGGACTGGGAGTCAGAGATCCTAAATTCCAGGGATTTACAACACAGGCTGCCTCGGCTCCAGGAACACCCAAGAAAGATTAAGGAACACAAAAGAATTAGAACTCGAGGACATAACAGCTCAGTCCTGCCTGGAAGCTGAGCTTTGACACATCACGAGGGGCTGGGTTTCCCCTTATTCTTCGCAGTTCTTGAGAGTCATGGAATCATGGAATATCCTGAGTGGGATCATCCAGGGGTTTTCCAGCCCAACTCCTGGCCCTGCCCAGACACCCCAACAATCCCTCCCTGTGCGTCCCTGGGGGTGTTGTCCAAATGTTCCTGGAGCTCTGGCAGCCTCAGGAATGTGCCCAGGCACCCTCTGGGGGAAGAACATTTCCCTAAGATCCAGCCTAAACCTTCCATCACAGTCAGCAGAATTCCTGCATTATTTAAATCTCTCCACAAAATGGAATCCAAACGGAATTCTCTGTCCCACCCTGCTTTTTTGACCTTTCTCAACCCAACATCTGCCTGTGCTGCTTCCCTGGATCCTGCAGTGCCCAGGTGCCACCTCAGGATCAGGGCTCATTTTCCTGGGAGCTGGAAATGGCCTGGAATCAAATTCTCCACAGCTCCAGTGGAAGAAAACATTCCTTTCCCTTGATATCCCCTGAAGCTGTAGCAGCTGAGTTTTCCTGAGGGGAGGAGGAAACCATTGATCCCAGTTAATGACTGGAAAAGTTCACTGGATGGAGCCGCCCAGTCTCCTGTGAGCTCTGCGAGGTGATGAGAACTTTGGAGAGCTGATCCCAAAGGATTTGATTCTGGGTATTTGCAAGGCAGATCCATGAGCTGTGAAAAGGAAATTCTGGCCGATCCAAGAGCAAATGTCGCTGCTCTGAAGTGTCCTCACATATTTTATAATCATGGAACTGCTGAGGTTGGAAAAGAGCTCCAAGATCAGAGTCCCAGCTGTGCCCGATGCCCACCTTGTGCCCAGCCCAGAGCTCTGAGTGCCACCTCCAGGAATTCCTTGGACACCTCCAGGGATGGGCACTCCAAACCTCCCTGGGCAGTGCCAAGGCCTGAGCCCCCTTTCCATGGGGAAATTCCTGCTGCTGCCCACCCTGAGCCTGCCCTGGCCCAGCCTGAGGCCGTTTCCTTCCAGAAGGTTCCCCCTGAGCCTCCTTTTCTCCAGGCTGAGTTCCCTCAGCTGCTCCTGGTGCTCCAGACCCTTCCCTGGACCTTCTCCAGCCCCTTCCATGTCCTCCTGCAAGGTGAGGAGCCCAGAACTGGACACAGGAGCTCAGACAAAACCGACACAAGATTTTCCATAATTTCCACAAATCCAGACTTTCCAAAGTAAAACTCTCCCACCATCAGTTCCCCTTTTTCCAACACCTTTCCACTCTGCTCTAAGATCAGTTTTTAGTGTTCACCATCAGAGCCTTCCAAGATCCCAAATTATTCTTATTTTCCCACTAATGACCATTGGAAGTAGCTCTTGGGAGATAAAATCTGAATTCCAATCCATTATTTTGTGGCTTTCAGAAGTAAAAGTTTCTCTGCCGTTTCAGCAATTCTCCACGCTCACTTTTGAATCAATTTACGGATTCTTTGTTTTGTCTCCCAACAACTGAAATGTTGGGTTTTAAATAAGGATCTCCTTGCAGGTGAAGATAATTGAAAACACCTATCCAAGGTCTCCTGGATGAAATAATAACAAAATAAACAAAAAGTGAGAATTGAATTTACCTCAGGATGCTTGAGAATTTGGATTATCTCCCAGACATGTGACTTTTGTCCCATCTTGTGTTGCTTTTGCTGCGAACAAACACATCGTCCTTTTAATTAACATTTTGTCCTGATCTTTTATTGACTGTACAATAATTTAACTAAAAAATCCATTTATATCTTTCTTAAAGCTCTTGCCTCTGCTTTCAGTAACTAAAGCATCCTCCCAAAAATGAATTATTTCCTAATTTGGGTCTTATTTGCACTTTCACACTTTCATTTTCGCTGATGCATCCACCTCTTCCTCACAGATTTTTCAGGAGGGATTGACCAGTATATCCCTATTTTTTTTTTCAATAAGTTTTATTTGCCTAATTATTTCTTGATTTATTTGAAAATAAAAAGTCACCCAACCCCACCATCACCACCAGTCTGACACCTGGGGGAGGAGAAATACCCCCAGAAAAATGGAAACCAGCTCTTTTCTACCTCGGAAGTTCCTAGAGGTGGAATCTCGCCACATTTACTGTGGGGTTTGTCCAAGAGCTGATGAGGGGTGGTTATAATGAGGGCAGGTTTTAATGAGGTTGTTAATTAACTCTTTGTGAATTTATTTTTTCTTTCATTTTCTGACTCAGTGGATTGCAAATAAATGTTTGAACCCAGGGTCAGATTGACCTTGAAGGGTGAATTTGTCGGCCTCAAATCTCTCTTGAATCAGCAGAGAGAAAATGTTTAAAATGTTTTTCTACTTCCATGCCTCCCTTGGGATGAGAAGAATTTTGGGATGGGATTTCTCATTCTCTTGATCCAGTGGGAATCTCCATGATAAGGTAGAAAAGATTTATATATATAAAATAAATATATTTATACGTAGGTATCATCTTTTGAGCAGATAAATCCCACATTTTGTGCTTGAGAGTGAAAACAAAAAACTTTAGGAAATTGTCCTAGAGGGAGAACATTTTAATCCAAGATCAGGTGAACTCCAAAGGTGAAAACCTCTGAATATTGACCATGAAGAAATTTGGCATTTCCCATAACTGACAATAATCTTTTGGCAGATATCACCTGTATTCACCACTAAAACAAACTCAAATCAGTCCTGGATTTTTTCCAGGATCAGATCATTAAAAAAAAAAATGTTTATTGATACCAAAAATTAATAAAATACGCAATAAATCATCACTAAAATGTCAAATTGTGAGGGCATCTTGAAGGAAAGAATGATCGCCTTCACTTCATGCAGCCTGGACATCACATCTGGGAGTTTCTCAAAATTCCTGGGAAAGGCAGAGAGGAGAATTCCAGCATTTCTGTTCCAGCAAAGAGAGAGGAATGGGCTGAAAAGATAAAATATTCCAAATGTCGCGCATAATTGAGTTAATAAGCTCATTTATTCAAGTCCCAGAAGCCTCAAAATAGCATTTTCAAGTGTTTTTAACTTTTTCTTTATCAGTTTTACGTCGGCTCCTTCTTGGAGCCTGAAATACTTGTTCAAGTCAGAGTGCTCAAGGGGAAAGGGAGGGAATTTAAGGGGGAATTGTGGCTCCATCCTGCCAGGAATGGAACAAAAACTGTTGAAGGCCCAGATGGGACAGAGGGATAAAAGGATTCACTGCATCCAAAGTGAAACTCTTATGAGTGATGTGAAGGTTTCCCAAATTTTATTTCATATGGCCCTAAACCCCCCCCTTGCACCTGAAGTAGCTGTGCCTGTGTGTAGCACTTCCATGTGCAGATATTCCTTAAGGATGCACTTCCCAGGCTTCTCCTCACCTGTGGGCCTTAAAATCCCACTCCTGTTAATGACAATATAAGGCCTAAATTGAACGTATTTAACACTTTCTCCCAGTGTGGGATTGCCTCCAGGTCTCAGAGGCAAAGCCCTCCTGTTTTATTTAAATGTTTCTGCTGAATTAATGGGAAAAAATTTCTGCTCTGCGCGGCCTTCAGCCTTGGAGCAGGCCCCATGTCTCTGTTCCATTCCTGAGGGTTAGATCCACTGAAAAACGGGAATTCTGGTGTAATCTCCAGGTGTCTGTGTCATTCCAGAGTGGCTGGGACCTTCAGCTCAGCTCCTCCGTGCTGGCACGCCCAGGTTCACATCAGCCGCGTCCAAGGAACGACGCTCGGCTCGCACCCAGCTGGTGGAGGCCTCTGGATGCTCCCTCCCCTCGGGAAAATGGGAATTGTTCCAAGAAAGGAATTGAGGCCGATGGTGGCAGAGAAGCTGTGGCTGCTTCATCCCTGGAAGTGTTGTCCAACCAAGGCTGGACACTGGGGCTCAGAGCAGCCTGGGACAGTGGGAGGTGTCCCTGCCATGGCAGGGGTGGCACTGGGAGGGATTTAAGATCCTTCCAACCCAAACCATTCCATGATTCCATGATATAGATAAATAAGTGTATATCTGTGTATAGAGTTGTTAAGAAACATAGAATTTTGTTTATATTTATGACACCTTCCACTATCCCAGGCTGCTCCAAGCCCCATAAACCCGGCCTTGGACACTTCCAGGGATGAGGTATAAAAAGGTTGGAAGAGACCTCTCAGATCCTGTATTTTTATTCACATATATATTTAATATAATATATATATATTATATATATGGGATGTATATATATATACATGTATATATATTTTTTTTAATTTATATTTATATACACGCATGGATATAAATCAATAGGGAGTTGAGTGATACCATGATGTTATTAACAACCATTCCAGCAAATGCTCGAAATGTGGGCATAAGAAATAGGAACACAATAAACTCCTAGAAATAATAAAATAAAATAAAATAAAATAAAATAAAATAAAATAAATACCTAAGAAATCCTACAGCTTTTCCAAGCAGGATTCCCCACCAGGAGATCCCCTTCCCACGCTTGGAAATCTGATTTAAAAGCTGGAAAAAAACTCCCAGATTTTCATATTGAGCTTCCCTCACTGACTGCTGTCAGTGCAGCTCCATGGATTTGCTGGTCTGATGCTGCTGTCCCCTAAATGCATTCCAGGGAAAAGCTGCTGTCCCCAAAATGCTTTCCAGGGAAAAGCATTCTGCATGTTTATTCCTCCACAAATTACCCCACACAGCTTCCCAGCTGTGGGAATTCTTACGGCTCTTCCGAGTGAACATCCAGAGCTTCCCACACGGGGAATCCATCACCTGTGCCCTCACGGATCCAGGTTTAGGGACAGCACATGGGAATGCTGTCCTGGAATAATTCCATCCTTCCATCCCCAAATCCACAGCTGATGCCTCCCAGGATTCCTCTTTTATTCCATCTCCCACTCTCCTGCTTCTCTTCTCCTGGTTATAAATCAGTGCTGATGGAATTAAGATTATTCCAGTACATAAAGGCAAAATTACTGAAATACAACATTTTAGTGATCCTACAACCACTCCATGGCATCATTCCTCAAATTACAAAATCCTTGATTAATTCCTCAACAGGCTCCTCTTGGATTCATGTATTTTTTTTTTTTATTACTACATTTGGGCCTTATATTAAATCCAAATAAAAAACCAATATCTTATCTCATTCCTGCCTATAATTCTTTCTGCTTGGAAATAATGATCCAGGCTCCCACAGATATTTCTGGGCAGCACCATTTTTTATCCTGTTTTTGTTATTTCTCTTTGCCTCCCTCTTAATTTGATTTGCATTTTTCATGCCTTTTCCACTTTCCCCACAAGTCAGCAAAACTATTCCTCTGGAATATTTTGTATTCCCGGGCCACCATCACGGCAGGAAAATAAAATTCTGATTAAAAAAACATGGAAGTTCCTTTTTCTTCCTGCCACAACCTCCTGGAAAATCGATAGGAATTAAATGCTGCACATAAAAATATTATTAGAGTTTTATAGGGTTTCTTTAGGGATTAATTAATAAAGTCAAGCAGCTTCTTTGGTTTTTTTGGGGGCATCTCATAAAAATTAAAGAAAAAAGTTTATTAAGTAATTATTAGAAGAGCAAAGAGTATCAGAAGGGACATTCAAGGAGCATAAGGAATTTTTGCCCAAGGAAAGGAATAAAATTAAGGTTATTTGAGATGGGAAAAAAGCTCTGGAATAGTCATAGGCCTGGAAAGGAGAGGGGAAAAAACCAGAGTAATAAATAATTTAATTCACTGCAAAGGACCGCAAGAAAAATAGGAATGAGTTGGATCCCAACCTAGATCCACATGATCAGAAATTATCCCAGGGAAGGCTGCAAGAAGGATAAAGAAAAAGGGAATAAGAGATTTTTTTTTTGGGGGGGGCGAGAGGGGGATAGATGGATTTTATTTAGGGAATCACAATTCCCTTGGAATGTTTTGCTTTAAAAAAATAGAAGTTTAAATTCAAATTTAATTTAATTTAATTTTTAAATGCCAGTACTCCAGAAATTGTCTGGAAGATTCTAAAAGAGGCTGGGAGGGGGTTGGAAATCACAGGGAGGGAGAAGCCAAAGGATTTTCCAGGACAGGGAATGCTCATCCCAGAGCAAACAGAGATGAGTCGACCCCTTCCTTCCCTTTAGGTGTCAGAAATAAAAAGGAAGAACAGAAAGAACAGGAATTATCCCTTTTCCCATAAAACAGTTGCTCCATCAATTAAAATACTTTGGAAATATGAAGGTTTTGGATCATTTCCTTAGGATTTGCTGGATTTTCCTCTCTGCCTTGGGCTGGCTCCAGTGATTCCAACAGAAGTATGGCTGATCCTCATGGAATTCAGGACCTGGATGCATCTCCATGGATTTCCTCCCAGGAGAAGGTTCTTTGGTCCACATGGTCCAAAATCTGGGATTGAAAAGCAAATTCCTTTCTGCTTGGGGCGCTGAAGGAGCTGATCCTGACTCAGCGTCCAAAATCCCAGAAAACTAAAACCATCCGTCTGTGGCTCCTCCAGGAAGAGCAGAATTTATCCCAGGGGATTATTAATGTCCATCTTTGTATCAGGGGGAAAAAAAAGAGGAAAGTGAGCTTGGAATTTCTGGGGGTTGTTGCAGGGTATTTAAAATGAAATAAAGAGAAATAACAGAGAGAAACCGCAGCTGATTCCCACCCCCATCCCGGTTTAGCCAGTGGGGATTGATGACACCAGTGGCAACCATCCCATTGGATGGGATATTGGGAAACAATTCCTGCCTGGGATGGTGGGGAAGGGCTGGGCTGGAATTGCCAGAGCAGCTGTGGCTGCCCCTGGGATCCCTGCAGTGCCCAAGGCCAGGCTGGATGGGGTTTGGAGCAGCCTGGGACAGTGGGAGGTGTTAGGTGCGAATGGGATGGGATTTAAGGTCCCTTTCCAACCCAAACCATTCTGGAATTCTCTGATTAGGACACCTCCCACCCCGTGATCCTTTTATCCAGAGGGATGGTGGCCATGGATACGTTTGGACCTCACAACCTTGGGAGTTTGTAAATCATTTCCAAACCTGTTGTTAATAATTGTTAATAATTGTTTGTGGCAGGCACATTCTTCTTTCTTTCGGGATTTTTTCATAGGGCAGCACAGAGGAAAGAAAGAGAAAACAATTTCTATTTCTGCTCCTTGTTTTTCCCATGTGGAATGTGTTTGGAGAATTGTTTACCTGGGGTGATTGCTGGGTTGGGGTCTGGTGAGGATTGTTTGGGGCTGGTGGCCAATCCAACCCAACCCAACCCAACCCAATCCAATCCAATCCAATCCAACCCAATCCAACCCAATCCAATCCAATCCAATCCAATCCAATCCAATCCAACCCAATCCAATCCAACCCACCTGTGGCTGCACTCTCAGAGAGGGGCACGAGTTGGGAGTGAGTTAGAGATGGGAGTTAGAAAAGCAGGTTTGTAGTTTTAGTATCTCCTTTAAATAGCAAATAAATGTGTTATAGCATAGTTATAATAAAGAAATCATTCAGCCTCCTGAGCTGGAGGCAGACATCAGCATTTCTTCCCACCGGGTTCGCCTGCGTTTACAATAATTGTTAATAATTTTTCATCTACTTTGAGCTGGGGTTTGAATTTACCTTTCCCCATCATTCACTGATGCAGCAGCTTGACAGACAGTCTCCTTCCTTCCTCCAAGCTGGAATATAGCAGGGAAGACTAATTTTGGCTTTTCCCAGAGCTCAGTTTAGAGCAGAACCAGCACGATGGCAGCAGAGCTGTTCCAATCCCATCTCACCATGATGGGACATCTGGGAAGGACAAAGAGGATTTTCGGCCTTGGAATGTTCCATTTTTGATGTCCTGCTGCTCCAGGATCCAAAGAAACTTGTGGAGATCTGAGTGTGGCATCGTTACCTGGGATTTGTGTGAGATTGCTGTAAATACAGCTCCCTTAGAATTCGGGAATTTAATGAATGGGAAAGCCATTCTTCATTAGAGACCTCAGAATGAAAAATATCTCCTTGTTATCTCCCTAACGAAGCTCAATCAATGAGTGGCTTTTCAATCCCAGCATTAATTGGGAATCCAATATTTCCCCGAGTGCTACACAGGGCGAGCACTTTGCAGCAGCACCTCTGGAATTTGGCTGTAAGATGAAAACAAAGGAGCTGGAAAAAAAGGGATGGGTGGGAATTTGTCTGAGAGGAACGGGGTTTTAAACCATGGCTGTACCTGTTTCATGGAATCTGGAATGGTTTGGGTTGGAAGGACCTTAAATCCCATTCCATCCCATCCCACCCCTGCCATGGCAGGGACACCTCCCACTGTCCCAGGCTGCTCCAACCTGGCCTTGGGCACTGCCAGGGATCCAGGGGCAGCCACAGCTGCTCTGGCAATTCCAGCCCAGCCAGGAATTCCCAATTCCCAATCTCCCATCCAGCCCTGCCCTCTGGCACTGGGAGCCATTCCCTGGCTCCTGTCCCTCCATCCCTTGTCCCCAGTCCCTCTCCAGCTCTCCTGGAGCCCCTCCAGGCCCTGCAAGGGGCTCTGAGCTCTCCCTGGAGCTTCTCCTCTCCAGGTGAACATTCCCAGCTCTCCCAGCCTGGCTCCAGAGCAGCTCCAGCCCTGGAGCAGCTCCATGGATTCCTCTGGAGTCTTTCGGGCAGCTCCACGTCCTCCTGCTGTTGGACCCCAGAGGTGGAGGGAGCTCTGCAGGATCTCACCTGAGCAGGGCAGAGCTGGGATCACTTCCCAAAGATCCCCCAGCTCCTCAGGGATCTGGGCTGCTCCAGTGGCAGCAAAACTCCCCCCTGGGCTGCAGAATTCCCCTGGCTGCTGCTGGGACCAGCAATTCTGGAACCAGTGTGTGCAGAGCCAGCGGGGAGGTTGTTCCCTCACCTGTATGAACTGGAGGCCAGCCCAGTGTCCCAGGAAAATCCCGGATTTTCCCCAGCAAACCTGGGCAAATAGAACTCCAAAGGGTAAATTGGAGTTTTCATTTACTCCTGGGTAAATAGAACTTCCACAGCCAGGCTGGGAAGTTTCCTCTGGGCCCAGCAATATTTTTAACTCATCGAGAACGTTTTCATTTGCTCCTGATGAAGAAGCTCTGAAGGCAGAGCCAGGAAGGGTCAAGAGGCAATTAAGAAAGGAAAATCCTGCTTTTCACTGCTGGGAAAAACAGTTAATTAATGAAACAAGTGGAAAAGAGAGAGAGGGGAGAGCTGAACTGCAATTTGGAAAATTTAAGGAGCTTTCTATCAAATGAATTGATTGCCAGCCTAATCATAATCAGGACTCTTGGATTAGGAGTTAATTTGGGGAATCAATTAATAGCAGTATTTTTTTCCAACCACAGTTTCCAGGGAATTCAGTGCAGCAGGTTTTTGGAGATAACAGATGCTGGATTAGGGGCTGTGGAATGATTCCCTGTCAATCCAACAGCTCTGCTTCCAGGATTTTTATTTTTAGGGATTTTTTTCTGCATGTGACTGGGTGTTGGGTGAGTTATTTTAATTCCTTTCTTGTTGCCTGGGCACTTTCTCCAGTTTTTTATATTAAAGAACAAATTATTCTCCCACGAACTTTTAGGCCTCCCTGCTCTGTTGGAGGTTCATGGAATAATCTCTTCTCTGGGGCTCGAGCACAAATTTTTCCTGCCAAAATAACAACTCAAAACTTCCAGAAAACTTTGTGGGAATTTGCTCTCCTCGTGCTTTACGGCTGGGATGCGATGGGAGGAGAACACTGGAAATCTGGAGTTCTACCCCTTTTTCCTGCTCACTGGGATGGATTTTGTGGGAACATAAAAATGGGATTGGATCCAGAATAGTCCAGAATAACAAATTGCTGCCTGTTAATGATCAGATGTATAATTAAATTGAATCCTGAAGCGTATTTTGGCAGTAGTTCCATGCCAGTGGGACAAACTGAGGAGTTTGTTTGCCACAACCAGACTGGAATTATCTCAGCCTGGGACAACTCTTGAGGCCATGGATTGATCCATCAGTTGAGTGCCTGAGGAGATTCCTGCAGCGTTTAAGGCCAGATTTTGGGCTCTAGGTGTGGAGAAGTTCCCAAAGTGCTCATCCCAGGACTGTGAGCTTGGATCACACCTAACCCTTGGTGTCTTCTGATTGCTGTTGTTAAAAACGTGGATTTAGGAGAAAACTTGGCATTAAAACCATGGGAAATGGATGAGTTCAGCAGTCCTGTGCTCCATGGGGTGCTCCATGAAGCCAGAGCTGGATTTAACAGGAAAACAGCCAAATTTCCATCTTTTTGTGTGTCTGGTGTCACCACTGGTCAGTGGCCACCTAAAAATCCAGGAACAGCTCCCCCAGCCCATGGATTTTCCGTCTCTGTTCCCAAATGATGACGGAACAAACCCATCCCACCCCTCTCTTTGGGGTCAGGTCCTCAGGATCAGTTTTTCTGTACAAAATCACCAATAAATTTTGAAAATGCTACTAACTTGAGTTCCAAGTAATTCCCATTCCTGGCTGTCCTGGGGAATATCCCACTGGGTATCCACATGAACCACCTGAGGGATCAAACTTTTGGAAGACCATCCTGACTTTAAAACCTGGGATTTTCAAAATTAAAACCGTTTTCTTTCCATCATTTCCATAGAGCCAAGTCTCTGGCATTCAGTTCCAACAGGAATTGAGATTTGGGATTGTCACAGAGAGGCACCAAATAATTTTTTCCTGATTAAAGTGATAAAAAACGTTTTCCTTTCCTTCCATTATCCATCATTTATTAGAGGATTTGGTCTTTAATTCTGATGTTCCTTGGTAGAATTCCAAATTGTGGCAAAATGAACGAAATCCAAAGCATTTTAAAACATTTCTAAACCCAAAATGGCATCATTTAGTCAAAAACGAGGAGGGCGTCAGACAGTGACGGATCCAAGTGAAATCCCACATGGAATCTTCTGCTTAATGAATTCCCCCCCAAAAAACCACCATTCCTTAAAATATGATGAGAAAAGAGCAGGAACAAGATGTTTTAGGAAGTTCCAGACCAAATCAAGACTAAAAATGGCTTTTCCTGCAAATTCTGTCTCACAACTCTCATTTTATATTTTCCTGCTTCCAATGGCTTTTTCCATTCATGGAGCAGCAGGAATTTTACTCCTCAACCTGTTCCATGTCAGATTCTTTTATTTTTATTTTTTTTTTTCTGGTGCCAATCATGATCATCCCTACAAGATCATCCAGTTTATAAAATCCCATCACAAAATATTTGGGAAAGCTGGTGGTTTATCCATAGAAATATTTGGAGCAGATGTCTCTGTTGTTTCACATCTGCCAATTCCCATTCCCAAATTTTCACCTCAGGAGTGCCCTAAAAATTCTTTTAAAATGCTCATTAAAGTTGATTTTACGGCCCGATTTTTTTAAACTCTGAAAATATATGAATTATGAATGAATTTTGTTCTCCCCACAGCAGGATGGGGGACGTGTAATAAGAGCAGCGTATGGAATAAAAGAAACAGGAAAACTGTGAGGGAAACTGGAAATTCGGGAATGGAAGTGTTGGATGAGCAGGAGTTCCACCTTTTATAAATCTGCTTGAAAAAATGGGATTTATTTTTTCATATGGGGAATTTATAGGTGATAAATCCTAAATGTGACACATTTGAGTCTGGAAATTGTTGTGAGGTAACGCACAAGGAATGGAGAGAGGGGATTATTTGGAATTAAGCACATGGGAATATTCCCACATGGAATTGCCAGAGCAGCTGTGGCTGCCCCTGGATCCCTGGCAGTGCCCAAGGCCAGGTTGGACACTGGGGCTGGAGCAGCCTGGGACAGTGGGAGCTGTCCCTTTATTCAGCTGATTCCCAACATTCCGCGCGAAATTCCCTGTGAATTCCTCCCTGTTCCCCCCAAAGGGGTCTTTATTTGGGACAGAAATAAAAAACCCTGCAACAATTGATGTTTATTTTCCATTGGAGTGTCTGTAATTGGTTTTGTTTTAAATCCCACTTTAATTGTTGGTTCAGCGAGGTCCCCAGGAGAGTTTTGTGACAGCAAATTATGAATTGATGGCTCCAAAATAACATTTTCCACTTCTTGTTTCCGTCCCGCTCCCTCCCTCCCAACATTATTTCTGCATTTTGCCCCAAGCTGAATTAATTCCCAACTCAAATATTCCTCAAAATTCTGTCAGCAGCTGTTTAAATCCACAGATTTCAGAGCTCCATGTTTGTTTCTCCACTCTGAAAAAGTTGTTATTAAATACGGGATGAAATATTTATGCAGCACGACTTTAAAGCAAAGAATATTTGATCACAAGAGGTTTCTTTAATTGAAATAATCTCGGTGTGGAGCTGGAGTTTAATTTAAACCCTGCCTTGTTAAAACAAAAACTAAGAACGTACAATGACATCTGTAGTGCTTTTCAAATTCAAGTAATTATATTATTATGAATTTTTTATTACACACGAAATCAAATAAACCATTTCCATATTGCTGTCTGTAGGATTTAATTGTGGATTTTTGTGAGGCGATTAATAAATAAAATAAATATATGCAAATGTGGGTTGTACACAGCGTTAAGGTCAAGATTTTGGGAGCCACCTAAAAGAGATAAAACCAGGGAAAAAGCAGGATGAGAAATCCTTTCTATCTGGGAAGCTCTGCTGCAGAACCATCATTAAAACTAATTTTAAAATAATTTAAAATAACAAAAGAAAAGTAATAAAAATAAAATAATAAAATAACAAAAATAATAAAATAATAAAACATTAAAATAATTTAAATAATTTTTAAAAAATTAAAATAATTTTAAAATAATTTTAAATAATTTTAAAATAATTTAAAGTATCGGTGACCTCCCAGCAGAGGCATCTTCCTAAGAGAGATGCTTAAGGTGGGATTCCATTCTCAGAAATGAGGATGTTGATATCCTCAGCTAATTACTGAGAATTCCTTCAAAATTTCCTGAGAAACTCAGGAATTTTTGGAGGAGTTTCTTCACCTAAATTTCCCCTGGGGCATCTCCTTTGTTCCTGTGAGCTGAGATGAGCCGAGGAGGGCAGAAATTCAGGATCCTCTGCTGAAATCCAGGTTTTCCCAGGCTTATCCCAGCTCCTGAGTGATAAATCCCCTCCAGGACATCACAGCCTGGGAATTTTGGGAATGAATCCCTGGGGATGCAGGGAGACAAAAGAAGGCAAAGTTTGCAGGAATAAAATAAACACGAGGATGAGGTTCCGTCAGGATGAGTTGGGTGATGCCAATGGATGAGCAGAGTGACAACGTTTTCCCAACCCTCCAAATCCCTGGGATGGGAATTCCTGGTCTGGATTCCAGCTCAGAGCACGAGGAATGCCCGGTGATAGGAGAGGGCTTGGAAACAGCAGTCGGGGTTTTACCAGCTCGTTGCCCAAGGAAAAGGATTTGGGATGGGAGTCCCAAGGGCTGGGAATTCCTGTGGAATTTAAAAGGGGTCTTGCAGGGTTTCCAGGCTTTTCAGCTCCTTCTGGAAGTGTGATGGAGGTTTTAGAGTCAGAAATGGGAAAAATGGAATTATTTTGATCAAAGGGAGAGTGTTTGGTTTTCAGCTCAGGCAGACATTTGGGTTCCAGAAGTCTCCACAATCCCAAGTCACATTTCCAATTTCAAGATTTAAGGGAAATCTTCAAAAGAATCAGGAAAGAAGAGCCCCGTGTCCCCCGACTGTTGGGATTTGTCCTGTATCACAAAATGGGAAGGAAGAGTTGTGACAGAACAAGGGGGAGTGGTTTTAAACCAAATAGGGAAGATTTAGACGGGATATTCGGAAGGAATTTTTGGCTGAGAGGGTGGGGAGGGACTGGAATGCTTTTCCCAG
Source organism: Vidua macroura (assembly GCF_024509145.1). Taxonomy (NCBI): domain Eukaryota; kingdom Metazoa; phylum Chordata; class Aves; order Passeriformes; family Viduidae; genus Vidua; species Vidua macroura. Next base: position 1,585,127 of record NC_071576.1, read on the forward strand.
AGAAGCTGTGGCTGCTCCTGGATCCCTGGAAGTGTCCAAGGCCAGGTTGGCTGAGGCTTGGAATGGTGGAAGGTATCCAGGGCTTGGAATAAAATGGGTTTGAAGCCCTCTTCCAACCCAAACCATTCCTGGATTCTCTGATTCCCCGATCCCAATCCTCCCCATCATTCCAGAAAGGATCAGAGACCCCCTCTTTCTGCCACATCCCCCCCACCCCCTGCTCTGACCTCCACCATCTCTTCCACCACTCCCTGACCCTCCACACTAAAAACATTTTCCCAATCCCAGCCCAAATCTTCCTCTCCGAGACAAAAAAAAAACTGATTATCCTGGTTAGAGCTTTCTAAATCATTATTCCTGGCTTTTTCCCAGTGGTTCTGTTAATCCATTGGAAACTTCCCTGTGAACTCAGCAACCCCCATCCATCCAGCCCGATGATCCTCGAGGTGTTTTCCAAACTTAATGATTCCATGATTCTCTTCTATGATCCTTTTCCATTCCTGGCGGGGATGAATTCCTTAATGACTCTTCCAGGGGTTCCTCGTGGCTTCATTAATTTGAGGAATTGGAGCTGGGAGCTGAAACCTTCCCTGGATCCCTGGAAATCAAGTTTGGTCCTCCAGACTTGCCTGGCATTAAATAATTCCAATAATTCCAAGATAAATCACCTTCTGGAGAGCACCACGCCACCTTTGGATTAAAAAGAGCAGGAATAAAGAGATGGGAGCAGTTCAGAGCTCTCGTTAACAAAACCAAGCTGGGTTTTTAATGATCCAGAATTTCAAACCTCTTGCGAGCACATCCCATGGGATTTGCTCTGCTCCTGATCCCCCCTTCCCAAAACTGGGTTCAATTCCCAAATTTCTGAAGCATCTGTGAACTAAATCCCATTGAAAAAAAAAAAAAAAAAACAGATCCAAAGATGGTTTAACCAGAAAATGGGGGAGCAGGGGCTCAGCTGACTCTGACAGAGATATCCCAATATTTTATCCGCTTGATCCCGAGCCTAAGGAACTCTGGGAATGGGATGGGAGTGGCCACCACTGTGCCCTCTCCAGGGCCAGATGATTGCTCTGCACATCAATAATTTGACTTTTATCAGAGGCGGGCAACAATCCCCAGCGAGGAAAATTTGGCAATTCCCAGCCCTGTTTGCTCCCAGGCAAATCCCTACGCACATCTGAGGGCGTTTCACGCATCTCAACACGCGATTTTCCAACTGGGACTGAAAGGGAGGGATGTCTAAATTACTTTTGACTAAATAAGGACATTGGCCAGACAAAAATAATCCAACATCAAAAAAAAAAAAAAAAAAATCCGTCTATATTAAAAAAAAAAAAACTTAAAAAAGCAAACAGAGAGAGAATTTCTTTCTTTTGATCTTTTTTTTATTCAAATAACCCACATGAGGAGCAGAAATATTTTCTTAGAAATTATTTTTATTCACATCCTTGAGAGCATTTTAAAGGAAATATCCAAGATTAAAGTGTCCTGTCCAGCTGCCAACCTTGATAATCAATTTATACTCAGAGAAGCAGAGGGAAATGTTTGGTGTTGTTTACAAGCATTAATTAAAAATAAATTATTTGGACTCTTTTTCCAAAGTGGGATGTGCTGCCTTCCAAAGATTCAGGGAATCAGTGTGCAAGGTGGGAACTGTAAATATTTAGGAATTTCCAAAGGTATTTTGGTCACTAATTGGAAGGAAAATGTAAAAATTGCACTTCCCAAAAATCTCATTTAACAGAGTTTTTTTCCCTTGGAAGCTTTTCCAGTATTCTTCAGGAAAGATGAATTTTGATATTGATTGGAATGAAACTTGTCTATAAAAACAGTTCCTATTTAAAGGTTATGCTGGGAGCTCAGCTGGAGCTGCTGCTCCTGTTGCTCCAATCACTGACTCCTGTCCCAACAAGCAGCTGCAACACAGAATCCTGGAATTATTTAGGCTGGAAAATCCTCCAAAATCGAGTCCAACCTTTCCCAGCACTTCCAGGGCCACCACTGCCCCATGTCCCCAAGAGCAACATCCACATGGATTTTAAATCCCTCCAGGATGGGGACTCCACCACTGCCCCAGGCAGCTGTGCCAGGGTTGGAAAACCATTTCCATTATAAAAAATCCCAAATTTTTGTGGTCCATTTCCTAAGGAACTTCCCATCTGAGGGACAATGTGGAGGCAAACTCCAGCTTGTTGCTCCATGATTTTGTTTTCAGGGAATCAATCAGACTTGGATTTGTTACAGCTCCAAGGCAAAATCCTCCTGTTTTCTCAAGTCCTGTCCGACCACGGCAATAAATTCTTTGGAAAACTGGGAAATGAGGTGGGAACGGGGATCTCAGATCCACAACTTCCTCAAGTGCTCCAGGTGAGGTAGAGACCCTGCATCAGATTCCTCTGGGAAACATATCCCAGACTTCTTTAATTTATTGGAAAACATCAAAAAGAGGTATTTGAGGCTTTGGTTGAACATGGAATCATGGAATTGTTCAGGTTGGAAGGGACCTTAAGGATCATCCAGTTCCACTCCCTAATCTTGCCAGGG